>NC_138772.1:240946906-241219406 GCF_965119305.1 Pelophylax lessonae
ATTGAACCCATCACTGTGTATTGGTCATTTTCGATTGTCTGGCTAGCTGAAGATTCACAGACAGACAAACCAAGGGTGCACCCGATTGAAGGATCCTTACAGATGGTACCAGAAGGCGGGGTGCTGACTATTCAGGTGAGTAATAATTTCTCCCATTTTTATGCTGGTTGAAATGTTGCTTTCCTGGATGCAGTGAGCCCGGTACTAGAGTAATATTATAGTGTTGGCAGGTTAGTTGTTGGCAGGTTAGTTTAGTTTTTCACAAGGCTGTGACAGACACAAGATAGTGCTCTGTGTTCTGTAGGTTCTTAGGAGGGGTGTACTCCGGGGACACGCAGCGTGGCTGACAGAGGACGGTGTTTGTAGCAACACGCGTCATATGTTGTCAGGGAATTTTTCAAACGTAGAGCAAGTCTTGCTTGACGTTGGCAGGGCTTATTGAGTTAAAGGATCACTCAAGGAATCTATGTAAAATACAAGGCATAGGTTAAATAAGGTATAAGATATAAAGGGAAAAGGAATATACGTACAGTAAGTGAAACTAATATATCGAAATGTATATGTTTGTTTCTAACCTACTTGGTATTGTCTGTGGAGTGAATCGATTGTGAAACACAACTGTACAGTCAGATTTGATCTGTGTTGGTTGGATGGAACAGATAGTGGTATTTGTAAACACTTCTTATCAAGCCCATAGATTGTGGTGCCCACATTGTCAAAGAAATTCTAGATGCATTGTAAGTAGTGTTGAGCGAACACGGACTGTATTATTCGGGTTCGTACCGAATAATTGGATTTTTGTTACCCGAACACGGACCTGAAAACTGTTTTGTATGTAATGACGCGCTTTTAATGGCGGGCTTTCAACAGCCAATCAACAAGCGTTTAACTGGTGTGCGCCATCACAGCCATGCCTACTAATGTATTAGTAGCTGTGATTGGCCATCTGAAGCATGTGACCCATGTCTTTATAAGTTCGAGAGTCACAGCGCGGTGCGTCATTCTGCTGTAGTATAGGGAGAGAGCACACATCATATGTGCTGTTAAACTTTCAGTGCGAAATAGAAATACATTTTTATTATTACAGGTCAAGAATTGTGAACTTTGAGGCCTCCATTGACCTTGCTACATATTGAGTCAAAACTCTTTCAGTTTGAAACACACATTGCGTCCATTGTTTGACATGGTTTTGTTTGCCTGAACTTTGAGATGAGAAGCTGTGTCATCTGCCCCAAAAGGAAAATGTGTTTGACAAACTTTTAAATACAATACTCAGAAAGACAGATAAATAAATCGCTTATCACAGGTGGATCGGCCTTTGGGGGAAAAGGTTTACATAAGACATCCTTCCCCTGGTCTTGAAACACGAAAAACCAGAGAGGTCGTAAAACTTTATGTTCAGGCCATGACTCACACAATGGGCGAAACTCAATTTCAGGATAACACCTGTGTTCAACCATACACAATGCAAGTAAACTATTGTTTCCACCCGGAGAAGACCAACAAAACTGTCTGGACAAAGACGAGAATCTGTCATTTATTTACCTAAACACAAACAGGGGGATAAAGTTGTTGAAATCTACACGGAGTCACATAAACATTGTCACTTAGATTGATGAGAACTGCAAATCTCAAAATGAATTTCAGAAAATCATAAATTGATATCTCTGCCCCATCATATACAAAAGGTGTTATGGAACTATGATGTTATGACAACCTCCTACTGAGAAGTACATTATATTCTATCATATAGTAGTGTCAAATGGTCAGAAATTTCACCCATATTTTATCATCCAGTCCAAATCATAAATGTACTGTTGTTAACATAGTAATCCCTTAAATGGATAATACTCTAATTGGAAACAAACCATGTATAGAAAAAGTTACATATACAAGCTGTTGTGTATCAATATATATAACTGTATATGTATCTATACAATTCTTACTGCTACTAATTGAAGTCTTGGGTTAAAAAGTAAAGTCCAATATATATATATTACATAAGATATATTAAATATTAGAATAGTGTTACCAAGATTAATCTTTATTCAGATACCTGGTGGATTAAATGGACGTCATAGATGAGAGCATGATTACATTTTATGTTTTTTTTTATAATAGTCTTAAATGGAGAAATTTTTAATTAATTTTAATATACTGGTTAACCAAGAGGTGTCACCCTATGACATCACCAGTTAATGAATAAGATGTTCCAACCAATAGGAATAATGTTCCTCCCACTGGGTTTGGCTTATGATAATTTTTACTGCCCTTTTGTTCAACACAAAATAAAAAGAAACCAGAGATGTAATAGGAGACACAACACAACACACATCATATCTTGCCCAATATACATCACACTTACAACATACACACTACTAACAGCCATGCACAGACTCATCTACACAGACGACTCCATTTCAATCTGCCATGTATCTGAACCTTTGAGGGACGCCAAAAGAAGCTCCTCCCTAATTGGCCACCATCTGGGAAAAGCAGCCATCTTAAGGAACCTGGTAACTACTATTCTAAGCTAAGCGGCCATTTTAAATATGGTAATTATGCCTTGCTGTTATTTGATTATTATTCAATATTGTTTATGTACTTCCTTAAATGTTTTACATTTCCTATTTAAAAGGTAACGAAAGTACAATCCCAGCCGTATAAACCATATGTAGATTTTTCTCTAAAGAGATGATTTTTGTTTTTATAACATTTTTAATATCAGATTAAGCGCATTATTTGCGATTTTACGTCTTCCGTTTTGCATGGCTTATTCTCACTTCATCTGCAGTGGAATGACTTTCGGCCATGTGATTCGCAGACTATTGTGGTCTGATTATATAGAATATTAATTTATGGTTCATACTACACCTGGGAAATACATAATCTTGCTTTATTTTACTTTCATCGTTTAGCTAAATATCACATTGCATTTATCGTTTTAAGTTGGTATTTTATGTAAGGTTATCTCTTTGTGTCACTCAAGTATGATCATTTATGGTGAAAATATGTCTTGCGAATAAATATTCTTATATATATATTCCCTACTGTAGACTGTTTCACTAAGATTGGTATATGCTTTTAAAAAGAAATTAACTGATAAAAAAAAGAACTCGGGAAAATTGCGTGGTATACTATGAGTGTCTGAACAAAATTGATTGGGTTTTGTTTTTAGTTATTAAATTATTTGCCGTAATCGGCTGGAGGCACTGCGTCATAATTCTATTGATAGTTCAGACATCGCCTTTTAGTAATAAATTAAAAATTTGCCAAATTTTATACCAAAACGCACAACATATTAATTGGAGGCACTGCTGAGATATCATTAATTTCTTACATATGCCAATCATAATTTTGATCATGGTGACATAATTAATAACTTTGCAAAAAAAAAAAAAAAAGATAGAATTTTTTTTTTAATATTTTTTTTTAAATTATTTAATTGTGAATATTAATAGTAATGCCCTAAAATGTCTACATAAGGTAAGGTTCACGCTGCCAACTCTGGCTAGATGTTAATCCCACAGCCCCAGTAGATTCGGCACAGATCTAGAATATGTAGAGACACCTCTCTGAGTCTAAAATGGTGGTGTATGTATAGGCTAGTTGGAGTCATACCAAAATCCTCAGAAAAAGTCGGGCCAAAAATGGGCACCAGACGTGGGTAGGGGAAAACCTGATGTATGAACTCACCGAAAGCTTCTCTAACCCCAAAGATGTCAGGAAGCGTGATCACATACTTTTAGAATCATGGCCAATCTTACTGTATCTCTGTGAGGAACTGCACCATAAGGCTCAGCAAAAAGGAATTTAGTAAAGTTCTAATCTCCACTCCAAATAATAAGAAGTGAGATAAGGAACCTCCTTGAGCAGGTGAAAGTGACCTCTATTGGGACACATAGGTTAAGAGAATGTAGCGTGAAACTGTAGGAAAAAGTAGAACTGTGGCAGAAGTTTTATTCAGAAAGCTGTAATATAAGCAACCATTTGAAAGAACAATGTAAACGATTAATGCAATAAGTAGGAAGTTTTGAGCAAGGAAAATTTTTTTTTTTTATTAGTGGAAGTTGCAGAGTAATCAGTAGTTGAAAATTAAGTTGCCGAGTAACCAGCAGTGGAAAATTTATAAATAAATAAATAAAAATAAAAATGTAACAGTTCCAGTAAGGACAGGAATTCATAAATAAATAAATAGGAAAGTTCCAAAAGGTTATGATGTCCATACAAAAGGGTAATGCTTATCAGTCCTGCATTATAAATCAAATGAAGTAATTAATTAGACCCAGATATGACTCCCAGTCTGATGGTTATGACCCAGACAAGGGGGGGAGAGTCAGGCAAAGAGTCCACGTCCTACCCCAGCCATATTCTTAAGATAGGAGGGCAGAAATTGGGCAGCCATACATAACTAGGTATGAGTCATATCAGGTCACCGCAAAAAGACTAGCACCCCTAAAAAGATACCATACACCTCCAGAATTTAAAAAGTTTGTTTTAAAAAGAGTACTGTCCCGATTTTTATTAAGAAAGGGTCCTTAGACATTACTAATCATCTTGAGGCCTATGAAAACAGCCTATCTGTGTTGTGCCTCAAGGATGTAATTTAAAAGTCGGCCCACACATAAAAAAAAAACCCTTACCGCTGCTAGAGCTGCTATATATAATTTAAAATGTACACAGCACCAAAGCCCACTGAATTTTTGCTGTACTGTACTCAAAAGTGCCTAACACCCTTCAATGGAGGAGCCTGAGTACAACCATCCAGAATTTAAAACCCTGTGCTTTGAGGCATCGGCCAGGTACATAAAAATAAGTTTGGCCAGGGACTACAAGTTGGGGTGTTCACTGGAATGGTTGGCAAGAGAGCGACAATTTGCACTCCATCCAACAGACCAGTGAATACAAAGAAAGGCGTGAGCCTGTCACCAAAATTGTGGCAGGAACACACCTTTCTCCTCAACCTTAACACTAAAAATAAATAAATAAATAAAAATAAAAAGGAGCAAGATTTTATACTGGATACCTCAAGGAGGACACCGGACACCCCACAAATAAGGAGGGGGGAACAGAGGCCATTTTAGGATTTCTTTCCAAGGGGACAGGACCCAAGGGTTCTTTGACCCAAGGGTTCAAAGAATCTTCAGGGAGCATCCCCAAAGAGCCCAATTCACCCTTGAGGATGGAAATCCTCGCTATGCCAAATATCCTCAAAAAAAGGGGGGACCCCACAAATAAATAGGGATTTGCCCTATCTTAGGGCTCCTCAAAACCCTCGGGAAGATGAAGAGACATTGAGGCCCAGACCCCTGCCAGAACCGAGCAAATGGTTCTGAGGGGGATCTGTCCCATCTGTCTGTACCCGAGAGACAAAGGCACCGCAGGAAGCGGAGCCAAATAAAAAAAAAAAAAAGCCAATAATTCTATTTCTGAAAAGATTTTTCAGCAGAGTAGATGCCAAGGTGGATCGGATGATCACTTGGTTCACTCAGGGCACTGTAGCCCGAACTAAAATAATTCCTCTTTAGGAACAAATCTTGTGGCCAGCCAAAGGCCACAAAATCCTTAAATGCCCAAATAGCAAGGGATCAGAGGGACACACTGAATGGATGCATAGGAGACAGAGGTTCTAACACCATTTTATCCCCAGGTCACAGTATTGAGGATCCTGAAAATCCCTGCCAGGGGGATCTTGGTTGTTAGATAATAACTACTCTCCTATTTTTCAGTGGTCACTTCATCCCTCTGACTCAAACAGGTCGCTCAAAGCGGGCACATTTCGAAAAATCGCCAATGGCGGTAATACAAGGAGGATCAAACCCTAATGACGTAATGAAGTCAAGAGGTTAAAGGTGGTATTACGGTAACCAAGAAAAATCCTCAATGTCAGGTAGTTTTGTTGCCTACCATGAATTGCATTGATGCCCCAAAGGGGGGATATTATATTTTTTTTCCTCCCAAGTAGAAGGTAAATTCTAACAAAATAGTATATCACTGTTCAATTGTTCAATGTGTGGTATCCATGGTGATGAATACGTCCCCATGTTAATGGGCCCCAGAAGTCAGTCTCCCCTGGGAAAGGTTGAATATATAGTCTCACCATCCATGGTGGTCAGATAAAAGGCTGATCACACGATGGAATAAAAGGAGGACTCTGAGGAAGCTCAGGATACCAACCTCACATTGAAATCCCAACTAAAAGTTATGGCTGAAAACTGTGTGTATCATTTTCTCATGGAATCCATTTTCCTTTATAGGACTAAGAGATCCAGGAAGTAAGCAGGAAACCGAGAGTCTGATGTGTCTGAGACACCCAAAGGGGGGTACAGTGTGAAGGACCCCGGGATACCCCTGATGGCCAGTCTACCAAGACGAACCTGTCAAGACAGCCAAAGGCAAAAGTGCCCGGAGAAATCCACATTCCACTGGCCAACAGATGATAACCCTTGGATCCACACCTCACTCGGAGTCACCATGCTTGTTTACTGAAGTCACTACACCTACTTGCAGGTGTCTACACCCCATTCAACTATTCCATACCTATCTACAAAGCTGTCAAAGTCCGATTTAAGCCCTATTTCTTCAAAAGTTCTGCCTTGGAAAAATGTTTCAAACGGCTACGGCAATTTTCACAATTTTTCCAAGAGGGGGGATTTGTTAAACTTTCAGTGCGAAATAGAAATACATTTTTATTATTACAGGTCAAGAATTGTGAACTTTGAGGCCTCCATTGACCTTGCTACATATTGAGTCAAAACTCTTTCAGTTTGAAACACACATTGCGTCCATTGTTTGACATGGTTTTGTTTGCCTGAACTTTGAGATGAGAAGCTGTGTCATCTGCCCCAAAAGGAAAATGTGTTTGACAAACTTTTAAATACAATACTCAGAAAGACAGATAAATAAATCGCTTATCACAGGTGGATCGGCCTTTGGGGGAAAAGGTTTACATAAGACATCCTTCCCCTGGTCTTGAAACACGAAAAACCAGAGAGGTCGTAAAACTTTATGTTCAGGCCATGACTCACACAATGGGCGAAACTCAATTTCAGGATAACACCTGTGTTCAACCATACACAATGCAAGTAAACTATTGTTTCCACCCGGAGAAGACCAACAAAACTGTCTGGACAAAGACGAGAATCTGTCATTTATTTACCTAAACACAAACAGGGGGATAAAGTTGTTGAAATCTACACGGAGTCACATAAACATTGTCACTTAGATTGATGAGAACTGCAAATCTCAAAATGAATTTCAGAAAATCATAAATTGATATCTCTGCCCCATCATATACAAAAGGTGTTATGGAACTATGATGTTATGACAACCTCCTACTGAGAAGTACATTATATTCTATCATATAGTAGTGTCAAATGGTCAGAAATTTCACCCATATTTTATCATCCAGTCCAAATCATAAATGTACTGTTGTTAACATAGTAATCCCTTAAATGGATAATACTCTAATTGGAAACAAACCATGTATAGAAAAAGTTACATATACAAGCTGTTGTGTATCAATATATATAACTGTATATGTATCTATACAATTCTTACTGCTACTAATTGAAGTCTTGGGTTAAAAAGTAAAGTCCAATATATATATATTACATAAGATATATTAAATATTAGAATAGTGTTACCAAGATTAATCTTTATTCAGATACCTGGTGGATTAAATGGACGTCATAGATGAGAGCATGATTACATTTTATGTTTTTTTTTATAATAGTCTTAAATGGAGAAATTTTTAATTAATTTTAATATACTGGTTAACCAAGAGGTGTCACCCTATGACATCACCAGTTAATGAATAAGATGTTCCAACCAATAGGAATAATGTTCCTCCCACTGGGTTTGGCTTATGATAATTTTTACTGCCCTTTTGTTCAACACAAAATAAAAAGAAACCAGAGATGTAATAGGAGACACAACACAACACACATCATATCTTGCCCAATATACATCACACTTACAACATACACACTACTAACAGCCATGCACAGACTCATCTACACAGACGACTCCATTTCAATCTGCCATGTATCTGAACCTTTGAGGGACGCCAAAAGAAGCTCCTCCCTAATTGGCCACCATCTGGGAAAAGCAGCCATCTTAAGGAACCTGGTAACTACTATTCTAAGCTAAGCGGCCATTTTAAATATGGTAATTATGCCTTGCTGTTATTTGATTATTATTCAATATTGTTTATGTACTTCCTTAAATGTTTTACATTTCCTATTTAAAAGGTAACGAAAGTACAATCCCAGCCGTATAAACCATATGTAGATTTTTCTCTAAAGAGATGATTTTTGTTTTTATAACATTTTTAATATCAGATTAAGCGCATTATTTGCGATTTTACGTCTTCCGTTTTGCATGGCTTATTCTCACTTCATCTGCAGTGGAATGACTTTCGGCCATGTGATTCGCAGACTATTGTGGTCTGATTATATAGAATATTAATTTATGGTTCATACTACACCTGGGAAATACATAATCTTGCTTTATTTTACTTTCATCGTTTAGCTAAATATCACATTGCATTTATCGTTTTAAGTTGGTATTTTATGTAAGGTTATCTCTTTGTGTCACTCAAGTATGATCATTTATGGTGAAAATATGTCTTGCGAATAAATATTCTTATATATATATTCCCTACTGTAGACTGTTTCACTAAGATTGGTATATGCTTTTAAAAAGAAATTAACTGATAAAAAAAAGAACTCGGGAAAATTGCGTGGTATACTATGAGTGTCTGAACAAAATTGATTGGGTTTTGTTTTTAGTTATTAAATTATTTGCCGTAATCGGCTGGAGGCACTGCGTCATAATTCTATTGATAGTTCAGACATCGCCTTTTAGTAATAAATTAAAAATTTGCCAAATTTTATACCAAAACGCACAACATATTAATTGGAGGCACTGCTGAGATATCATTAATTTCTTACATATGCCAATCATAATTTTGATCATGGTGACATAATTAATAACTTTGCAAAAAAAAAAAAAAAAGATAGAATTTTTTTTTTAATATTTTTTTTTAAATTATTTAATTGTGAATATTAATAGTAATGCCCTAAAATGTCTACATAAGGTAAGGTTCACGCTGCCAACTCTGGCTAGATGTTAATCCCACAGCCCCAGTAGATTCGGCACAGATCTAGAATATGTAGAGACACCTCTCTGAGTCTAAAATGGTGGTGTATGTATAGGCTAGTTGGAGTCATACCAAAATCCTCAGAAAAAGTCGGGCCAAAAATGGGCACCAGACGTGGGTAGGGGAAAACCTGATGTATGAACTCACCGAAAGCTTCTCTAACCCCAAAGATGTCAGGAAGCGTGATCACATACTTTTAGAATCATGGCCAATCTTACTGTATCTCTGTGAGGAACTGCACCATAAGGCTCAGCAAAAAGGAATTTAGTAAAGTTCTAATCTCCACTCCAAATAATAAGAAGTGAGATAAGGAACCTCCTTGAGCAGGTGAAAGTGACCTCTATTGGGACACATAGGTTAAGAGAATGTAGCGTGAAACTGTAGGAAAAAGTAGAACTGTGGCAGAAGTTTTATTCAGAAAGCTGTAATATAAGCAACCATTTGAAAGAACAATGTAAACGATTAATGCAATAAGTAGGAAGTTTTGAGCAAGGAAAATTTTTTTTTTTTATTAGTGGAAGTTGCAGAGTAATCAGTAGTTGAAAATTAAGTTGCCGAGTAACCAGCAGTGGAAAATTTATAAATAAATAAATAAAAATAAAAATGTAACAGTTCCAGTAAGGACAGGAATTCATAAATAAATAAATAGGAAAGTTCCAAAAGGTTATGATGTCCATACAAAAGGGTAATGCTTATCAGTCCTGCATTATAAATCAAATGAAGTAATTAATTAGACCCAGATATGACTCCCAGTCTGATGGTTATGACCCAGACAAGGGGGGGAGAGTCAGGCAAAGAGTCCACGTCCTACCCCAGCCATATTCTTAAGATAGGAGGGCAGAAATTGGGCAGCCATACATAACTAGGTATGAGTCATATCAGGTCACCGCAAAAAGACTAGCACCCCTAAAAAGATACCATACACCTCCAGAATTTAAAAAGTTTGTTTTAAAAAGAGTACTGTCCCGATTTTTATTAAGAAAGGGTCCTTAGACATTACTAATCATCTTGAGGCCTATGAAAACAGCCTATCTGTGTTGTGCCTCAAGGATGTAATTTAAAAGTCGGCCCACACATAAAAAAAAAACCCTTACCGCTGCTAGAGCTGCTATATATAATTTAAAATGTACACAGCACCAAAGCCCACTGAATTTTTGCTGTACTGTACTCAAAAGTGCCTAACACCCTTCAATGGAGGAGCCTGAGTACAACCATCCAGAATTTAAAACCCTGTGCTTTGAGGCATCGGCCAGGTACATAAAAATAAGTTTGGCCAGGGACTACAAGTTGGGGTGTTCACTGGAATGGTTGGCAAGAGAGCGACAATTTGCACTCCATCCAACAGACCAGTGAATACAAAGAAAGGCGTGAGCCTGTCACCAAAATTGTGGCAGGAACACACCTTTCTCCTCAACCTTAACACTAAAAATAAATAAATAAATAAAAATAAAAAGGAGCAAGATTTTATACTGGATACCTCAAGGAGGACACCGGACACCCCACAAATAAGGAGGGGGGAACAGAGGCCATTTTAGGATTTCTTTCCAAGGGGACAGGACCCAAGGGTTCTTTGACCCAAGGGTTCAAAGAATCTTCAGGGAGCATCCCCAAAGAGCCCAATTCACCCTTGAGGATGGAAATCCTCGCTATGCCAAATATCCTCAAAAAAAGGGGGGACCCCACAAATAAATAGGGATTTGCCCTATCTTAGGGCTCCTCAAAACCCTCGGGAAGATGAAGAGACATTGAGGCCCAGACCCCTGCCAGAACCGAGCAAATGGTTCTGAGGGGGATCTGTCCCATCTGTCTGTACCCGAGAGACAAAGGCACCGCAGGAAGCGGAGCCAAATAAAAAAAAAAAAAAGCCAATAATTCTATTTCTGAAAAGATTTTTCAGCAGAGTAGATGCCAAGGTGGATCGGATGATCACTTGGTTCACTCAGGGCACTGTAGCCCGAACTAAAATAATTCCTCTTTAGGAACAAATCTTGTGGCCAGCCAAAGGCCACAAAATCCTTAAATGCCCAAATAGCAAGGGATCAGAGGGACACACTGAATGGATGCATAGGAGACAGAGGTTCTAACACCATTTTATCCCCAGGTCACAGTATTGAGGATCCTGAAAATCCCTGCCAGGGGGATCTTGGTTGTTAGATAATAACTACTCTCCTATTTTTCAGTGGTCACTTCATCCCTCTGACTCAAACAGGTCGCTCAAAGCGGGCACATTTCGAAAAATCGCCAATGGCGGTAATACAAGGAGGATCAAACCCTAATGACGTAATGAAGTCAAGAGGTTAAAGGTGGTATTACGGTAACCAAGAAAAATCCTCAATGTCAGGTAGTTTTGTTGCCTACCATGAATTGCATTGATGCCCCAAAGGGGGGATATTATATTTTTTTTCCTCCCAAGTAGAAGGTAAATTCTAACAAAATAGTATATCACTGTTCAATTGTTCAATGTGTGGTATCCATGGTGATGAATACGTCCCCATGTTAATGGGCCCCAGAAGTCAGTCTCCCCTGGGAAAGGTTGCATATATAGTCTCACCATCCATGGTGGTCAGATAAAAGGCTGATCACACGATGGAATAAAAGGAGGACTCTGAGGAAGCTCAGGATACCAACCTCACATTGAAATCCCAACTAAAAGTTATGGCTGAAAACTGTGTGTATCATTTTCTCATGGAATCCATTTTCCTTTATAGGACTAAGAGATCCAGGAAGTAAGCAGGAAACCGAGAGTCTGATGTGTCTGAGACACCCAAAGGGGGGTACAGTGTGAAGGACCCCGGGATACCCCTGATGGCCAGTCTACCAAGACGAACCTGTCAAGACAGCCAAAGGCAAAAGTGCCCGGAGAAATCCACATTCCACTGGCCAACAGATGATAACCCTTGGATCCACACCTCACTCGGAGTCACCATGCTTGTTTACTGAAGTCACTACACCTACTTGCAGGTGTCTACACCCCATTCAACTATTCCATACCTATCTACAAAGCTGTCAAAGTCCGATTTAAGCCCTATTTCTTCAAAAGTTCTGCCTTGGAAAAATGTTTCAAACGGCTACGGCAATTTTCACAATTTTTCCAAGAGGGGGGATTTGTTAAACTTTCAGTGCGAAATAGAAATACATTTTTATTATTACAGGTCAAGAATTGTGAACTTTGAGGCCTCCATTGACCTTGCTACATATTGAGTCAAAACTCTTTCAGTTTGAAACACACATTGCGTCCATTGTTTGACATGGTTTTGTTTGCCTGAACTTTGAGATGAGAAGCTGTGTCATCTGCCCCAAAAGGAAAATGTGTTTGACAAACTTTTAAATACAATACTCAGAAAGACAGATAAATAAATCGCTTATCACAGGTGGATCGGCCTTTGGGGGAAAAGGTTTACATAAGACATCCTTCCCCTGGTCTTGAAACACGAAAAACCAGAGAGGTCGTAAAACTTTATGTTCAGGCCATGACTCACACAATGGGCGAAACTCAATTTCAGGATAACACCTGTGTTCAACCATACACAATGCAAGTAAACTATTGTTTCCACCCGGAGAAGACCAACAAAACTGTCTGGACAAAGACGAGAATCTGTCATTTATTTACCTAAACACAAACAGGGGGATAAAGTTGTTGAAATCTACACGGAGTCACATAAACATTGTCACTTAGATTGATGAGAACTGCAAATCTCAAAATGAATTTCAGAAAATCATAAATTGATATCTCTGCCCCATCATATACAAAAGGTGTTATGGAACTATGATGTTATGACAACCTCCTACTGAGAAGTACATTATATTCTATCATATAGTAGTGTCAAATGGTCAGAAATTTCACCCATATTTTATCATCCAGTCCAAATCATAAATGTACTGTTGTTAACATAGTAATCCCTTAAATGGATAATACTCTAATTGGAAACAAACCATGTATAGAAAAAGTTACATATACAAGCTGTTGTGTATCAATATATATAACTGTATATGTATCTATACAATTCTTACTGCTACTAATTGAAGTCTTGGGTTAAAAAGTAAAGTCCAATATATATATATTACATAAGATATATTAAATATTAGAATAGTGTTACCAAGATTAATCTTTATTCAGATACCTGGTGGATTAAATGGACGTCATAGATGAGAGCATGATTACATTTTATGTTTTTTTTTATAATAGTCTTAAATGGAGAAATTTTTAATTAATTTTAATATACTGGTTAACCAAGAGGTGTCACCCTATGACATCACCAGTTAATGAATAAGATGTTCCAACCAATAGGAATAATGTTCCTCCCACTGGGTTTGGCTTATGATAATTTTTACTGCCCTTTTGTTCAACACAAAATAAAAAGAAACCAGAGATGTAATAGGAGACACAACACAACACACATCATATCTTGCCCAATATACATCACACTTACAACATACACACTACTAACAGCCATGCACAGACTCATCTACACAGACGACTCCATTTCAATCTGCCATGTATCTGAACCTTTGAGGGACGCCAAAAGAAGCTCCTCCCTAATTGGCCACCATCTTGGAAAAGCAGCCATCTTAAGGAACCTGGTAACTACTATTCTAAGCTAAGCGGCCATTTTAAATATGGTAATTATGCCTTGCTGTTATTTGATTATTATTCAATATTGTTTATGTACTTCCTTAAATGTTTTACATTTCCTATTTAAAAGGTAACAAAAGTACAATCCCAGCCGTATAAACCATATGTAGATTTTTCTCTAAAGAGATGATTTTTGTTTTTATAACATTTTTAATATCAGATTAAGCGCATTATTTGCGATTTTACGTCTTCCGTTTTGCATGGCTTATTCTCACTTCATCTGCAGTGGAATGACTTTCGGCCATGTGATTCGCAGACTATTGTGGTCTGATTATATAGAATATTAATTTATGGTTCATACTACACCTGGGAAATACATAATCTTGCTTTATTTTACTTTCATCGTTTAGCTAAATATCACATTGCATTTATCGTTTTAAGTTGGTATTTTATGTAAGGTTATCTCTTTGTGTCACTCAAGTATGATCATTTATGGTGAAAATATGTCTTGCGAATAAATATTCTTATATATATATTCCCTACTGTAGACTGTTTCACTAAGATTGGTATATGCTTTTAAAAAGAAATTAACTGATAAAAAAAAGAACTCGGGAAAATTGCGTGGTATACTATGAGTGTCTGAACAAAATTGATTGGGTTTTGTTTTTAGTTATTAAATTATTTGCCGTAATCGGCTGGAGGCACTGCGTCATAATTCTATTGATAGTTCAGACATCGCCTTTTAGTAATAAATTAAAAATTTGCCAAATTTTATACCAAAACGCACAACAGTGCTGGCTGCTGATTAGGGACAGACAGTGAAAAATTGTGTCCGAAAAGAATGCAGGGACAGGTCGGAGTGTAGGCAGGGAAAGTTAATTGAGCATTTTAGGGACAGGCTGGAGAGATTAGGCAGGGACAGTCTACATCGATTTTGCTGTGTGGGGGGTGGTGCAGTGAACGATCTTTTTGAGCATTTTAGGGACAGGCTGGAGAGATTAGGCAGGGACAGTCTACATCGATTTTGCTGTGTGGGGGGTGGTGCAGTGAACAATCTTTTTGAGCATTTTAGGGACAGGCTGGAGAGATTAGGCAGGGACAGTCTACATGGATTTTGCTGTGTGGGGGGGGTGCAGTGAACGATCTTTTTGAGCATTTTAGGGACAGGCTGGAGAGATTAGGCAGGGACAGTCTACATCGATTTTGCTGTGTGGGGGGTGGTGCAGTGAATGATCTTTTTGCCCTCACTTGAGCCCACTGAGGAGGAGGAGGGAGAAAAAAATCTATTTTTATCAGTCTGTTGTGTGCAGCGTTCAGCTATATTTTACTACAGATTGCTGTTCTAATCTGCTATTAAAAAATTAAGTTAAAGGGGAATTTTTTTAAGAGCACTTGCCATGCTCTTAACTACGTTTTGCTGCCATTTGCAGCACTCTAGCCCTTTCCATTGGTGTTTTAGAGCCATTTTAGTGCCTGAAAGTTCGGGTCCCCATTGACTTCAATGGGGTTCGGTGTCCGGGTAAAGTTCGGAAAAAGTCCGGGACACGGACCCGGACTTTTTTTTTCAAGTTCGGGCGAACACGGACATCCAGGTGTCTGCTCAACTCTAATTGTAAGAGTATTTCAAAGGATTTATGTTATTGTGCCTGCTCAAGCTTATCACTAAGATAACGCTAATTATACAACTGCTGCCATTTACAATCCGCATTGTGCTATTGTTTGAAGGAATATATAGAACTTATTTTAGATTTCATTGAAAAGTCATGGGTAACGATTTGGGAAAGGATCCGGATGGTGAGCTGGAGACCAGACCCACACCGTTACTCTTTGTATCAGGCGCCTGTGGGATAACAGTCACTGATCCATTTTGGGCGAACATATATGAGCGCGGTCCGCAATTGGGAATTACGCGGCTTCAGGTCCTCGCAATGAAGGGGACTGGGCGGAGGTCAAAAGAATGGTGGGGCTTCATCCAAAATACAATTATTCCCCCGGAGACTGGGATGATAAGTATATGAAAATTTGTTTTAAGAAATGGGAAAAGGCATTAAAGGAATATAGAAAAAGTTTTCCGCCAACTCATCATATATACCTAAAACAAGACAGAAAGACAATGAGTAAAATGAAAGAAGTTGTAGATATAGAATATATATGGAGGTGGATGGTCTAGATTGTCCAAAAGGATAAGCATAAAGCCATAATAGGAAAAAATGCGTCTGGCTGTTTTTGATCTGCTGAAAGGAAAACAGCCTGTCAGCACGCATTTCCAAGGGCGTTATCAGAGAGGCAGAAGAAAGGGGGAATTCAGAGGCAAAGTATGACATTTTCAAACTAGGTCCCCCCACAATTGAACAACCTCACAACAGCCTCACAACATCACAACAGTGAGTGGATTTACAGTGACATCGGGATCCAGGGGTAATGGGCCATAAGTCCCCTGGATGCAGGATTGATTCCATGCCCCCTTGGAGGGAGGATGGAGTCAGGTATACATCAGACAGATTCTTGGCCGAAGGTATATTTAAAGAAATAGTATACTGCGCCCCTGTTTTTTGTTATTCTGAATATTCATTTTCCAAGCTAGACATACATAATTATTTGAAGCTGCGATGTTGACCTTGACGTTGGTACATTCCTAGGGAGGGGGTCACTTCTTGCGCGGAGCTTGTAGGACTATGGGTCCCAGCATTCCCACACATATGCAATTATTATTTTTTTTTTTTTTAATTTTTTGAAGTTTTGCCATTTATACATTGTGTATAAAGCATAGGAACCTCTGGGAAGAGTAATAATAGTGAATAGAAAACAGTTTTTATCAGGCAAAACGTAGTTCGCCATAGTCGGCAAGATACTTTGAGGTTATTTTTTATAGAATTATAGATAATGAGAAATTACATTTTGCAAATGGGTCCCTATGTAAAAGGGAGCTCTGGTGCAAAATTTTGAAAATTGGCTACTTGCCAAGAAAGGGTTCAAACGTAAATATCTTTGTTCCTGTTATAGTTATGGAATTTATTTTTGGACTGAAAGGGTTACCGCAATTAGTGTGACCATTGGACCCTGTTGGCACCGAGCCAAAAGTTTCAAATCAGATTAACTTTTTATCTGATTACAGTTTTTGAGCGATATTTTAGGAGTGTCCTCTATTGAAGGAGCGGAACCTCTGATCAGGTTTTTGTAAGATTGGCACGAGGCCAAAAGTTTTTTGTAAGATTGGCACGGAGCCAAAAAGTTTTTAGTATTATCTGATTGTAGCATGCAAGTGGTATCTGATGTGCCATCTCTACTGATAGCCATACCATTCGATGCTACCCAGTTTACAGTGATTGGTTGAAGTAATGCATCTTTTTTTTTTTTAGTGTCCTAGTGGACGAGGAGGCATAGCCATCTTTGTTTCTTGTTTTCCGGTCCGGGTAACTGACCTGGTGTAGAAATGGCTTAGTGGACAGTTCAGTTGTCTGCTCTATAGTTCTCCAGACCACACAAGAGGGGAAGGACATCTGCTCATGGGTCAGTCCCGCTACAATATGTAGATGACATATGTAGTCACTCTGTGGAGGCCAGTCAGAGCGATTCAGTGAGTTTATTGAAGTATTTACATGTATGTGGACACAAAGTGTCACAGGAAAAATGACAATGGTGTTAGGACAGTGTTATTTACCTTGGTTTTGTTCTCACAAAGGGGGAAAGGAGAGTCAGTCACAAAAGAGTTGCAGCTCTAGTGGGTCTTGCCAGCCCACAGTGGGTCTTGCCCGCCCACAAACCAGGATCATTGATTGTTATGGATCCGGACTGCTCCTATTTATGATAACATTTTGAGACAAGCCACAAGTCCAGAAATGTCACAAGAAATGTTGAATGCGGTTATGTATCTGAAAAATGCTATGGTTGTAGCGCGTACACTGGACCTCCCACATTATGGAAAAATGTTTTGTGTTTATGCAAGGGACAATTGTAAGACCGAGACAGGTGTACTTGCCCAGGAGTATGGTGGTAAACTTTGCCCTATAGTTTTTTTCCAAAGATGGTTGCAGTCCAGGCCTAAGGCATGCCTGAAGTGACTCCAAACATAGCATCTTTTGTGATGGTACTGTGGATGGCCACATCATTTACTCTAGTTAGGCCCCAGTACTATATGGGTTACTGGGAGTAAAGGGTGTGTTACACCACAATATGATTATATAGACATAATATATCAGAACACGTCTCCAGCGGATGTGTCCTCCATAGCCATAGAGGGAGCAGAGGATGTTTCTGTAGATGGTTCCTGCTCCAGGCCAAAAGATCACACATTGTTAGAGCTACAAACGCATGTTACAGAACAGGTTTTAAGGATTTGGGTGATGATTTAGAAAAAGTTGAGGATAGCCTTTTTCTAAAAGAGAGGATATCTTGTATCCCAGCAGCTAGCACCGCAGCTAGCACCCCGATGTCTATTGCCTAGTATCATGGAATAGGACAAAGGGGGTGGGAAAGAACATATGAAGTATTACTGAAGTTTTTTTTTGCATTTACAGGCCTAAATTAGTGAAAGCATATGTTGCTAGGTGCATCACCTGTATTAGGAACAATACAACCAAACACATAAGGCCAAACATGAACATCTACAAAATAGATTTCACACATAAGCCCAACACAGGGAAGAAACAAGAGTTAAAAGTGGACATGTTCAGCAGATGAGTAGAAGCTTTTAGGACCACAAAAGGGAGATGCCCACACGGCGGCGCGCATTCTCAATCGGGAGATTATTCCTGGTTGGGGATGCCTGCTTTGAATTAGTTCTAATAATGGTCCAGCTTTCATATCAAAAAAGATGCTAGGAACTAGTTAAAATCCTAAAAATAGATTGGAAGTTCTACATTTCCTGTCATCAACAGAGTTCAGGTATAGTGGAAAGGATGAATAGAACAAAGAAAGACAAGTTGAGAAAAGGAAAAAAGTAATTGAAACTTTGAATCAAGTGTAACGAAAAGGTTGCTCGCACCTTTCTTTTCTCTTCACAGGTACCGAACCATCCCTTGAAGGAGGGAGATGAAGTAGTGGTCAAGCTGTCGCCACATCACAGGACCAAGGCTGGATTTCGTTTTGGACCAAAAGACAAAGGTAGTCGCAGTGACCAGAATCGCTGTCCTTGTGGAAAACCAACAAGCCCGGCTCCATACCAGTCAAGAAAAAAGGTCAAGGTGGAAGCAAGACACAGATAAAGGGGGTGAAACAGGTGTTGAAAATCATCGAAGAGCGAGTGAAGCAGGTGTTATAGTCTCTGAAAATTAGCAAAATGACTGTATTCATAGCAAAGAACTTTGGCAAGCTGTGGATTTTCTTGATGGCACTAGTATTTTTAGTGTTCATCATAACCTGGATCATAACTAACTGTATATATCGCTCAGCGGATCTGGGGCCCGTTAGAGGAATTTGTGGGACCCCTAATGCCACCAGCCCAGACATAGTATCAGAGACACCTCAGAAAAGGAATAAAAGAGCCCTGTCCCATAGTTCACCCTCCCATATAGCCTTCACACAAACAAATGGCATGGCACAATTTTAGTAGAATTCCTCTAACACACAAGTAGCTACTTTTATAGTGCCTTATGAAGCGATACTCCCTGGTAGTGATGATACCATATGGTATAATGATAGGAGATTAGGCCTAGGAACTGTATTTATATGTGTCACAGACAAATATTGGGGAGACAATTGTGACTATTGGGGATCATTGGGTTGGAACACGGGAGACGATTGGGAGTGCAAATCTACTTAAGGGGAACACTGGAACTACAGGGAAACAAAAGAGAGAGGCTCCCATAGGAAGTTTTGACCCACATATATATATATATATATATATATATATATATATATATATATATATATATATAGATGCCATCGGGTCCCAAGAGGGGTCCCTAATGAGTTCAAGGAAAATGATCAGGTGTGGGGTATGGGTTGGTTTCTCAGGCCAAGAGGTGGGACTTTTACGGGCAAGTGAAGGATACACAGTTGTATAAAATAGATGATTGCAATTTATTGCGAATACAATTGTATATTCAATAAAGATATTTTAAAAAAACATTTGTGGTGATGTGAGGTGTTTGGGTTACAGACCCAAGGTGCATAGAAAAATGCTAGGTTTGGAAAAAGAGTTTCCGTGACAGTGGTGCAGTATGTGTGACTTTATTTTTGATGAAAGGGACTCTGTTTCTCCAGGCTGGATTGCTTGGATGTGTCACAGAGAATTCATCAAAACGTTGACCCGACGCGTTTCGGCTAGCAGAGTAGCCTTTGTCAAGGGTTTTGTGTCACCAAGTCTGTAGAAATAGTGACAGATTTAATTATCATCTGTATATATCATATCATAAATATTCGCATATAATGGGTTACATAATGTCGGTAAGGAAAAACAACTGAAAGTACATACGTTTGACCTGTTTTGGTGATACTTATTCAAAGTCTTAGAAGATCCGCAGCGAGAACCAATTGTGAGCAACCTGCAGGTATGGTGAGTGGTAAATATCAGGAGATACTGAATAAAGAGATTAGCATTATTGATGGTGGCATCAACTTACTAGGTATTGGTTGGATGTCCGTTTATGCCTGGATTGGCAGATGAAATTTGGCAGCAAACAATATATATATATATCTGTATACATACATATATATCTGGACGTCTTTGTAAAATGGCCAATCTGTAGGTATATAATATATACATAAAGTTGGTATCCCAAATGTTTGGAGAGGGTGTGTAAAAAGGAAGGTAAGTCTTCCACTACTTACAAAGTATGTTGCAAGAACACGGTTTCTGGACAGCTCAGGATAACTTAAAAGTTATTTTTTTGCAGCCGTCCTCAAAGTCCACTCTGTGTCTTTGGGTTCTATGCAGGTAATTAGATGCTGGAATTACATTTGACTTGTTTAAAACTCCGAAAAAGACACAGGCAAGTGGAGCCAAGTATAGTGCTTTTATTAAGGAGTGGTGATTTGGCATATAAGGTAACACTTACGATTGTTTGGAGGGGTTTTCTGCAGGTTGCGTCCGCTCTGTCTCCTCGTTTCCCTCGGTGTGAGGGTGATGTGAGGAGACGCTGATTCCCCGGCCTTTTTAAAGCCCGTCGCGCGTGCGCACTGTGAGCCGCACGTACCGAGCTTCTTGTGTGACTGACGTCATTCCCTTGTTGTGAGCACGCGCCCGTAGGGTGCGCGCGCATCGGGAGACTGGTCGCACATTATTGGCCGCCGACACGGGAGGAAGGAACCAAGATCCTGGGAGGGGGATCTTGTGGAAGATGGTATATTCCGAGGTTCCTAGTTTAACCCCTGGCTTGCCCAGGGGCTTTCCGTGCCGGGTGCGTTCTTCATGATTGAACAGTTTCATCAGAGGTCAAAAAGTTATATAAAATATATATATATATATATATATATATATATATTAGGAAAATGTACAATAAATAAAGCAGAGTATATATTTATTTATATAATCGAGTATCATAAGTTTTAACAGCAGAGAGAAAAGAAAAGGAAAAAGGGGGGGCTCATTGTACCCTGGAGAACGAACGTTTGGAGGTCGTGTGGAAATGAAGGGGAGGGGGGGGGGGGAGGGGATTTTTTTGGAATTTTGTCAGAATTAGTATATAGTTATGAATGTGTGTATTTATAAGGGGATTTTTAAACATAAGGTGAGTTTAACCTATTTTTTAGTATTACGCTTTTAGGGAGGTTTTATGTTTTAGTCAGTTTTCCCTGATACGAAACCTTCCAAAAAAGGGCGATAGCTTGCTATTTCGTTTAGGCCCGGAGGTACGGTGGCTTTTAGACGTTGTATCCACCGTAGTTCTATTTGGAGGAGGCGTTTGTTCCAATCCCCCCCTCTGTGGGGAATATGGATTCTGTCTAGAGCCATAAAGTTTATTTTGGGCATTTTGTAGCCATGTTGGTACGCTACATGTCTTCCTAGTGGAAGGTCGGGATTACAAAGATCCATGCTGTTTACATGTTTTCCAATTCTTTTTCCCATTTCTTGTTTTGTTTTCCCAACATAGTATGCTCCGCATTCGCATCTCATCAAATAAATCACTCCCTTTGTCTTGCAATTTGCGAAATGTCTTGGTATAAATTTTTCCCCATTTGGTAGTATAGTTTCCACACATTTTTTAATGACGTTGCATTGAGCACAGGATCCACAAGGGTATGTTCCTTTAGTTTTACATGGGTCTTTCCTGATGTTTTCTTTAAATTCACTGTGTATGAGGTTTTGTTGTAAGGAACCTGCTTTACGATATGTTATTGATGGGTTGTCGGAAACCAGATGTTTTATTTTGGGGTCCTCTTTTAGAATTGGCCAGTGCTTTTGAAGAATGTTTTTAATGGTGGGATATTCGTTGGTATATCTTAGTATAATCCGTGTATTGTCTTTTTCTTGTTCTTTTTCTTTGTGTTTTTTGCCACCTGTTTGTTTGGTTGGGAATAAGATATGTTGTCTTTCTTGTTGGTTTGCTTTGTTGTAGGCTTTTTTGAGTGTAGTCTTCGTGTAGCCTCTTTGGAGTAGTCTATTTGTCAGGAGTCTTGCTTCATTTTGGAAGTCTTTATCTAGGTTACAGTTCCGTTTGAGTCGTAGGTATTGACTGTATGGGATGGCTTTCTTGAGGGGTGTCGGGTGAAAACTGGTGGCATGTAAAATCGTGTTTCCTGCTGTCTCTTTTCTGTATAGAGTTGTTCGTATCGCGCCCTCTTTAGCCTTTATAATCCAGGTGTCCAGGAAGGGAACTTTATGGTTGCTGTAGTTGAGTGTGAGGAACATATTGTAATTATTTGTATTCATTGCCTTCAGGCATCCCTCAATTAGCTCTTCTGGTCCGTCCCATACAATTAAGATATCGTCTATATATCATTGCCATAATGTGATGTGGTCGGTATATAGGCTATTTTCCTCCTTTGTTAGAAAGTCCCGTTCCCATGCTCCTAGGTATATGTTGGCGTAGGATGGGGCACAGCTTGTGCCCATCGCTACGCCACATGTTTGTAAATAATAGACCCCATCAAAGGTAAAAAAGGTATAGAAGTTATCAAAAAAACACTAAGCCAAGGAAGTAACACCGATCTAAAGTTCAATAATTTCATTACTCAAATGCTCGAATATATTCTCCATCACAACTTTTTTACCTTTGATGGGGTCTATTATTTACAAACATGTGGCGTAGCGATGGGCACAAGCTGTGCCCCATCCTACGCCATCATATACCTAGGAGCATGGGAACGGGACTTTCTAACAAAGGAGGAAAATAGCCTATATACCGACCACATCACATTATGGCAACGATATATAGACGATATCTTGATTGTATGGGACGGACCAGAAGAGCTAATTGAGGGATGCCTGAAGGCAATGAATAAAAATAATTACAATATGTTCCTCACACTCAACTACAGCAACCATAAAGTTCCCTTCCTGGACACCTGGATTATAAAGGATAAAGAGGGCGCGATACGAACAACTCTATACAGAAAAGAGACAGCAGGAAACACGATTTTACATGCCACCAGTTTTCACCCGACACCCCTCAAGAAAGCCATCCCATACAGTCAATAACTACGACTCAAACGGAACTGTAACCTAGATAAAGACTTCCAAAATGAAGCAAGACTCCTGACAAATAGACTACTCCAAAGAGGCTACACGAAGACTACACTCAAAAAAGCCTACAACAAAGCAAACCAACAAGAAAGACAACATATCTTATTCCCAACCAAACAAACAGGTGGCAAAAAACACAAAGAAAAAGAACAAGAAAAAGACAATACACGGATTATACTAAGATATACCAACGAATATCCCACCATTAAAAACATTCTTCAAAAGCACTGGCCAATTCTAAAAGAGGACCCCAAAATAAAACATCTGGTTTCCGACAACCCATCAATAACATATCGTAAAGCAGGTTCCTTACAACAAAACCTCATACACAGTGAATTTAAAGAAAACATCAGGAAAGACCCATGTAAAACTAAAGGAACATACCCTTGTGGATCCTGTGCTCAATGCAACGTCATTAAAAAATGTGTGGAAACTATACTACCAAATGGGGAAAAATTTATACCAAGACATTTCGCAAATTGCAAGACAAAGGGAGTGATTTATTTGATGAGATGCGAATGCGGAGCATACTATGTTGGGAAAACAAAACAAGAAATGGGAAAAAGAATTGGAAAACATGTAAACAGCATGGATCTTTGTAATCCCGACCTTCCACTAGGAAGACATGTAGCGTACCAACATGGCTACAAAATGCCCAAAATAAACTTTATGGCTCTAGACAGAATCCATATTCCCCACAGAGGGGGGGATTGGAACAAACGCCTCCTCCAAATAGAACTACGGTGGATACAACGTCTAAAAGCCACCGTACCTCCGGGCCTAAACGAAATAGCAAGCTATCGCCCTTTTTTGGAAGGTTTCGTATCAGGGAAAACTGACCAAAACATAAAACCTCCCTAAAAGCGTAATACTAAAAAATAGGTTAAACTCACCTTATGTTTAAAAATCCCCTTATAAATACACACATTCATAACTATATACTAATTCTGACAAAATTCCAAAAAAATCCCCTCCCCCCCCCCCCCTTCATTTCCACACGACCTCCAAACGTTCGTTCTCCAGGGTACAATGAGCCCCCCCTTTTTCCTTTTCTTTTCTCTCTGCTGTTAAAACTTATGATACTCGATTATATAAATAAATATATACTCTGCTTTATTTATTGTACATTTTCCTAATATATATATATATATATTTGATATAACTTTTTGACCTCTGATGAAACTGTTCAATCATGAAGAACGCACCCGGCACGGAAAGCCCCTGGGCAAGCCAGGGGTTAAACTAGGAACCTCGGAATATACCATCTTCCACAAGATCCCCCTCCCGGGATCTTGGTTCCTTCCTCCCGTGTCGGCGGCCAATAATGTGCGACCAGTCTCCCGATGCGCGCGCACCCTACGGGCGCGTGCGCACAACAAGGGAATGACGTCAGTCACACAAGAAGCTCGGTACGTGCGGCTCACAGTGCGCACGCGCGACGGGCTTTAAAAAGGCCGGGGAATCAGCGTCTCCTCACATCACCCTCACACCGAGGGAAACGAGGAGACAGAGCGGACGCAACCTGCAGAAAACCCCTCCAAACAATCGTAAGTGTTACCTACTTTGCCAATCACCACTCCTTAATAAAAGCACTATACTTGGCTCCACTTGCCTGTGTCTTTTTCGGAGTTTTAAACAAGTCAAATGTAATTCCAGCATCTAATTACCTGCATAGAACCCAAAGACACAGAGTGGACTTTGAGGACGGCTGCAAAAAAATAACTTTTAAGTTATCCTGAGCTGTCCAGAAACCGTGTTCTTGCAACATACTTTGTAAGTAGTGGAAGACTTACCTTCCTTTTTACACACCCTCTCCAAACATTTGGGATACCAACTTTATGTATATATTATATACCTACAGATTGGCCATTTTACAAAGACGTCCAGATATATATGTATATATATGTATGTATACAGATATATATATATATATATATATATATATATATATATATATATATATATATATATATATATATATATATATCTATATAGTAACAGGTCTGTGCGATCAAACACAAAACAAACAGATATGTTGTATATATTTCCGCAACTTCACCAAAGAGACTAAAGATGTTCAAGTACCAGACTATTATAACATTATTATGGGATTTTTCAAAAAGGCTGGAATAGTAATTTTTATGATAGTTATCTTATTTCTTTTAATCTATATGGCAATAAGAATTATTATGGGTCTAATAACAAAGATCAGTAAAACACAAGGAAGGACCACAAGGAACAGGAATGAGCCCAGGGCAGGGGAACCTGAAGTACGTATGCCCATGCTGAATAGGAGGATGTGGTATCAGGAATGATCTCATGAAATTTACAATTTCATATGATCAAAGAGGGGATTGTAAGGGAAATGTGCATCTTGGAATGTTCAGTTTAGCGTAGTGACATATCAGTTTATGTTGGAGGTTAGAGCTGCCCTTTATATATTGAATCTGTCTTAGAGAATATATATCATGGGTGTCCAACCTTTTGGCTTCTCTGGGCCACATTGAGTGTAGAGAAATTTTCTCGAGCCGCATATAAAATATATACTATAGTTGAGGTATATAAGTAATAAAACGCCGCCGCGCCGCCCCGCCCCCTCGCACTAATTTAACACAACTAGAGGATAATCAAATGAAATGGAATCAGTATACAGAGGTTTACTTCTTCTGAGAAATATTAAAGGAACACTCTAACCACCATGACCACTTCAGTGATTTGAAGTGGTGATGGTGGTAGGAGTCAGAAACACTGCACATGCTGGGATATTTACAGTTATGTGCTGGGGGATAGTTGCACCCATAGCACATATGACTTAGGCAGCCAGAAAATGTAATGTCCTTATTCATACATGTATGAACAAGGACATGACATATTATGACAAAACATAACTAGTTATTAAAAAATACATTGCAACAATTTACACACGCTAATGCACATACCTTTTCTACTTATTTTGCAGACTGCTGGCGGTTAATGCTGGCGGTTACTGCTGGTGGGTAATGCTGGCGGTTACTGCTGGCGGTTACTGCTGGTGGGTAATGCTGGCGGGTAATGCTGGCGGGTAATGCTGGCGGGTAATGCTGGTGGGTAATGCTGGTGGGTAATGCTGGCACTGCTGGTGGGTAAAACTAGTCATGCGGGTACTGCTGGTCATGACGTCGGGTACTGCTGGAGGAAGCAGCGGCTGCAGTAGAGAGCCGGTGCCCATCAATGCAGCCTCACAAGTGCCCATCAATGCAGCATCACCAGTGCCCATCAATGCAGCCACACCAGTGCCCATCAATGCAGCCGCACCAGTGCCCATCACTGTGGGTCCTGCTGGCCGCTGGCCTGTAGGTTCTGCTGGGAGGTGGCCATGGCTTGTGGGTCCTGCTGGCCTCTGGCCTGTAGGTTCTGCTGGGTGCTGGCCATGGCCTTTGGGTCCTGCTGGCTGCTGGCCTGTAGGTTCTGCTGGTAGTTGGCCATAACCTGTAGGCCACAGGCCATGACCAGCTCCTGGCAGGGGCCACAGGCCATGACCAGCTCCTGGTAGGGGCCACAGGCCATGACCAGCTCCTAGCAGGACCCACATGCCATGGCCAGCGGGACGCGCAGGCCATGGCCAGCAGGACCCCACAGGCCGTGGCCAGCAGGACCCCACAGGCCGTGGCCAGCAGGACCCCACAGGCCGTGGCCAGCAGGACCCCACAGGCTGTGGCCAGCAGAATCCACAGGCCGTGGCAGCAGGACCCACAGTGTTGAGGGCTATTTTGAGGCTGCTGGGTGGGCTGTGGGCTATTTTGAGGTTGCTGGGTGGGCACTGGGGCAGGATAAACGGGGGCTATATAGATGGGATGTGGGGGTCATATGGGGGTGGCAGGGTCTCACCTCAGAAATGGCAGCTGCCGGCTCAGCATGTCCCTGCATGGCCTCCTCCAGTCCTGGGGGGGGGGGGGGGGGGGTGGATGCTCCTTTCCTGGGGTTAAGTAAAATTGCCAGTGCTCAGCCCCACAGCCTGAATCAAGTCACATGTGTCCTGACTCCCTAGCGCGCCCTGCCTCTGCCTGCCTCAAAGATCAGGGAGTTGTAGTTTCCTGTCTGGCTGCGCTGCTCTCAAGTCTCCACCCACCGGGAGATTGAGCACGGCCGCGGACTACAACTCCCAGAATGCATCAGCGCCGTCAGTTAGTTAGCGGCTGGCCGTCGTGGCCGGCCGCTGCAGAAGCCACAAGAAGAAAAAAAAAAATCGTGAAGGCAGGAGACTGTGCGGAGTTCCACGGCCAGTGGGCCGCATTGCCTGCGACTCCGGGCCGCAGGTTGGACGTGCCTGATATATATCTTTTGCTTAAATATTTCAAACATTAGGGAACATGCAAGGCATAAATTCGCACCTGCTCTAGCTTGTGGTTAGGAGATTAACGTCTATAGCGGATATCTAGCTTGTGGTTAGGAGATTAACATCTACAATGGATACCTAGCAGATGTATAGTTTCAATTATGTTCTAATCATTCTCGGGAATGATGCTGGTTGAGATTAAGATAAATGTTTCATAAATAATGAGAGAATATTGCCAATATATCTTATATATCAGCTACAATATACACATAGTCTATATTTGCATTTATACAGCTTGAATAAATCTTTTTTACAGCAATAATTAATGGTTGATAGTGAATAGAAGAATTACTGCTATAATCTTTTTAAATAATGAGAGATGTTTTTGCAGATGTTATGTGACAAATGTGGCAAATGTACATCTAAGTTGCAGAACTTGTCTGCAAATGTACAGATAACTGCCAACATTTAGGCCACATATCCTGGGATAAGAAGAAGACAGTTGCTTAGCAAGAATTGTGGTAAATGTGTTATGTTCCATCTGTTGTTTTTATATGAACTTTTGTACTTCATTAAACCTGTAACGGGGTAGATTAACCACTTGCCGACCAGTCACTGGGACTGTACTGCGGCAAAATGGCTCCATTCCGTCCAGCGACGTAGACCTACGTGGCTGGACTCCTCCCCTTCTCGGCGGCGCTCGCGTGCCGCCGGAGGCTCGCTCCCGCTGTGACTGAGTCGGGCCAGGGGAGGAGCGGCGGCGATCGTCGGGGAATCGAGTCTGGAGATCCGCGCGCTTGTGTAAACAAAGCGGGCGGATCTCCTAAGTGACAAACAGTGACAGATTTCAGGGTTCAACATAGCTGAACATGCGATCTGTCCCTGTGTCACTCAGTCACCTCCCCCCACACACGTTAGTAAGCACCAGGCATACATTAACCCCTCCCTCTCCAATAAAATTAACCCCTTCCCTGCCAGTGTCATTTTTACAGTAACAGTACATATGTATAGCACTGATTACTATAGAAATGTCACTGGTACCCCCAAAAGTGTCAAAAATGTCAGTCAAGGGTCCGATCTGTCCGCTGCAATGTCGCAGTCCTGCAAAAAAAAATTGCAGATCGCCGCCATTACTCGTAAAAAAAAAAAAACACCAAAAATAACAGAAATCTTTCCCTTAGTTAGTAAACGCAATAACTTTTGCGCAACCAATCAAGATACACTTATTGTGATTTTTTTTTTACCAAACATAGGTAGCAGAAAACAACTTGGCCAAAAATTAAAAAAAAATTAGATTTTTACATTTTTTTGGGGGGAATTTCATATAAAAAAATGTGAAAAAACTGAATTTTTGTAAAATCTTACCTGTAAAATTCCTTTCTCTGAGTCCTCCGACAGTCGCCGCCACCTCTGTTGAGTATTGACTTCCCATCCGCAGGAATAGCTAGGCATATAGACTTAGTCCAAAGACAAAAGGCATTAGCATATACACACCCATGGGGGCTGTCCCATCTGGTCAATACCCCCCCTGCATCACCACTCCCAACTCAGTTTGGTAGCATAGCAGTAGGTAATAAGAACCCTAAAAGAGGGGCGGGGGCGGCGACTGTCGGAGGACTCAGAGAAAGGAATTTTACAGGTAAGATTTTACAAAAATTCAGTTTTCTCTTACGTACAGTCGCCGCCACCTCTAAGTCATCACTGTTGGGATGTCCCAAAGCAGTATAGACATGAGGGGTGGGAGACGCAACCGTAGAAAAGGCAACACAGTACCCACATCAGAGAAAGGAACCTTACAGGCACTGTAAGAGAACCAACGGGGCAACAGAAAAAATATGCTCAACAGGAGCAACAGCCTAGGAAAGCAAATGCCAACAGCTAGGGACCCAGAAAACAAACAAGGGTCCATCATGGCACTGCCGAACTGAGAACTTTGCGGCCAAAGGAAGCATCAGCCGATGCCCGAACGTCTACTTTGTAGAATTTGGAAAACGTGTGCACCGATGACCAAGTCGCAGCCTTGCACACCTGGGCCACCGAGGCCCGTTGCCAATAGGCCCAGGACGCACTCACAGATCTGGTGGAGTGCGCCTTAACAGGGAACGGCGGAACCCGTTCCTTCAAGGCATAAGCCTGTTCAATGGTCTGTCTGATCCATTTGGCGATAGTGGCTGCAGATGCAGCCATGCCCTTCCGAGGTCCCTCGGGAAGGACAAAGAGGGAATCCGTCTTCCGAAAGGACTCAGTAGAGAACAGGTAAACCCTGATCGCCCTGACAACATCCAAGGAATGCAGAGCAACTTCCTTAGGATGCTTAGGCTTTGTACAAAGCGAAGGCAGGACAATGTCCTCATTAATGTGGAACTCAGAGACCACCTTAGGAAGAAAGGAGGGATGCGAACGCAAAACCCCTTATCCCGGTGAATCACCAAGTACGGAGAATGGCAAGATAACGCTGCCAGTTCAGACACCCTGCGACTTGAAGTGATCGCCACCAAAAAAGGCAACCTTCTTAGACAGCAGAGGCAACGATATGTCCCTAATGTTTACAAAGGGAGCACGCTGTAAGACGGACATAACTAAGTTCAAGTCCCATGGAGTTAAAGGCTCCTTCCAGGGAGGAGCCAGATGTCGCACACCGTGAATGAAGGTGCGAACCAAGGAGTGAGACGCCACAGGGCGTTGAAAAATAATGGCCAGCGCGGACACCTGGCCTATAAACGTGGCCAGCGCCAGGCGCTGGTCCACCCCCGACTGGAGGAAGGTCAACACTCTGAACACCGAGTACGAGCGAAGGGAGAACCCCCTGGACTCATACCAGGCGAAATAAGCCTTCCAGGTATGGTAACAGATTATACCAGAGGAGGATTTCCTGGCCCTGATCAGGGCAGGGATGACCCCCGGGGAGAGACCCTAGTCCTTCAAGACCTGGGTCTCAACAGCCAGGCTGTTAAAGCCAACGACTGTAAGCAGGATGGAAGATCGGACCCTGAGACAGGAGATCTTCCCGCAGAGGCAGACGCCACGGAGGCGCCACTGCCAGGTGAACAACGTCGGCGTACCAGGACCGGCGCGGCCAGTCCGGAGCCACCAGAATCACCGCGTGCGGTTCCGAAACCATCGGCGGAGAAACCGGGATAGGAAACGAAACGGGGGAAAGGCATACATCAGATGATACTGATGCCAAGGGGCTACCAACGCATCCGAGGCGTCCGCCAACGGATCGCGCGTTCTTGCCACGAACCTTTCCACCTTTTGGTTTAGCCGAGATGCGAACAGATCCACGTCCAGGGATCCCCACCTCGCACACAGCATTTGGAAGACCTCCAGGTGTAGGGACCATTCCCCCTGGTCCAGGGTCTGGTGGCCCAAATAGTCGGCCTGCCAATTTTTCACACCCGGAATGTGAACTGCTGGGATCGCCGGGACATGAGTCTCGGCCCAAGACAGAATGTCGGTCACCTCTCAGGCCGCTCGAGCACTCCTGGTGCCCCCCTGGTGGTTCATGTAAGCCACCGCAGTAGCATTGTCCGTCTGTACGCGGACAGGCAGGCCCCGGAGACGGTCCGACCACTGGAAGAGGCAGAGTTTAATCGCCCGCAATTCCAGCACATCCATCGGGAGGGAGGACTCCTCCTCCGACCAAGTGCCCTGGGCAGACAGGTTGCCCAGGACTTCACCCCAGCCCGGCAGGCTGGCATCCGTGGTAACCACCGTCCACACCAATGGACGGAAGGATTTGCCTTCTGCCACCGACGGAGACTGGAGCCCCCACAGAAGGGCCAATCTGGTCTGACGACTCAATGAGACATCCAGATCCAAGGACTGAGACAGTCCGTCCCAACTGGCCAGGATCTCCGCCTGGAGAGCCCGCATGTGGAACTGAGCAAAGGGTATCGCCTCGAAGGCTGAAACCATCAACCCCAGGCCCGGCATACAGGTCCTGAGTGACGAGGACGGGCTGTCCCTGAGGGACCTGAGCTCGTCCCGCAAAGTCCGGAGCTTGTCCTCCGGCAAGAACACCTTTGCCTGGAGCGTCTGTATCGTGATGGACAGAACGCGCACAAGGTCCTGGCTGGCACGTGATCTCAGAAGCAGATCGTCCAGGCAAACCAAGACTGCAATGCCCTGGGCCCTCAACAGGCCCAGAACCGGCACCAATACCTTGGTAAACACCCTTGGTGCCGAAGCGAGACCAAAAAGGTAACGCCACAAAACCGGAAAGGTCCTCTGCGATAGCAAACCGCAGGCACCGCCGACGACCCTTGAAAATGAGGACGTGCAGGTACGCGTCCTTCAGATCTATCGAAGCCAGGAAATCTCCCGGACTCAAGGAGGCCACAACCGAACGGAGAGACTCCATTCGAAACTTCCGAACACGCACGAAGCGGTTCAGAACTGTCAGGTCCAGATAGGACGCACTTTGCCCTCCTTCCTGGGCACAGTGAACAGATTTGAAGAAAACCCCCGAAACCTGTCCCGATGAGTCACCGGGACAATCACCCCCTGAGCAAGCAGGTCCAGCACCGCTTGATGCAAATCCCGCAGACGCCCCGGAAGCAGATGAAGATTGGAGGGAAGAATCTGTCCGCCGGCCGGGAAAGGAATTAGATCTTGTAACCCGATCGAACGATTTCCTGAACCCACCTGTCCGATAGCCAGAGCAGCCAAGGTCGGAGGAAACCGCGCAAACGTCCCCCCAACCCTGAAATGGGTGAGGGCGCCCCTTCAGGTAGAGGCGGATTGACCCGCGGAGCCGGCATTGCCGGACTCCTGCTTACCCGCCCAGGGCTTCTTCTGGGTGCCCTGGGCCTTGAAGGGCTTGCCCTTGGGATGGGTCCGAAAGGCACGAAAGGACCCCCGATGGGAACTAGACGCAGAACCCCGCCTGCCTCGAAAAGACTTGGTCTTCGGGTTCTGGGGCAGCATAGTGCTCATGCCCCCCGTGACGCCTGTTACCAGGGTGTCCAATGCCTCGCCAAAAAGGCGAGAGCCAGCATAGGGAGAATCAGCAACCGTTTCCCTTGAGGACTGGTCGGCCAAACAGCTCTTCAGCCAAATCAGTCGCCGTTGAAGCACCGCGACACTAGAGAGGCGAGCCACTAAGGGGGCCTCGGTCAAGGCTGCATCACACAAGTACATGACTCCTTGGTGGATCTGATCCACCAACTTCAGCCGGGCAGGTGTAACACCAGCAGACACAAGATTGCGCCTAAGCATCTTAGTCCAATCAGCAGCCGCCTGAGCCACCACAACGGACGCGAAAAAGGGTTTGAGCAATGAACCCGCCACCGTATAGGAATTGCGAGATAGGGATTCCAACCGCCGGTCCGTGGGACCCCGGAAAACTGGGGCATCCTCAGTAGGAACCAAGGTAGCCTTGTTCAGCACGGCCACAGTGTGATCTACCTGTGGAGGCACACACCATCGTGATTCCGTAGCCGGATCAAAAGGATAAAGCAACCTAAACCGACTAGGTACCAGGAATGGGCGTTTTAACGTGCGCCACTGTTCATCAACAGTGTCATGGAATTCTTCTGGGCAGGGAAAAACCTGCACAGACTCGCGGGTCCTGTGCATCCCAAACGGGGACACAACGCCCGGAGGACAGGTCTCATCCTCCTTAACATCCTCCTCTGTCCTTAACAGACACAATCAACTCATCTATGGTCGCCCGTTCTTCAGGCGACCCCGGGGAGGGGGCATCAACCCCTTCCATCTCAGCCTCCCCCTCAGACCCCGGGGGGTCCAAAGATGAGCGGGACCCTGAAAAGGGCACGCTCGCAGCAGCAGCCATATCCCCATCTGAATCAGAAGAGAGAGACAACCTGGGACTCTTTTTCGCAGCCCGTTCAGACATCAGCAGTTCCATATTCGCCACAGCAGCCAGATTGGGGTACAGCGGGGCCACAGGAGAACTGGGGCCCCCCACTAAAGCTGGAGGAAACTTGCTTTCCTGAGAATCCATGGCTCAAGTTATCAGACAAACTACAGAGCAAAAAACAGTGTACTGTCCCCTTTAAGAACGCTGCGGTGTGCGCAGCCCAGCGCTACTGCAACAGTGATGAAAGACCCCCAAAGGAGAAAGGAAACTGAGCCAGAAGCGATATACAGAGGGAAATATGAGAGTGATAACCTGCAGAGCCCGCAGAGCCCGCAGAGCGTTGCTACCAGTGTCCTTGCTGCTGATGGAAATGCTGCTGGAGAGGGCTGGACTATAAGCCAGACCCCGGGAAAATGGCTGCCCCATAGGGATGCATTGGAGGCTACGCCAAAATGGCCGCCGACATGCGGCCGGACCGATCGTTCCACCGCCCACAAAATGGCGGCGGATGGCGCCAAAATGACATGCAGGAGCGCCCCAGAAGAGCTACACATGTGTGCCCATAGCAAAGATGGCAGACCGCATAATAAACATCTGCACCCCCAACAAAGCACCTATGGTGACACAGGGACAAGGACCCCCGGCAAACATACAGATCTGCACAAGCGAACCCCGCAGGGATCGCACAGGTAGTCACACAGGCACAGACATGGGGACACACAGCAACACAGACTGCCACCCCAGACAGAGGCCCCACACAGAAAAGTACTTACCTGTACCAGATGGCATGGGGGAGTCTCTATGCACGGAAAACCTCTGTCCTCATCTGACAGGGAGTGCCGTGAGCCAGGGACATGACGCTGCAGCACCGCAGACGAGTCCTGTGAGGTAGCCACCTCATGGCTGCATCCCTGTAGCGAACAGGGATGGGTCGTTCGTAATGCCAGGGCGAACCATAGCTGAGCGCTCGATGGCGGGCTGGGGATCCATCTGACCCTCTGTGCCCTGGAAAACCAGGGCGGTCAGTCCGAATCCCAGCACCGCATGATCCATCTTCATCCGAAGAGAAGACTAACACTAGAAGCTGACAAAATAAACAGCTAGTAAAACAAGAGAAAAAACTGACATTTTCAAAGAAAATCAAATAAAAGATTAGGAAGGCTGAGACTGAAGCCCCAGCACAAGGGAAGCCTGACTATTCCTGACGCTAGGCAGATTAAAACTGAGTTGGGAGTGGTGATGCAGGGAGGGTATTGACCAGATGGGACAGCCCCCATGGGTGTGTATATGCTAATGCCTTTTGTCTTTGGACTAAGTCTATATGCCTAGCTATTCCTGCGGATGGGAAGTCAATACCCAACAGTGATGACATAGAGGTGGCGGCGACTGTCGGAGGACGTAAGAGAAATATTGTTATTTTTTCAAAATTTACGCTATTTTTTTGTTTATAGCGCAAAAAGTAAAAATCGCACAGGTGATCAAATACCACCAAAAGAAAGCTCTGTTTGTGGAAAAAAAAGGACGTAAATTTCGTTTGGGTACGGCATCGCACGACTGCGCAATTGTCAGTTAAAGTTGCACAGTGCCGAATCGCAAAAAGTGGCCTGGACGTAAGACAGCAAAATCCTCCGGTGGTAAAGTGGTTAAGTAAACTCATTAATTGATTGGGCAATGGGGTGTTGGGATGATGTTAAGCTAAGGGGGGGGTTTTGGGAGGTATAGGGAAATGTTGTGGTTTGAAGCTATAAATTGCTAACAATGCCAGAAATAAAGACACAATCATATTGAACCCATCACTGTGTATTCGTCATTTTTGATTGTCCGGCTAGCTGAAGATTCACAGACAGACAAACCAAGGGTGCACCCGATTGAAGGATCCTTACATCCCCTCCACATTCCTCTCCTGTACATACTGCCCACTGTCATACCCTCCACACTCCTCTCCTGTACATACCGCCCACTGTCATACATCCACACTTCTCTCCTGAACATACTTCCCACTGTCATATACTCAATACCCCTCTCCTGTATATATTGTCCACTGTCATACCCTTCACACTCCTCTCCTGTACATACCGCCCACTGTCATACCTCCACACTACTCTCCTGAACATACTGTCCACTATTATACCCTCCAAACTCCCCTCCTGTACATACTGCCCAATGTAATACCTCCACACTCCCTGCCTGTACATACTGCCCACTGTCATACCTCCACACTATTCTCCTGTACATACTGCCTTCTGTCATATCCAGTAAGAAAGAGAGGGGGGAGTGAGAAATAGAGGGGGGGGTGAGGGGGAGTAAAAGAGGGGGGGTGAGGGGGGTGAAAGAGAGAGGGAGGTAAAAGGAGGGGGTGCGAGTCTGTGGGGGGGGGGGCAAAGCAAAGTACATTACATGGTGGGGCATAGCACAGTACATTACATAGTGGGGCATAGCACAGTACATTATATTGTGGGCACACCACATGGTAAGAATAGCACATGGTGGGCACGGCCTAGCACACCACATTATATGGTGGGAACAGCACACACATTACATGGTGGGCATGGCAGAGCACATTACATGGTGGGCACACCACTCTGCACTACATGGCGGGCACAGCACATTACACAGAGAACACACCACTACGCATTTCATGGTGCGCACAGCAAATTACACAGCGGGCACAGCACATGATATGGTGGGCACAGCACATTACACAAAGGGCACACTACTCTGCAATATATTGTGACCAAAGCACATTACACAGTGGGCACTGTTCAGCACAACACATGAAATGGTGGGCACAGCCCATGACATGGTGGCAACGAGGCATTATATGGTGGGCATGTCACAGCACATTACATGGTGGGCACACAACTCTGCATTACATGGTGGGCACAGCACATTACACAGATGGCACACAAATCCCCATTACATGGTGGGCACAGCTCATTACACAGTGGGCACTGTACAGCACTGCACATGACATTGTTGGCACAGCACATTACAGCACATGACAAGGTGGGCACAGCACATTACATGGAGGGCACTATACAGCACCGCACATAACATAGTGGGGACAGCAGATTACGCGGAGGGCAAACCACTCAGCATTACATGGGGGGCACAGCAGATTACACGGAAGGCACACCACTCCGAATTACATGGTGGGCATAACACATTACACTGTGGGCACACCACTCCGCATTACATGGTGAGTACAGCACATTACACGGTGGGCATGGCACAGCACATTATACGGAAGGCACATCACTCTGCATTACAAGAACATTATACAGCACAGCACATGACATGGTGGGCACAGCACATGAGACGGTGGGCAACAACACATGACACGGTGGGCACAGCACATGAGATGGTGGGCAAAGCTCATGACACGGTGGGCACAGCACATGACACATGGGACATTATACAGCACATCATATGACATTGTAGGCACAGCACGACACGGCGGGCACAGCACATGACATGAAAGACATTATACAGCACAGCACATGACAGGGTGGGCACAGTACATGACACGATGGGCACAGCACATTATACAGGGGGCATTATACAGCACAGCACATGACATGGTGGCCGCCAATGTACCTTGGAGACTCCCTCTCAGAGAAGACCTATTGGCTCAAGGGCCGATCCTCCATCCTGCTTTACAGTCGCTGGCTTGGCTGTTGAAAGCCAGGTGCTGAAAATAGTGGGTTGTCTGACTCGGTGATCCCCGCACTGTTAAAAGCTAGAAAATTTACCTCTAGGAAGATTTACCATCGCGTCGGGAAGTCGTACATTGCGTGGTGTGAGTCTCTGGAGGTTTCCCCCCATTACTTTTTGGTGGCTTGAATTTTGGCGTTCGTCCAAAGAGGTGTGGAACAGAGCCTGCCTTTAGGTATCATCAAGGGCCAGGTTTCGGTCTTGGCTATTTTCTTTCAACTTCCTTTGGCTACACATTCTTTGGTTCGCACCTTTGTTCAGGGGGTTTGCCACTTGGCTCCCCCAGTGCGGCCTCCATTGCCCCCTGTTGGATCTCCACTAGGTACTGTCGTTTCTTCAGAAACCGCCTTTCGAAAATATTTGCGAGATTCCTCTGCTTACATTGTCCCAGAAGGTAGCCTTATTGGTGGCTATTACTTCTGCACACAGGGCTGGCTGCTTTGTTAGTTCCTTCCTAAGGTTGTCTCTGGTTTCCATCTGAAAGAAGACATTGTGTTGCCTTCCCTGTGTCCAAAGCTTAAGCATCCTAAGGAGATTGCCTTGCATTCTCTGGATGTGGTTCGTGCAATCAGGGTGTACCTGGCAGCAACCGAGTAGTTTAGGAAATCAGACTCACTCTTTGTTCTTACGGATGGACCTCACAAGGGGTTGGCCCCGTCTGCTGCGACCATTTCCAGATGGATCAGACAGACGGTGGTGCAGGCCTATTTAATCAAGGGTCAGGTTTCTCCTTTCCCTGATAAGGCGCATTCTACGTGGGCGCTTAGTGCCTCCTGGGCCTTCTGCCATCAGGCGTCAGTGATGCAGGTTTGCAAGGCGGCCACTTGGTCGTCTGTGCACACTTTCACAAAATTTTACAAAGTAGATGGAGTTGGCATCTGCTGATGCTGCTTTTGGCCGCACGGTTTAGCAGGCTGCTGTTTGAGAGGACTAGTCCTCTTTGAGGGTGTATATTTTTCAGGTGAGCTCCAGTTGTTCCTGGTTGAGCTCCATGTTACCTGGTTGGCTAGGTTTAGTCTTTGCTCATTTTTTTTACTGCTGTGTTTTTTCCCACCCCTCATGTTTCACACTGCTTTGGGATGTCCCAATGGTCAAGAAGTTTCTGAAGCTGTGTCCGTCAATGAACAAAAGGAGAAAATATAATTTTGTTCTTACCGTAAAATCCTTTTCTCTGATGTTCATTGATGGACACAGCACCCACCCCTCTATTGAGTTGGGCTATATTTCTTCTGACACTGCTTGCAACAAAACTGAGTGCCTATAGCAGGGAGGGGGAGTATATCTCCTGGGACTGCTCCATAGGCGTGGTAAAGTTTTTTGCTGCCTAGTGTCCTACTCCTGTAAGGGGCAGCATAAGCCAATGGTCAACAAGATTCTGGAGCTGTGTACGTCAATGAACATCAGAGAAAATGATTTTACGGTAAGACAAAAAATCCAATTTTTAAAACACCTCAATTTAATGTGTCCAACCGTTCCATTGTGTCAGTTAAAAGCCCTATTCCATAGAAGCCATGGTTTCTATATATCGTGTTCCCCCGAAAAATAGGCCTTCCTAAATAAGACCTAGCGTGATTTTTGGGGAGGGCTGCAATATAAGCCCTACCCTGGAAATAAGCGCTCTTAATGTCCTTGTAAAAACATGTAATCCGTTTTGTAAAAAGATTATATAATGTCCAGTATGTCTCCTTTTGTAACGTTATTGTTGAAAATACCTTATTTACAGTGCCTCTGGGCGCTCGCGTGACCCACCAGAGATCTTCTCCTCTCCCCCTGACGATAGCGGCCCCTTACACTGCAGTGCTCATCATTTTACAATGACTTTAACCAAGGGTTATTTTTGGGATTATAGAATGTCATAATGCTGACCCCTGAGCTGACAGGGGGAGAGAAGATAGGGGACACAGGAACTTTTTTAAAAAACATTTTATTGTTTTATTCCAGTTTTTTTTTAGAACAGAGAGAGGGGTAAATGGCACAGCACAAGCACTGTGCTGTCTATCATGCTTTAAAGCAGGGGTGTGTAGAAAATTAACTGCGCTAAGCTAATAAACAAATGAGCAGCAGCTTAAAGCGAAGTTCCGGCCCCAAAATCGACATAGTCGATTTTGGGCCATCTGCTTGCTTCTAGGTCACCTGAAACAGAAATGGATAATTACGATTTTTTTTTTTTTTAACTTACCTTGTAATTGCAGAAAAATATACTCACCTTTCTTCCACTTCCTCCCTCGGTGGCCGCGGCCCGCACCGTCACTTCCGCTTTGCAATGATTCCTGGGAGCTGAACGTCATCGCTCCCAGGAATCAATGCGCCTGCACAGGCCCCGACGTCAGTTCCGGTGCAGGCGCGTCATTCCCTGCTAAACAGCATCGAGGAACCGAAGAGGACAGAAGAGGACGCAGAAGAGGATCGTGCTGGCTTCAAGCTGCCCACACCTGAGATGGCAGCGCTGGAGAAGACATTTTCAAGGTAAGTATTTCTTCTAAAAAGGTAAGTGCGAACCGGGACAGATCAGAGGCTATCCATTGTGGAATGCACTAGCCCTGACTGTCCCGGGGGTATTTTCATTGAAATTTTTTTGGGTGGCCGGAACTCCGCTTTAAAGTGTGACAAACACCCAAACAAATAAAAATAATAATAAGCCGCGCTAATAGTGAATAGTGAATACTCATGGGATGTGTAGTTCCACAACAGCTGGAGGGCCGTAGTTTGAAGATCCCTGATCTAGAGGAACCTTCCTTTCACACTGTATAGTTTATCACATATCAGTTTTACGCTATGGCATCCTATATCATTTATTTTTCATGTGCGTGGTCCAATGTTTGCTGAGTCATCAAAAGCTACAAGACCTGGTACACAGTGGAATCTGATTGTAGGATATCCCTTTGGAGTTCTTGGGTGCCAAACCCTTACATTGGGTGTATTATCTGAAGCTTTCCGGCTTTCCAGTTAGAAGTTTGTACAACTAGCGGATGTTCACCTTCACATAGTGGATTTCACAAACATTTTATATCAACTTTGGAATTATACAGAGACTCAAGGACTTTGGGACTCTTATTAATATAAAGTATGTAAATGTGTGTGTTATAGCACGTATTCACTATTAGCGCGGCTTATTATTATTTTTATTTTTTAAAGGATCAGTATTTTTTTTTCTTTTTTTTAGGGTTACAACCACTTTAGGATAGTCATTGTACATACCATAAATAAATAAGACATTCCCTGAAAATAAACCCTAGTGTGTTTTTTGTAGCCAAAATTAAAGTGTTATTTAACCCACAACAGTAAAATCAGTCTGTATTTGGAGTAAAGCATGCTCGTTATACTCAATGTGGAACCTGCATTGTGTAAAAAGGCTGCTTGACCTTGTATACACAGAGCCTCCCTTTCTTCCACTGACTCCAAAAGATGTCAGGATAAAGGCCCGTACACACACGCAGATCGTCGTCATACAAACGTCGGCGGACGAAAGATCTGCCGATTGTATGCGTGTTAGTATGGTGCCTCCGACAGATGTCTGCACACAATCTGCGGACAAGAGTCTTTCTTGCAAACATGAAAATTTTTGTCTGCAGACACCAGAACGGACGATTGTTCGCCTGTCAGTACAGAAATCAGCCGACAGACCGCAGATTTGCAAGACTGGGCATGCTCAGAAAATAAAAAACACAGGGAAAGTTAACCATTACATGACATCACTTCTGCAGTCAGCTGAAGTCTGCGGACAAAATTCTTGTGCTGTCCTTGTGCTGTCTTTGCACTTTTCAACAGACACCGACATCCCGGGGAGAAAAGACGAACATTTGTATGAAGACGATCTGCGTGTGTGTACGGGGCTTAAGACAGAGCCTTTGGAGTCAGGCTGCACATGCTCAGATTGGTGTGTATTAGGGATGCACCGAAATGAAAGGGGCCGAAACCGAAACTGAAAATGCAGGATGCCCTTGGCCGAAAACCGAAAATGACTTTTTTCCCCCCAAATAATTTTAAAATAGATAGAACAGGGGCCTACACCAAAAACAGGCAGGCGTTCACTTGTAGCTGCCACCCTGTCACAGTATAGTGGTTAATTTAATTACCAATGGTATTTGTATTATGCAGCATGAAGGGGTTAATGTATTGCCACTGCTGGTCACTGATGAATTAGTGACCGACCAGTGGCAGTTAATTAACCCCTTTGTGCTGCATTAGTGCAACCAGTATCAGTGTTACTTAACAGTGGTTGCACTGCTACTGGTTGCACTAATGCAGCACAAAGGGGTTAATTAACTGCCACTGGTCGGTCACCAATTCATCAGTGACCAGCAGTGGCAATACATTAACCCCCTCATGCTGCATAATACTAATGCCAATGGTAAGCTCGCCTCAGCGTCCCCCCCTGCCTCAGCGTCCCTCCCCCCTGCATTAGCATCCCTCCCCCCCTACCTCAGCAACCCCCCCCTCCCCCCCTACCTCAGCACCCCCCCCCCGCCTCAGCATCCCTCACAATTCCAATGCAATCTCCTTACTTTCAGGTTTCAGCTCCAGTCCTCCGGTGTCCTTCCCTTCAAAAGACCCGCCTCCCGGTGATGTCACTACTACGATCTGTGCATGAATGAATTAACACACCGGGCGGGCGGGCAAGCGGCCGTTAATAGCTATAACTATGTGAGCGCTTCACTTCCCTATCAGAGGAGATGCATGCCTGACAGGGAAGTGAAGCGCTCACATAGTTACAGCTATTAGCTGCCGCTCGCTCGCCCGGTGTGTTAGTTCATTCATGCACAGATCGTAGTAGTGACATCACCGGGAGGCAGGCCGCCGGCCAGAGGCGGGTTTTTTGCGCTGCGCTGCACCCGCAGTGGCCATCTTTAGTATCGGCATATTTAACCCATTTTGGGACGAAATGGAATAAGCCCATTTTCGGCCGAAAATTTTGGTGGCCGAAATTTTGGTGCATCACTAGTGTGTATTGCTAGAGAGGTTTTTTGTTTTTCTTCGGACAGTGCATGTGATCAGCACGGGCCAATCAGCACTATCCAGAAATGTCCAGACAGAGGTTCAGGAGCCATGCAGCCTCATAGGACAGCTCAGTGCCGTATGAAAACTCCTACAAGCTTTACCAGTAACTGGTATTAATAACACGAGACTGCTATATACTGCTAATGAGAAATTGTATTTAGCAGTTTACATTTACGAAAATAATTACATTTCCATGTTCTGTGTACTGTGGGAGACCTGGGTTTAGTAACACTTTAAAAAACAGTAATACCCAGTCTTATTTTCGGGGGAAACACCGTACTGCACGGATAACGGCCAACTAAAGAAGTGGATTTATGTGCCATCTTAAACTGAGCAATAAGTCCCTAAATTTGTTGGAATTGTGATGGCAGTTAAACATGCAAATTCATTCTGTTAAGAAGGCTCTACTGTATTCTTTTATGAATCAAAGTGACCGGCTGACTGGGCAGAGCCTGCAAGTGGATAGCAGAGAGGAGCAGCCTGAGGAGAGGAGAGGAGTGCTGCCTGCCAGTGTGGAGCAGCATTGGGCTAGTGGGCGGGGCTTGTGTGTGATGCCAGAGCAGTGCTGCAGCCGGCCGTGTACAGGGCAGCACCTGAGGACAGCTGCATGACTATAGCAAAGGAGCGTGTACGATCAGCACGAAAGCCGGTGTAGGATCTGGTTGTGGCTTTGGATCTCATATATGCTGAATACGATCCCTGTAATGGGGATCATTACTTTGCAGTAAGAGGCCAATCTTATTCCCTTGGTGGTGGCATCTCTGCACTGGGCTATAGGAGTTTGCAGTGTCTGTACGCTTTTGGGATCACACATTATATTTCCAAAGGATTATTAACATCTTAGTCGCGATATGTGTGGACTTTTTTAGGATTAATGGACTGTGTGGTTCACCTTACTATCACTTTTTAAGCGCTTCACCAACTATTGCTATATCTACTGTATTTCTCACTAATTAAGGGGGCTTTTTGGCTCCTTTCAGCCTTAACGTGTCTAGATTAGCCTCATCTTTTCACCTAACACAATAGACACACAGTTCTACTCACTCCATTGGGAACACCTTTGACATGGTATCCCCCCATCTTTGCACTTCTTACAACCTCTCCAACACCTACTTTCTTCTCTCTGATCACAACCTCTTCATCAATGATTGCCTGTAGAAACCTTTGCCATTTTGACCCTTTGCTGCTCTATTCTGCTACTGACCACCTCTATGACAAAATCTCATCCCTGTCCTGCCCTGACACGGTTACTTCAGTTTGCAGCAACTCACTCTCATCCTCACTGGGCGCTCTTGCCAATCTTACTACACACAGAATCAGGCCCCAACCTTTACAACCATGGCAAACTGACGACACCAGAAATCCTATAGCCAAGCAAGTAAAACCAAATCCCTACAACTAACCTATATGCCCTCATAAAATACAGTTCCTGCATTCATGCTGCCAACAAGCCTTTTTCGTCACTCTCATTAATACCCTCTCCTCTATTCTTCCTCGGCTCTTCTTTACCTTTAAGGCTGTGTAATCCTTGCTCTGGTTTAAAATAATGACTGTATACTGCTGGGATGTTTGGCAACAGAAATAAAAGCAGACGGAAAGCACGTATGCAGGGGGGGGGGGTTGGCGCTGGGGGGTTGCTTGGGTATGGTTAAGCACGCCCAAAAATTCTTCAAGCACCACCGTAGCACCCTGATCAGTTGACTGAGTCCATTTGTTCTGATTGTAATGCAATACTTTTTGCCAGTGTAGTGACAATTCAAAAATACTTCATCAAAAAAGTGAACCGTGTGATGCGCAGAAAATGGCACAATAGCACTGCAGGACTTCCACTGGACCAGACCGCACGTTGCTTCTTTGAATTAGACCTCAGTCTTCAGCCAGGTGAGGTCTGTGTGGTCAGTTCACCATGAAACCAGTTGTCCAGGCCAGAAGCTAGAATGTACAGGTGATGTGATGGGGGCTTCTGATGTTACAGTGATTTCTGATGTAAAGGTGGGGATGTGATGGTGGGCTTCTAATGTGATGGTAGACTTTTTATGTGATTGGGAGACCTCTGACATGATTGGGCACTTCTGATGTGAAGGTAGGCTTCCTATGTGACTGGGTGCTTCTAAAGTGACAGATGACCTCTGGTATGAAGGTGGTGCATATTGGCAAATGAGAGCACCCTGATGTGATTGGGGTTACCTCTGATGTGATGGGGGGGGCTTCTGATGTGATGGAGGGACCTCTGATATGACGGGCACTTCTGTTAGGGGACGGTTCAGTTGTAATAGGGATCATCTGATGTGACAGGGAACCTCTGATGTGAAATTACATAGTTACATAGTAGTTGAGGTTGAATAAAGACAATAGTTCATCCAGTTCAACCTGTGTAGCTGTGTGTGGCCGTAATCCTCTCTCATACCCCTGAATGTTCTGATCCTTGAGATATATGTCCAAGAGTCTTTTGAAAGCAACCATACTTCCCGCAGAAACCACCTCTTGTGGTAGAGAATTCCACAATCCTGTAGCCCTAACAGTAAAGAACCCCCTGCGTTGCCTGAGTTTAAAACGCTTCTTTTCTAATTGCATTGTATGCCCTCAAGTCCTGATGCAATCCTTTCAACTGAATAGCTTTTTTTCTATGCTGAGATCACCATTGAGGTATTTATAAATTGCTATCATGTCCCCTCTCAGGCATCTCTTCTCCAGGGAGAATAAATCAAGCGATGGCAGATACTCTTCATAATTAAGGTCCTCCAATCCCCTAATTAGTTTAGTTTCCCTTCTCCGGACTCTCTCCAGCTCCAACACATCCCTCCTGAGGACTGGCGACCAGAACTGGACAGAATACTCCAGATGCGGTCGGACCAGAGTTTTATAAAGTGGTAGGATTATAGTTTTATTTCTGGAATACATCCCTTTCTTTATGCATGCTAATAATCTGCTGGCTTTGGCAGCTGCCGCTTGACATTGCATGCTATTGCTTAATCTATCCTCTACCAAGACTCCCAGATGTTTCTCCATTTTTGATTCCCCCAAAGGTTCCCCCCCCTAAAGTGTATTGTGCTTTATGTTTTTAGTCCCCTAGTGCAAAACCTTGCACTTCTCCACATTAAACCTCTTTTGCCATGTCGTTGCCCACTCTGTTATTTTGACCAGGTCATTCTGTAGGATATCTGCTTCATGCCGTGCAGTTATTGCCCTGCCCAGTTTTGTGTCATCTGCAAAAACTGATATAGAACTACTGATCCCGTCCTCAATGTTGTTTATGAATAAATTGAACAGGGTTGGTCCCAGGAATGAGCCTTGGGGGACCCCACTTACCACCTCAGTCCAGTCTGAGTATGCGCTATTTATTACCAGTGCATGGGGGGAGGGGCATCAGCGCTATCCCACAGTACACAGTCTACAATGTAACTCAGGCAGGCTTGACGGAAAACCTTGAAAAGTTTATTTATAAAAAATATATAGTGATGATTAAAACATAATAGAATGTGTTCCAAACCAGATCTGTGGCATTGCTGGGGGTCACAGGATGACCGAGCCGCTGGGTGAGCCGGAACTGTGTTCACAACAGGGAACCAGGCAGGAGGGAGAAGGATCTTATGTGCCAAAAGACCGGACCAGCCGGTAGAGTGGCGTGGCTTCCTCCCACCCGATAGTGTTGCTGCTCGCACCGGAACAGTGTAGACGTGCAGTGGAGCCGCCACTTGGAGGTATCCACAGCGGAGGCCGCTATCCGGAAGTGACGTCAGCAAGCATCGGGACCCGGCCTGGAAAGCATCAGGGTTGCCGTGACTACGCCGGGTCCCGACGCTTGCTGACGTCACTTCCGGGTAGCGGCCTCCGCAGTGGATACCTCTGGGTGGCGGCTCCGCGGCACGTCTACACTGTTCCTGTGCGAGCAGCCACACTATCAGGTGGGAGGAAGCCACGCCACCCTACCGGCTGGTGCGGTCTGCTTTTGGCACATAAGATCCTTCTCACTCCTGCCTGGTTCCCTGCTGTGATCATCTACACAGTTCTGGCACACCCAGCGGCTCGGTCATCCTGTGACCCCCCCAGCAACGCCACAGATCTGGTTTGGAACACATTCTATTATGTTTTAATCATCACTATATATTTTTTATAAATAAACTTTTCAAGGTTTTCCATCAAGCCTGCCTGAGTTACATTGTAGACTATGTACCGTGGGATAGCGCTGCTGCCCCTCCCCCCATGCACTGACTTATGCTGGATCAGCATTAATTAGCAGCAGCACCACACGGTAGTTTGACTTTATTCATTCCTGAGAGTGAGAGATATCACAGTTAGCGCTGGAAGTCCCTTTGTTGTGCTATTTATTACCACCCTTTGGACACGCCCTTTTAGCCAGTTCCGTATCCAAGAGCAAACCTTGCGGTCGATGCCCACAGACCTTATTTTATAAATTAAGCGCTTGTGGGGAACTGTATTAAACGCCTTAGCGAAATCCAGGTACACCACATCCAATGGTCTCCTCCTATCTAGCTCACAGCTCACCTCCTCATAGAATGTTAAGAGATTGGTTTGACAAGAATGCCCATTTGTAAACCCGTGCTGATTACTGCTGATGATGTTGTTGTCTTTAGCAAACTCTACGATATAGTCCCTTATCATCCCCTACGGAAGTTTACATACTATCGATGTCAGACTGACAGGCCTATAATTTCCCGGGACATGCCTCTGCCCTTTTTTCGAATATCGTTATCACGTTGGCTTTCCTCTAATCCCCTGGTACATTTCCTGTCATAATACTGTCAGCAAAGATCAGGAACAGTGGTCTAAATATAGTCTTACTAAGTTCTTTGAGTACTCTCGGATGTACACCATCCGGGCCTGGTGATTTATTTGTGTTAATTTTATCTAGCCTTTTCCTGATTTCACCCTCTGTTAGCCATAGCGGCAAGTCCTTTGTATTACTACTAACCATACAATCATGGTCAATGTACCCCTCCTTTTCCTGTGTAAAGACTGAGGAGAAAAAAGCGCTCAGCACGGTTGCTTTTTCAGTGTCCTCTGTAACCATCCCCCCATCATTGTTAACTAGGTGTGCAATATGCTCTGCCCTAGTTTTTTTGCTTTTTGTTTTATTTAAAGCATTTCTTTGGGTTATTTTTACTATCCTCCGCTATTTGTCTCTCAAAGTTGATTTTAGCCATTTTGATTTTGAATTTACTTTTCTTATTTGCCTCCTTGTATTGCTCGAAAGCCGATACTGTGCACTCGGATTTATATTTCTTGAAGGCCATTTTTTTACCCCTAATACGTTTTTTAACATTACGGTTTAGCCAGCCAGGTTTGGCTTTGTCTCTTCTAAATTTATTTCCCATAGGAATGCACTGCGAGATGCATTTGTTTAATATGTTCCTAAAGCATTCCCATTTTTCCTCTGTGGTCAGTGTTCCTAGGGTTTGGTCCCAGTTTACCCTTTCCATCATTGAGCACAATTTGGGAAAGTTTGCCTTTCTGAAGTTTAGGGTTCTTATGTTCCCCTCTTGCCTTGTTATATTGTTATTTACGCTAAATGTGATCATCCTGTGATCGCTAGAGCCCAGGTTGTCCTGGACTCCTTCCTCCGAGATTAGGTCTGGGTCATTAGTGATCAATAGATCCAGCACTGCATTTTCTCTAGAAGGAGAATCCACCAACTGAGACATGTAGTTGTCCTGTAAGGTTTCCATGAAGAGGGGCCTTCTGTGAGTGTGTAGTCCCCTCTTCCCAGTCAATGTCGGGATAATTGAAGTCCCCCAATATGATGACTGATCCCAGTTTTGCCACTTTACCCAACAGTGATATAAATTCCAGCTCTACCTCCTCCCTTTGGTTGGGTTGCCTATAGCAAACCCCCACAATTACTTTTTCCATTTACTTCTTCCCTTTGGAGTTCTACCCACACCGATTCTAACTCCATACTCATCCCTTCCATAATATCACTCCTCTCTATCACCCTTACATTATTTTTGACATAGAGACATACCCCTCCCCCTCTTTTTCCTACCCTGTCCTTCCGGTACACCGAATACCCTTGGATATTGGCCAGCCAGTCATGTGAGGGGTTGAACCAAGTTTCCGTTATTCCCACAAGGTCTATGTCATCCTCATGTACTAACATTTCCAACTCATCCATTTTATTAGCTAGGCTCCTGGCATTTGCATATACCCCTTTTAGTTTTGTGGAAGTTGATAGTGAATGGTGATTATTTTTATTCCTGTTTGGTCTGAGGTTTTCCCGCACAGACCCCCCCAATCGACGTTATGGAACTACTGTCGCTGCTGACACTAATACTGCCTTCTGTCATTTGCTCCCTCCTGACTGACTCTACTTCTGAGCCCGGAGTTAGAGCTTCCAATGTGATGTGGGGATTTATTTTGTTCTAACGAATGTCGTTTGAAAATGTTACTTGCTTTTAACATTCGATTTTAAAATGTAATTTCTAAATGAAAACCACATACACTGTTCAAAAATTTGTTTGATCAAGAAAGGTTTTCTATTCTGCTTCTTCGAATTTTCACTGTGGCCAAAAATGAACACCGATTTGTGTCACTAACAATTAGAAAATTGAGTAATCATACCCTGGCAGAAATTTTTTTTTATAATCAGTGTCCTTATCCCTCTTATATATATATTGCAGCTTTCTGTTCGCTTTTCTCCTGCTCATACTGCACCTTCTAAAGTTTTGTCCTAAAATGCTGACACTCTTTTCATGTACAAACTGCCAACTGCCATACTCTAATACTCATCTGCCTACTTTTACATGTCATACCAACCACCACTGTGGTACTGCTGCACATATTACCCATTGTTAAACTCTCTTCACCAATCACATACTGTTAACTGCCATACCTTCCACAGTTCTCTCATTCAGATTGTGGCCCCTGACATACAGTAACCGCCACACCCCTGTCCTGTACATAATATGCGATTGATTGTCATACCCTTTGCAATCTTCTCTTGCACATTGCTGGCCCCTGTTATACTTTCTGCACTTATATTCCACAAATACAGGCTGCTCTCATAGCATTTGAATTCCTCTACTGCAAATACTGGCCAACTGTGTTTCCCCCCACACTCCTTTCCTGCATATACTGGCTGCTGATACTCTCTGGACTGCTTTACTGTATGCATTGGTCACTTTCATACTTTCCTGAAATACTTTTGTAGCACTACCCCTGCAGGAGCCCAGGAGCCGCTTAACCTCCCTGGCGGTATGATTCTTTTGGATTTCAGGTGCTGAAAGTGGTACCATTATTTTGCATGTAATTCTTGTGAATGAGCAGCCCAAACCAACTGTATACATTTATTATATATATATATATATATATATATATATATATATATATATATATATATATATATATATATATATATATATATATATATATATATGTATGTATACACACATTATATATATATATATATATATATATATATATATATATATATATATATATATATATATATATATATATATATATATATATATATATATATATATATATATATATATAATGTATACAGTTGGTTTGGGCTGCGCATTCACAAGAATTACGTATATATATATATATATATATATATATATATATATATATATATATATATATATATATATATATATACACTGTGTATGTATATGCACATGGGTGTCCGCAGGGGGGGGCAAATGCCCCCCTCCCCGGAATCTCAACTTATGGATGTGTTGGAGCTGGAGAAGGTCCAGAGAAGGGCAACTAAACTAATTAGGGGGTTGGAGGACCTTAATTATGAAGAGCGTCTACAATCGCTTGATTTATTCTCCCTGGAGAAGAGACGCCTGTGAGGGGACATGATAGCAATTTATAAATATCTCAATGGTGATCTCAGCATAGAAAAAAAGCTATTCAGTCGGAAGGATTGCATGAGGACTAGAGGGGATACAATGCGACTGGAGGAGAAGCGTTTTAACCTCAGGCAATGAGGGGGGTTCTTTACTGTTAGGGCTACAAGATTGTGGAATTCTCTACCACAAGAGGTGGTTTCTGCGGGAAGTATGGTGGCTTCCAAAAGACTCTTAGACGTACATCTCAAGAATCAGAACATTCAGGGGTATGCAAGAGGATTACGGCCACACACACCTACACAGGTTGAACTGGATGGACTATTGTCTTTATTCAACCTCACCTACTATGTAACTTCCCCTTTCAAGTGGTTGTTAAGCCACTTTATACCATCCTGTCTGGTCTGTTTAATAATCCTGTGTGCTTGTGTGTCTGTGTATGTGTTTAAAAAAATAAGCCATTCTTTACCAGTTTTCAGAGGGCAGAGCACCGCTCATGTGACCCGTCGGCTCTCTCCTCTCCCCGTCTGACAGCTGCCTGCAGCAGGCGGGGCTGAGGATTCCTCACTGATGTCAGTTGGGAGGGGATGGAGGAGGGGAGGGGGAAGGATGAGAGAGGCGGCGGGTCACGTGAGTGATGAGTGGCGCTCTGAAAACTTGTAAAGAATGGCTTATTTTTATAAAACACAGACACAGGGGCACACAGGATTATTAAACAGACTGTAGACAGGATATGGAACTTTAAATGAAACTACAGCAGCAGGAGGGGAGGGGGAAGGCACTGACACAGGAGCAGACAGGCAGGGAGAGAGGAGCTCAGAGGAGGACAGGAGAGTTGCGGATGACGGAGGCACGTAAACTGACCACAGTGTCAGGGCTCAGCAGCCATGGTATACTGTGGTTAGTTTACAGAGGGGAAGACACAGCCAGGCAGGATCAACCAGGTATTTCAGGTGATAGAAGGGGCCGAATTACACAGCAAAGCACTGTGCTGTATAACAAGGGAACAGGATCAATTTTTTTTTTTTAGGTTAACAAATGCTTTAAAAATAAATGCTGCTTTTTGCTCTATAAAAATAAATACTTAAAATAAAGTATAATGACTAAGACTCTCCCCTTCATGACATTGTTCAAAAGGGGCGGAGCACGGGTGACCTTAAAATGATGACCCCCCCCCTGAAAAAAGTTCTGCAGACGCCCATGTGTGTGCAGTGTCCTTGTTTCCTGCAGATGGGGAAGTGCCCCCACACCAATCCTGTGTTTAGGCCCCAAACGAATATCCTGGAACAGGCAGGCTCTTCTGGTAATCCAACTGGTCACCTCACACTGGAGCGATTTACTCAGCTGATGCAGGTGCGTCTGGACAGGCACCCGGGATTCCCCTTTAATCAGGCTGGACCTCTAGAACACAACAATGAACTGACCTGGGAGGCAACACCTCTCCCCTAAGTCCAGTCTCTTCCCCTGCCTTGTAGTGACTGAATTCTCCTTCCAGCTAAGATGGATGCCTCTTCTCCTCTGAGAGAACTCTAGGAAATGTAGTTCCGACATAACATAGGTTTATGGAGCCATAACAGGAGAAGACTACATGCCCCAGAATGCTTTGCACACTGCTGCCGAGTGGCTCCCTTCTTCCTGCCAATGAGGATGCAGTGGGAGGGAGCAGAACAATATTGAGTCACTGTCTCATGAGGAAAAGAAGGGGGGGGAATGCTGCTGCTGGCAGGCAATGTGTCCCTTCAGTAAGAGCCTTGGTCGGCCTGGCATGGTGTGGGAGATACAAACACCCACTACTCTTGCCTCTAGTTACAGACAAACTCCATCTTCTGGGGTGGCAAATTAATTCATCTATAGATGTGCATACAGGGTGTGTCAGGTGTGCCTGGGAACAGCCTAATCACCTTGTGTAGCGCAGATTCCCCCTATTTAAACCCCTGATATTTCACCAAAGTCCCCTAAAACAAAAAATGTGTAAAAAAATAAATAAAATTAATACAAAAAAAAAAAAAAAACTACTGACACCATCAGTAAACAGGGGCTGACTGGCAACTTTCGGTCCAGGGGGCAAGTCCAACCAGAGGCCCATGGTGCAGTGACCTCCCACTCTCCCTCTTCCCATCCTCATGATCCCCATTCCAAGCTGAAGCCCTGCTCCAGATACTTTCTACTTATCGGCTGAATCCGGGTTCCCAACCTGGCTGCCGTTGGGGGGAGCTGGGACACCTTGGTTGGGCTGGCCGGGGAAGAAGAGTCCCCAGTGGGGCATGGAACCGGCTTCTGCTCAGACACAGTTTACACCATCCATGCTGGGGGGAGGCTGCGCTCTGTCCTTGTCTTCAACCCACACTCAGTAGGTCAGTGGTGGGGACTTTTTACTTCTCTTTACTGGGAATCCTTTAGGCATGTCTGTGGCCGAAGCGGTTCAGCCTTTTTATGGGGCATCAGAGTGCCCAGAGGGCAATTTTCCCCCTGCCCCCTGGCCCAGTCCTCCCCTGTCAGTAAATATACATATGCCCATACACATGTACTTGCGCTTTGAGGTGCACACCCTAATGCAATTGGCTGTGCACACCTATGGTTAATTCGTTCAGAAATCTCTGTGAATGAATGATGTGACTGATTTCAGAAGTGACAGTGGCTCAAGGGGAGAAGAACCCATACACGCTGTCTCAGGAGGGGCACTCCAGGTTGTGGGGGGCTGCTTGGCAGCATGTTATGTTACATTCTAAATACGGGTGTAAAATGTACCATTTTCCTGTTTTTTATTAACCACTAGGTTTATCTGTAATATCTCACTTTTTATGTTTACATTATTACCTCATTTCATTTCTTTTTTTTTCTTCTCCATAATAGTATTTCTTACTGCTATCTGGTTTTGTATTGGCATACTGTGCCATCTGTGTTTTATTGGTGGCTCATGTGTTACTTTGTTCTTTTTCTAGTAACAAATAACTACTGTACATGCCAGTTTGACACCTATAGTATATGGAGAGAGGATTCTACTCTCACCTCCCTTGAGCAGCAACTTTACGTGTATAGGAGAAAGTAGACAGGACGGGCGCCCAGTGAGATAAACTGGATTGCTGGAGAAAGGAAGAGGTGAAAGTGGGCAGGGCCCATTGGTGACATCATCCATGATCTTCTTACTGCCAAACCTGAAGCTGGTGTGACTAAGGAAGTGCGGGATTTAAAGAGGAAGTAAACCCTCCTCTGACACTTGTACCTATAGGTAAGCCTATGATAAGGCTTACCTATAGGTACTGTAAATATCTCCTAAACATGTACCGTTTAGGAGATATTTACCTTAGATGCATCCAGTGACGTCACTGGCGCATGCGCTCTGAAGGAACGGCCACTTGTGCCGTTCCTTCAGAGCCCCGTGCCGTGACTGTCGGTTCCCGTGCGCGGGAGTGACGTCACCGCGGCTCCGGCCAATCAGATGGCCGGATGCCGTGATCCCGGAAGACGGGTGACTGGACATGTTGCCTGTCATCCAGCTAAGCGGGCGGCACGGCGGGGGCTCGTTCTAAGGTAAGTATTTCATAATGAGCTAGTATGTGATGCATACTAGCTCATTATGTGTTTCTCTTGCAGGGTGAAAAAGAAAAAAAAAAAGAGTTTACAACCTCTTTAAGGGGATTGTGACCACTTCCAGTTTTTACTAGTGTATCGGGACTGTCTGTGCACAAGTTTTGGCTTACAGTGGCAACCAACTCTCTGGCAGTGCAAAATTCATTCCCCTTTGGTTGGCCACAAGTTTAGTACAGAATTCACACCATAACTTCTAAGCAGCACCAGTGGCTTTTGGAGTGTTGTCTTCCTTGTAAGTGGATTGTTTTTACTGAATCTGTTCATTAATATTGTATAATGTGTTAATGAAGAATGTGTTAATGAAGAATGATATACTATAATGTAGAAAAAAAGTCTGTCATGTCCAAAAAAAATTGAAGAAGAACCAAAGATTCTGTGCAGGTGCTGCACTAAAAACCTCTCATGGACTTTACAGACAGACATGGATAGGTAAAAATGTATTTATTGGTTACTAAAATATATAGAATAGCATACAAAAAAAATACAAAAATTGCAACCATTGAACAATGAGCACAAGTTAAAGCGGAGTTCCGGCCTCGGGGGTGAATTTGAGCTAAAAATACCCCCGGGACAGTCAGGGCTAGTACATTCCAGAATGGATAGCCTCTGAACTGTCCCGGGTCGCACTTACCTTTTAGAAGAAATACTTACCTTGAAAATGTATTCTCCAGCGCTGCCATCTCAGGTGTGGGCAGCTAAAGCCGCAGCATGCCTCTTTCGTGTCCTCTTCCGTGACGTCGGAGTCCCACAATGCACTGCACCGGCCCCGCTCGTCACTTCCGGTGCAGGCGCGGCTTTCACTGCTAAACAGCTTCTGGGCATGAAGTGACGAGCGGGGCCGGTGCAGGCGCATTGATTCCTGGGAGTGATGACGTTCAGCTCCCAGGAATCATCGCAAACCGGAAGTGACGGAGCAGGCCGCGGCTGCAGAGGGAGGAAGTGGAAGGAAGGTGAGTATATTTTCTTCTATAATAAGGTAAGTAACCAGAAAAAAAAAAATCGCCAGTATCCATTTCTTTTTCGGGTTCCCCTTAGCAAGCAGATGGCCCAAAATTGATTTTATCGATTTTGAGGCCGGAACTCTGCTTTAAACATGAATACCATTTACATCATAAAGATATGGCATCAACACGGTCATCTGTGGTGGACCATCCAGGCTAGCTACCATAGAATATGCAAAAACACACTCTACTTTTCTACTCTTTATATGACATGCACCCCCTTTCCCCTTCTCCGCCAACTCTTACCCTTTACAGTGCCTTGCGAAAGTATTCAGCCCCCTTGAACTTTGCAACCTTTTGCCACATTTCAGGCTTCAAACATAAAGATATAAAACTGTAATTTTTTGTGAAGAATCAACAAGTGGGACACAATCATGAAGTGGAACGAAATTTATTGGATATTTCAAACTTTGTTAACAAATAAAAAACTGAAAAATTGGGCTTGCAAAATTATTCAGCCCCTTTACTTTCAGTGCAGCAAACTCTTTCCAGAAGTTCAGTGAGGATCTCTGAATGAATGGTGGGAGACTCTGTCCATAGGACAACAATCAGTCGTATACTGCACAAATCTGGCCTTTATGGAAGAGTGGCAAGAAGAAAGACATTTCTTAAAGACATCCATAAAAATTGTCGTTTAAAGTTTGCCACAAGCCACCTGGGAGACACACTAAACATGTGGAAGAAGGTGCTCTGGTCAGATGAAACCAAATCGAACTTTTTGGCAACAATGCAAAACGTAATGTTTGGCGTAAAACAGGCACGTCCAACCTGCGGCCCGGAGTCGCAGGCAATGCGGCCCACTGGCCGCGGAACTCCGCACAGTCTCCTGCCTTCACGATTTTTTTTTCTTCTTGTGGCTTCTGCAGCGGCCACCCGCGACGGCCAGCCGCTAACTAACTGACGGCGCTGATTCATTCTGGGAGTTGTAGTCTGCGGCCGTGCTCAATCTCCCGGTGGGTGGAGACTTGAGAGCAGTGCAGCCAGACAGGAAACTACAACTCCCAGATCTTTGAGGTAGGCAGAGGCACGGCGCGCTAAGGAGTCAGGACACGTTACTTGACTCAGGCTGTGGGGCTGAGCACTGGCAATTTTACTTAACCCCAGGACAGGAGCATCCACCCCCCCCAGTTGGAGGAGGCCATGCAGGGACATGCTGAGCCGGCAGCTGCCATTTCTGAGGTGAGACCCTGACACCCCCATATGACCCCCACATCCCATCTATATAACCCCCGTTTATCCTGCCCCAGTGCCCACCCAGCAACCTCAAAATAGCCCACAGCCCACCCAGCAGCCTCAAAATCGCCCTCAACACTGTGGGTCCTGCTGCCACGGCCTGTGGATTCTGCTGGCCACGGCCTGTGGGGTCCTGCTGGCCACGGCCTGTGGGGTCCTGCTGGCCACGGCCTGTGGGGTCCTGCTGGCCACGGCCTGTGGGGTCCTGCTGGCCACGGCCTGCGGGGTCCTGCTGGCCACGGCCTGCGGGTCCTGCTGGCCACGGCCTGCGGGTCCTGCTGGCCATGGCCTGTGGGTCCTGCTAGGAGCTGGTCATGGCCTGTGGCCCCTGCCAGGAGCTGGTCATGGCCTGTGGCCCACAGGTTATGGCCAACTGCCAGCAGAACCTACAGGCCAGCAGCCAGCAGGACCCAAAGGCCATGGCCAGCACCCAGCAGAACCTACAGGCCAGAGGCCAGCAGGACCCACAAGCCATGGCCACCTCCCAGCAGAACCTACAGGCCAGCGGCCAGCAGGACCCACAGTGATGGGCACTGGTGCGGCTGCATTGATGGGCACTGGTGTGGCTGCATTGATGGGCACTGGTGATGCTGCATTGATGGGCACTTGTGAGGCTGCATTGATGGGCATCGGCTCTCTACTGCAGCCGCTGCTTCCTCCAGCAGTACCCGACGTCATGACCAGCAGTACCCGCATGACTAGTTTTACCCACCAGCAGTGCCAGCATTACCCACCAGCATTACCCGCCAGCATTACCCACCAGCATTACCCGCCAGCATTACCCATCAGCAGTAACCGCCAGCATTACCCACCAGCAGTAACCGCCAGCATTAACCGCCAGCAGTCTGCAAAATAAGTAGAAAAGGTATGTGCATTAGCGTGTGTAAATTGTTGCGATGTGTTTTTTAATAACTAGTTGTGTTTTGTCATAATATGTCATGTCCTTGTTCATACATGTATGAATAAGGACATTACATTTTCTGGCTGCCTAAGTCATATGTGCTAGGGGTGCAACTATCCCCCAGCACATAACTGTAAATATCCCAGCATGTGCAGTGTTTCTGACTCCTACCACCATCACCACTTCAAATCACTGAAGTGGTCATGGTGGTTAGAGTGTTCCTTTAATATTTCTCAGAAGAAGTAAACCTCTGTATACTGATTCCATTTCATTTGATTATCCTCTAGTTGTGTTAAATTAGTGCGAGGGGGCGGCGCGGCGGCGTTTTATTACTTATATACCTCAACTATAGTATATATTTTATATGCGGCCCGAGAAAATTTCTCTACACTCAATGTGGCCCAGAGAAGCCAAAAGGTTGGACACCCATGGCGTAAAAGCAACACAGCTCATCACCCTGAACACACCATCATGGTTTGGGCCTATTTTTCTTCAGCAGGGACAGGAAAGATGGTTAAAATTGATGGGAAGATGGATAGAGCCAAATACAGGACCATTCTGGAAGAAAAGCTGATGGAGTCTGCAAAAGACCTGAGACTGGGACAGAGATTTGTCTTCCAACAAGACAATGATCCAAAACATAAAGCAAAATTTACACTGGAATGGTTCACAAATAAACATATCCAGGTGTTAGAATGGCCAAGTCAAAGTCCAGACCTGAATCCAATCGAGAATCTGTGGAAAGAACTGAAAACTGCTGTTCACAAACGCTCTCCATCCAACTTCACTGAGCTTGAGCTGGTTTGCAAGGAGGAATGGGCAGAAATTTCAGTCTCTCGATGTGCAAAACTGATAGAGACATAAGCGACTTACAGCTGTAATCGCAGCAAAAGGTAGCGCTACAAAGTATTAACTTAAGGGGGCTGAATAATTTTCCAATTTTTCCGTTTTTTTATTTGTTAAAAAAGTTTGAAATATCCAATAAATTTCGTTCCACTTCCTGACTGTGTCCCATTTGTTGTTGATTCTTCACAAAAAATTACAGTTTTATATCTTTATGTTTGAAGCCTGAAATGTGGCAAAAGGTCAAAAAGTTCAAGGGGGCCGAATACTTTCGCAAAGCACTTTAATTCCCATGCATCCTCATGATCCATTACACAACATGCATCCTCTTTACCCTTTACATTCATTATTTTTTTTTTTCAAGAAAATATAATGTTTATGGAGTATAAACAGTACACTGAATAAATAACATAAACGGTAAATGCACCAGTGGTATAACCAGTGTTCAGAAACATACAAATGTATATAAAAAATCATTAGAACAGCAGCAGTACAAAAAAAGAAGAAGAGTCATATCAGCAATACAACAACGCACTCAGGTGAACAGTACAGCAGAGGAAACAGTCCTGAGTATGTGCCCATGTGCAGAAGACAGGGATAAATAAGAACATACAAATATTCCCATCCACTAGTAACAATACCATGCACATCCAGCAATTTAACACATACCTCATACCTCCTGAGAGTAGCAAAACACCCACCTGTAGTACTAAGAGTATAGGAGAAGGGAAGGGAAAGAAAAAAAAAACAACAGTGGCAGAAAACTTAGAAGGGGTGGGGGAAGATAAGGATGAGAAGATCCTGCATGTGAGACTGTCTCAAGAAATGCCACCCTATCCCATGAGCAGCCGATCCATAACCAGCTGGGGGGGAGCCAAGGCCGGGTCATCCAACTAAGGTTGCCACAATGAAGCAAATTTCTTGTGAGCTTTTCAATGTTGGTAAGTCAGCTTTTCCCTGATTAAAAAGGCATTGGCCTGTGTTATCCACTGGCCCCTGCTCGGCACCCTGGAGGCGATCCAAAACCTAGCAATTAACTTGCGGGCAATGTATAACAAGCGCAACACTGCTACGTGAGCATTTGGGGTCAGAGTGTCCACCTCCAGAGCACCAAGCAAACAGACCACAGGATCCCTTAGCAGCTGAAAATTGTATACCCTAGAGATCGTGTCAATAACTTCCCCCCAGTAGCGAAATAGTTTGGGACATCTCCATAGCATGTGTATAAGTGTACCTTGGTCTCTCTCACATTTGGGGCACAGTGGGATAGCCCTGCGTCCCCAACGAAACAGCTGCACCGGTGTTCTGTATGCTCTGTGAAACAGAAATAAATGAGATATCTTATGAGAGGCCGATACAGACACCAAAGGGATCGAAGAGAGACACAGATCCCACATCTCCCCATCTATGGGTCCAAGATCCCCCTCCCACCCCACACGAGCAGGGAGGGAAGAGGGGTCCTGCAAGGATCCCAACAGAAGGGCATACACCTGTGAGATCATACCTTTCTTGTCTGACACCCGAAACACCTCACCCAACAGGCGGTGAGTGTCTGGTGTCAGGGTAGACAAGCCTGCCTGGGCCAGCACCGCATGTCTCAATTGTAAGTAGCGAAAGAAACAGTGCCTAGGAACATCAAACTCCCTCTGTAAGTCTGGAAAAGACTTTAGCACCCCTGCTCTGAACAATTGTGCCATAAAGTACACCCCATGGGTCTCCCACATCTCAGCGCCCTCTAGGCGAAGCAATTCCGAAAAGTTGCGGTTACGCCAAATCGGAGTCTGAGGAAGATAACCTGTGATCTTCAACATTCCCCTGACACAACGCCACACCATGCGAATCAAGGTGAGCGTGGGTAACCGAGGCACCATATTGGAGAACCCTGCTTCAAGGTGGACAAGGACAGGGTGAGGAGAGTCAGGAGGGACCAACAAGGATCCAATAGGATCGAAGGGATCCAATAGACCCCAGCCCCCCATATGCTGAACCTGGGAGGCTAGAAAATATACCCTGGGGTCGGGAACTGCCAACCCACCACTATCCTTGCCCATCTGAAGAGTAGCCAGCTTAATCCTAGCCACTTTTTTGCACCAGATCAGCTCTCAAAATTGGGATTCTATTCTATAGAACCATTTCCGGGGTATCCAAATTGGGGAGTTATGCAAGACATAAAGAAGTTGAGGAGCCCACACCATCTTAATCAAGTTAACCCTTCCGGCTACAGACAAGGGAAGTTTGCACCAACTCATGCATTTAGAGCGGAACCTTTGCAGCAGAGGTACGAGGTTCAATGCAATATACTGGGCCGGATCAGGAGACACATGGATCCCCAAGTACTTGAAGGAGGTAACTACACGCACCAGGGATGCACATTCAGGAAGAGGCTGAGTAATGGGATCAGGGGGCATTAAAACTGATTTATCCCAATTTATGGAAAATCCCGACAGGTTCCCAAAATAGTAAATAAGGGACATAACCGCGACCCCGGTGAGCCGGATCGATGGTCCCCAGATAGAGTTTGGGGGTCCCGGGCAGCAAGCTTAGCAAGAAGCTTCTGAGCAGCCTCCAGATATGTGGTCTTCTGTGCTGCGCGCTGCGAGGCACCGCCATCTTGGATCGGGCCGGCCTGTGCGGATTTCCCCTCTTTACCCTTCTTAGACATCACGGAGAGAAGATGGGGGACTCACCGGCTGATCACCGCACTCCAGGGAACACAGGGCACCGGCTGACGGTAGAAATCGAAGCAGGATAAGGAGTTACACAGGATAACTACCAGGATCAACAGCGGAGCTCACAGCATGCACGTCCACTCACATCCGCAGCTCGGCCACGCCCCCCTTTACATGCATTCTGCTTACCTGCCCTTATAATTTAAATGACATGTTTCCTCTCTACCAGCTTTAATTGTAATTAAAATATTTAATTTGTTTTAACAAAAAATTGTTTGCATTTTATTTATTTCCATTAAAAGGCCCACCAAAATCCTCAGCACCGGGCCCATGATGCTCTTAATCCGGCTCTGTCTATACCAAATAATTGTAGACATTATGATACATTTAAAAATGGCAGAGTACACAATGTTCAATATAATGACGATGCTTGTTAAATCTAGTACGCATCATACATATGGTACAGCTTACATAGTACAGCTCAAATAGTCACTTCAGACAATATACAACAAATTGGGTGCTACAGGTGATAAATTGATTTTTCTCGTAATGCCCGATCAATCCAACAGCCTGCCTAGATGATATAGCAGCAGCTCTTCCTGTCAGGCTTGCTTCACCAGTCCAGCACTGTGAAGAGGTATCATCCCATGCAAAAGGGAGATCTCCATCCAGGTGGACATGAAGGAGAGAGAGAGAGAGAGAAGGAGAGAGAGAAGGAGAGAGAGAGAGAGAGAAGGAGAGAGAGAGAGAGAGAAGGAGAGAGAGAGAGAGAGAGAAGGAGAGAGAGAGAGAGAGAGAAGGAGAGAGAGAGAGAGAGAGAAGGAGAGAGAGAGAGAGAGAGAGAGAGAGAGAGAGAGAGAGAGAAGGAGAGAGAGAGAGAGAGAGAGAAAGAGAGAGTGGGTGACAGAGAGAGAGAGAGAGAGAGGTGGGGAGAGAGAGAGAGAGAGAGAGAGAGAGAGAGAGAGAGAGAGAGAGAGAGAGAGAGAGAGAGAGAGAGAGAGAGAGAGAGAGAGAGAGAGAGAGAGAGAGAGAGAGAGAGAGAGAGAGAGAGAGAGAGAGAGAGAGAGAGAGAGAGAGAGAGAGAGAGAGAGAGAGAGAGAGAGATTGATTGGGTATTGGCTGGAGAGTCTCTCCATCACCTTCAGATCTTGTCTTCAGGTCTCCAACAAAAAGACAGATGCCGCATCATTCCACAGGGGCCCCTGTAATGGGACTTTGCTGCAACATTCATTTGGAGGTATGTCTGTGTTAAACTGTATATATACCAGGGTATATGTGCACAATTCTGGCCCTTTGCTGATGTCTGTTTGTATATTGAATGCATATACTGTTATTAATCTTTTCTTATATAAAGCTTGTATTATTTCTAGGGTGCATCTGGAAAGTATTCACAGCGCTTCCCTTTTTACACTTTTTATTATGTTACAGCCTTATTCCAAATTGGATTAAGTTCGTTATTTTAAAATTCTAAAAACAATACCCGATAATAACGTGAAATAAGTTTTTTTATAAATCTTTTTGCAAATTTATTAAAAATAAAAAACAAAGTCTCCCAGTTCTTACCGCTGAAAAACATCTCTACAGCACAATGCTGCCACCACCAGGCTTCACTGTAGGGATGGTATTGGCCAGGTGATGAGCGGTGCTGGGTTTTCTCCACACATGCCACTTGCCATTCAGGCCAAAGAGTTCAATCTTTGTTTTATCAGACCAGAGAATTTTGTTTCTCATGGTCTGTGAGTCCTTCAGGTGCCTTTTGGCAAACTCCAGACGGGCTGTCATGTGCCTTTTACTAAGGAGTGGCTTCTGTCTGGCCACTCTACCATACAGGCCTGATTGGTGGAGTGCTGCAGAGATGATTGTTCTTCTGGAAGGTTCTCCTCTCTCCATAGAGAAATGCTGGAGCTCTGCTCTTGTCTGAGTGACCATCGGGTTCTTGATCACCTCCCTAATAAGGCCCTTCTCCCCCGATCGCTCAGTTTGGCTGGGTGTGCTGCTCTAGGAAGAATCCCGGTGGTTCCAAATTTCTTCTATTTACGGATGATGGAGGCCACTGTGCTCATTGGGACCTTCAATGCTGTAGAAATTTTTCTATACCCTTCCCCAGATCTGTGCCTCGATATAATCCGGTCTCTGAGGTCTACAGACAATTCCTTGGACTTTATGGCTTTGTTTGAGCTCTGATATGTAATGTTAACTCTGGGACCTTATATAGACAGGTGTGTGCCTTTCCAAATCATGTCCAATCAACTGAATTTACCACAAGTGGGCTCCAATCAAGTTGTAGAAACATCTCAAGGATTATCAGTGGAAACAGGATGCACCTGAGCTCAATTTTGAGTGTCATGGCAAAGGCTGTGAATACTTTTATGTACATGTTATTTTTTTCATTTTTTCATCCTAATAAATTTGCAAAGATTTCAAACAAACTTCTTTCATATTGTCATTATGGGGTATTGTTTGTAGAATTTTGAGGAAAATAATGAATGTAATCTATTTTGGAATAAGGCTGTAACATAACAAAATGTAGAAAAAGTGAAGAGCTGTGAATACTTTCTGGATGCACTGTATAATGGTGTGCATCTATATGTTCTTGGTAATGTTATAAGCTGGTTGCAGTAGTCATTCTGCTTCCAATTACTTTGATTAGATTACTGGTATATTTCCCAGGAAGAGAAGCCCATCTGCCTCCGTGAAGGCAGCGGCAACTTTATAATCACGAGAAAAATGCAACAAACAGACTGAAGGCGCTCAACCATAGAATGGGCTAGCAGTTATGTGGTAGTAACATACATCCTATTGACCCAGTTCCATGCTGCATGCAATCCACTGGAGGAATGGAGATATCCAAAAACAGGAACACAAAGGCTATATGCTGCGCATTGGTAAAGTCAGAGTATCCGTGAGAAACAACTAGATAAATTGGAGGATGATGAATAAACTAATATTTGCTTCATATATACCATGAAATAACATTACGTGGTCATAGATAAAGCCCACGGTGTAGAAAAAAAACAGTCATGTGTGAACAACACAGTCTAATTTAAAAGGTAAAAGCCCAAGTCTCATCCAGCCTCAAATACTAAATGAATTATCAAACCTTCTCTTCCAACTAGCAAAAGTTCTGGTTCTTCTGTTTACCTACAGGTTTAGCACAATATCCTGTTTAGGGAGGGGCATTTCTTATAACCCTCCCCAAAAGAGGGCTACACAAATAAGAAATACTCCATTAGATAAACCAAAAAATTATTGAAAAAAAAAAATCACACCAATCATCTATCCACGTGTAGCACCCTACAGGTAGGTGCTAGGTAAATGTATAGCGGGCCTTGTTTGCTTAACAGCAGGGCTGTGATTTGTTTAGATAGGATGTCAGGACTTCCAGATGTGCCTGCTGAGGGGAGAAGGCTTCTCATAGGGCAGTGTGGGAAGCCCAATCAGGGGACACACTCAGCTTGAAACTACCCCAGAAGGCAGATAAGGCTGCAAAGGATTCTGGGAGTGGGTATAAGTTTGGGGGGAAGTGCGTGGCACGGTGTCTTTGGCGGGAGCAGTGTCCCAGGAAGGAGAGTGTGGCTGTCTCTCCTCATGTCTGAGAAAGGCGGATGTCTCAGGGTGTCGCCTGAGTGTCCAGAGAGCATACCTCCCAACTGTCCCGGATTGTGCGGGACCGTCCCGATATTTAATGTAAGTCCCGGCGTCCCGCAGATGTCGGCTGGAGTCACGGATTTTCGGCATTGGGCTCCACTCAGTCCAATTCTAGCCAATGGGTGCAATGTGTGCTCTCACACATTGCACCCAGTGACAATTGCTGTCAGCAGGACACCTCCGCTTCTCCCTCCCCCCTCAGACTTCTTTGTAGTCACTGGTTGTCAGGACCGCCCGCGTCCTGGCAACCGATGACATGCTTTGTGGGTGCGCACTGCAGAGCAAACAAGCTCTGTGCACAGCGGCTCCACCTCCCAGCTCCTCCCCCCCGACTCCTCGATCCAAGTTGCTCCTTCAAAGTAAGGTAAGTGCGGGCAGGAAAAAGGGTACATACTTATCAGAGGCACTTTGACAGGCCGTGGAGCTGTCTCCCCTCCTCCCATCACTCAGCAGCACTGTGGATGGCGATCGGGTGATGGAGGTCCCTGCATGCAGCCCAGTGGGAAGATTCTGACAACTGGCCCCATTCCTGCTCCTGTCTTCTATCACTATGCAGCGCCGCTGTGATGCTCTCCTGTCTCTGTGAAGTCTGCCTCTGTACACTGCCTCTGTAGTCTGTACTAACAGGATGTTATTTGCAGAAGGTAAATGAGGGAATCTTTCCTGCATCACTGCACACATAACTCCCCACACCGTTCCTTCTGTCCAGCTGCTCACTGTCTCCTCTCTTCTAACTGCTTGTTTGGTTCTCACTACACCCCCAGCAGCCCCCCTCCCCCTTCTTCCTCAGCATTTCCCGGTCTGCAATCGTTTTATCACTTTTTAACCCTGTATGCCAAGTAATCCTCTCACCAGTGGTCCATCCCATCTGCCAATCCTGACAGCATTCCATTCATACTTCATTGCTCTTTCATCCTGCCATAACTTTCCTCCACTTCAGGGGCGTAACTGCAGTGGTCGCCATTGCGACCCGGCCTGATGCTCCAAGGGGCCCATGTGGCTCCCTTCTAAGCCAGGAGAGGAGGGGTAACATATAGACTATAGAGGGACAGATGCCCTCCATGTTTTTCCTGCAGCTGCTAAATGCCTGCAGGAGGGAGAGGAGAAAAAGTAGGCATTTAGCGGCTGCAAGAAGAACATGGAGGGCATCTGTCCCTCTATAGTCTAAATGTTACCCCTCCTCTCCAGCTTCCTTCTGTTGCCCGCAGGCCCCTCAGCTCTCTCCTGGCCCCTCTGTGATCTTACCTAGTAACTTCTCTGCTCTCTCCCATCCCACCCCCCTTCTCTGACCCCCTGCTGTTACCCCCCCCCCTCGTGCTCTTCTCCAGTCCCTGTGCTCTTCTCTGGTCCCCCCCCCTGTGCTCTTCTCCAGTCCCTGTGCTCTTCTCTGGTCCCCCCCTGTGCTCTTCTCCAGTCCCTGTGCTCTTCTCTGGTCCGCCCTGTGCTCTTCTCCAGTCCCTGTGCTCTTCTCTTCTCCAGTCCCTGTGCTCTTCTCCAGTCCCTGTGCTCTTCTCTGGTCCGCCCTGTGCTCTTCTCCAGTCCCTGTGCTCTTCTCTGGTCCGCCCTGTGCTCTTCTCCAGTTCCTGTGCTCTTCTCTGGTCCCCCCCTGTGCTCTTCTCCAGTCCCTGTGCTCTTCTCTGGTCCCCCCTGTGCTCTTCTCCAGTCCCTGTGCTCTTCTCTGGTCCCCCCTGTGCTCTTCTCCAGTCCCTGTGCTCTTCTCTAGTCCCCCTTTTGCTCTTCTCCGGTCACTGTGATCTTCTCTGGTCCACCCTGTGCTCTTCTCCAGTCCCCCCTGTGCTCTTCTCCAGTCCCTGTGCTCTTCTCCGGTCCCCCCTGTGCTCTTCTCTGGTCCGCCCTGTGCTCTTCTCCGGTCCCTGTGCTCTTCTCCAGTCCATGTGCTCTTCTCCAGTCCCTGTGCTCTTCTCCAGTCCCTGTGCTCTTCTCTGGTCCGCCCTGTGCTCTTCTCTGGTCCGCCCTGTGCTCTTCTCTGGTCCGCCCTGTGCTCTTCTCTGGTCCGCCCTGTGCTCTTCTCTGGTCCGCCCCGTGCTCTTCTCTGGTCCCCCCCGTGCTCTTCTCTGGTCCCCCCCGTGCTCTTCTCTGGTCCCCCCCATGCTCTTCTCTGGTCCCCCCCGTGCTCTTCTCTGGTCCCCCCCGTGCTCTTCTCTGGTCCCCCCCGTGCTCTTCTCTGGTCCCCCCCGTGCTCTTCTCTGGTCCCCCCCGTGCTCTTCTCTGGTCCCCCCCGTGCTCTTCTCTGGTCCCCCCCGTGCTCTTCTCCAGTCCCTGTGCTCCTCTCTGGTCCCCCCTGTGCTCTTCACCAGTCCCTGTGCTCTTCTCCAGTCCCTGTGCTCTTCTCCAGTCCCCCCTCTGCTCTTCTCTGGTACCCCCTGTGCTCTTCTCCAGTATATGTGCTGTTCTCTGGTCCCCCCCCCCCTGTGCTCTTTTCAGGTCCCTGTGCTCTTCTCTGGTCCTCTGCTGTTCTTTGGTCTCCCCCTGTGCTCTTCTTCCGGTCTCTGTGCCCTCAGCTAGGGATCAGGGGGCCCTCCATGGTTTCTTGCATCAGGGCTCTGAATGTTCTGGTTATGCCTCTGCTCCACTGCCAGTGTTCAAGCTGTTGTCACACTACCACTCCACTTCTCATCCCACTCTCTTCTCTCCCTGCTGCTTCTCCTCTCTGCACCCCATTTCCATCATCACTTTCCATTGCAGCGGCTCATGTAATAATAATAATATACTGTTGCTTATCTAATTTCTCATAGCTGCTTTCCTAATTTCTCAGAACTTTCTGTTCATTATTTACTGTCCAGTGCAGCTGAGGCTGCAGAGAAAGGGACTGAGGAACCTCTGTACTCAGTCCCTTTTTCTGTCTCAATAGTGAGACTGTTTAGACCCCAAATATTTCACCATAGTCCAACAATATTGCTATGAAAAATAAATAAATAAAAAAAAGTAATAAAATTCTAAAAACTGTGAAACAAAGAAGAAATAAGATAGTTAGGGGTTTGTTAACACTTTGGTCCCTAAGGAGTGATCAGCATTTGGATTGCTTTTCAGAGAGCATTTGGCAAGTGATAAAGAGGCATTGTATTGCCTCTTCACCACCTGCTTTATACACTTCAGCCCTGCATTACCATGCTGCAACCACGTGTATTTCACACAGTTGGTGGGCACTTGCAGAGCAGCACCATTCCCTTCAATGGGTCACATTCAACAAATTCATGCCGCAGCTGTGAAGCAAAGCATTGTGGATACAGAATGTTTACACCCCCAGGTGCTGCCTCTGCAGCTAAAGGGGGTAATGGTAGAGGCACACAGGGGATGACAGATTATCCCCTCCCGGCCATCATAATTTAACCACACCCACTTTTTACCACACAAACTTTTCGCCGCGGTGCTCTACGCTTGCCACAGGTCAATCACCCTCCTAAATGTCCCTCATTCTCCACTTCAAAAGTTGGGAGGTATGAGAGAGTGCTGAGTTGAGCTGAGAGGATCTGGTGTGCCGAGAGCCTGTGGAGAGAGAGAGGGGTCCAGTCCCAGGAAGGCTTACACAGGTCGTGAGTACTGAGGATTGCCCCTGGAGGTCTGCCTGAAGTTAGAGAGGACCACTTCGGAAGAGGTTCTGGGATCCAGTGTCAGCTAGCTGTAAAGTGGGTACCTAGCTTGAGGACCCTGAAGCTACAGAGGGGGTACATAGTCAGTGGACCCTGAAGAGTTCAAGGTTAAAGGGGGCACCTGCAGTTTGGGCCCTGAATTGCACAGAGCGTGGCAGTTAAAGTGACAGCTATACAGAGTTCTACTTTATACTACCTCAAGCTGTGCCAGATGGGGGAAAGTATTCAGTGACTTTCATAGTACAACAGTGTCAGGAGTTCTACAGTTCTCAGTCTTGGATCTTCTGGACTATAAGTCGAGGATTCAGCACTTCTTCTGTTCTACAGAGTGTTCTCAGTGTCAGTGAGCATTGGATGGTGCCGGTGGGCGTCAAGGAAGCGCCAACAGGCATTTCAGAAGTTAAGTCCCAATTGTAATTAGTTAAAGCCTCAAGGAGTGTCCCACTCATTCCCTTCTCCTATCCCAAACACAAAACACAAACAAAGATGCAGGAGTTGTCGCTGCTTCAGTTGTCACACCCAGGGTCGCAGCTCACATGGGCTGGAGAGATTACCGGTACTAATGGCAGACCCACATCAGGCCATAGGCCTGGAAATCTTGCTGCACGTGTATTCTAATAGATTCTACTAAAAAAACAGAATATGAAATAATTGCATTAAGGGCTCGTTCACACGGGCGGTCCGATCAGATCCGCCTGTCAGTTTTTTAGGCGGATCTGATCGGATCCTCCATGCAGCTCTATGGGGCAGCGGATGTCAGCGGAGACACCTCCGCTGACACCCGCTGCCATCCGCATCCGATCCTGTGCTGAAATCTGGACGGATGGAAACCCTATTTTTCCATCCGTTCAGTAATCGGATCGGATCTGATGAGAGCGGACAAGCGGTCCGCTCTCATCGATCCCCTATAGAGGGCAGCGGGTGCTGAGACACCTCCCTTTCCGCTCTGCAAGTGGAGACGGAGCTGTCATCCGCCGGCTCAGCGGGGATCGCGGATCGATCCCCGCTGAGCAACACGGATCCGCCTACGGAGGCGGACCGTGTGAAAGAGCCCTTAGGCTACACATTTATATAGTATTGGCATACTATACAGCAGTTTAAACAGGAACCAAATCCATATCTTTCAAGGAACTGGTAACTAAATGTCCTTTCAGAGACATACTCACACACATACACAGCAAGGCCAGTTCTGATGTAAGCCAATTAAATAAATCAAATAAAAAATTGATGAATAGGAGTAATAAAGACCTAATCAACCTAACAGACAAAAAAATCTAATCAAATCAAGTAATCGTCTACTTAAATCTCACCTCCTCCTTCTTACTAAATGACTAATCAAACATTTACGAAATATTGCAAATCTACCTAATATTTTAATCCAGATAAACTATATAACCAAGAAATAAAATAACTGATTTGCTAAAGTTTTGGACTTGTGGGAAATAAAGGAGGCCCTTAACAAGCAGTTTTCACCCAACCCTACCTAACAATCTATAAGGTACTAGGGATGTAAAAAAAAAAATGTGATTATATTTTAACCACTTTACCGCTGCTCACTAGAGCTCTACTGCGGCAAAGTGGTTCGTTATCGTCTGGCAACATAGACCTACGTCGCCAGACACTCCCCCTTCTTGGAGGCTCGCTACCGCTGTATTCAGTCACAGCGGGAGTCGGGCCAGGGGAGGAGCAGCGGCGATCGCCGCTGCTCTTCCCTGATCATCGGGGAATCGAGTCTAGAGATCCGCCCGCTTGTGTAAACAGAGCGGGCGGATCTCCTAAGTGACAGGCAGGGTCAGATTGCAGGGTTCAGCATAGCTGAACCTGCGATCTGTCCTTGTGTCACATAGTCACCTCCCCCCACACATGTCAGTAAGCACCAGGCATACATTAACCCCTCCCTCTCCAATAAACGTAACCCCTTCCCTGCCAGTGTCATTTTTACAGTAACAGTGCATATTTATAACACTGATTACTGTAGTAATGTCACTGGTAACCCCAAAAGTGTAAAAAATGTCAGTCAAGGGTCCGATCTGTCCGCCGCAATGTCGCAGTCCTGCAAAAAAAAAAAAAAAAAAAAAAAAAAAAAAATCGCAGATCGCTGCCATTACTCGTTAAAAAAAAAACACCAAAAACGGCAGAAATCTTTCCCTTAGTTAGTAAACGCAATAACTTTTGCGCAAACCAATCAAAATACGCTTATTGCAATTTTTTTTACCAAAAATATGTAGCAGAAAACAAATTGGCCTAAAACGATAAAAAATTTGATTTTTACATTTTTTTTTGGGGGGGGGGGGGGGGGGATTTCATATAAAAAAGTGAAAAATATTGTTATTTTTTCAAACTTGTCACTCTTTTTTTGTTTATAGCGCAAAAAGTAAAAATCGCACAGGTTATCAAATACCACCAAAAGAAAGCTCTGTTTGTGGGGAAAAAAGGACATAAATTTTGTTTGGGTACGGCGTTGCATGACCGCGCAATTGTCAGTTAAAGTCGCACAGTGCCGAATCGCAAAAAGTGGCCCAGACGTAAGACAGCAAAATCCTCCGGTGGTAAAGTGGTTAACACAATACTTTGCATAATAAGTGATAACTATAAAGCTATATTGCTTATTTGAGTGGGTTATTGCATATTTGAAGCTTTTTTTTTTCTTGGTAACAGTCTCTTTAAAGAAAAGCCTTTAACAGTTATTGTTCTGCAAGCCAATATATCTCCGTGGAGTGTCGTTTGGGGAACAAAAAACATGCAAACTGTACAATACATTTTCTCAACATTGTAGATGCTACTACTAAGGTAAATTCAGATTATGACAATTATGATACAGCTATTGTGCCCTAGAATATAAGAATTCCGCTCATCTCCTTCCTGCAAAAACAAAAGTGCTGATGAAGGGGGGAAGGGTGCAGCACAACCTCCCAAACTATACAGCCTTTTGATCCAGAACACAGCTACAACCATATGTGTTCAACTTCCTGTGTGACCAAAAGCTGTTTGCTGTAATGTAAAAAGCATTGCATGACTGTGCAACCTATTTATTTATTTGGGATTTGTTTATTTTTTCAAGTCTTGCCAATTAAAGCATTCATGGTACACATTGTTAAAAACAAACGTTATTTAAAAAAAAAAAAAAAAAAAAAAAAAACTTGAAAAAGGAAAACGTCTGTAATGTACAATATAAGCCTTCTATGGGACATTATTATTATTATTATTTTTTTTTTTTTAAGAATAAGATTTTAGAGGTCTCACAGAATTATGAGCATACCGGTACATCATATTGAGTTCACATACGAGAGGCAACTCTGAAAGTGAATGGTGTCAATAATATACTTCCAAGGTACAACATGCACGAATTGCTCAGAAAAAGTATAACACAACCATACCCCTTTATTCATATGCCTTTACCATGACATTATTTTTATTTATCATCTAATAATCTTACTATAATCACTGCTCAGATAATTATATGTTCTGTACAAACAACTAAACAGGTTAGACTTTGTTACAGTTTTCCCAAAGTGGCATATAATCTGTCCCATTATTTGTGCATATTGTCATTGCTTAACAATAAATCCAATCTAATCTGAGTCATTGTGAACCTAAACTTGTAAACTGAATATGGTACATTATTTTATTTTACACAAGTATGAAGCTAAGGAGTTTTTAGAATGAGCCTAACTTTACAGTGAAATAGCTGTTAGTTGCAGGATGAGTGAAAGTGTGCCATGACAGTGAAAGGCATGCAGTATCTTTCTCTTAAACATTATACTCCTACATGAAAACATTAGCGGTAAAATGCATTCCCTTTCCCTAATTCCAATCACTCACCCGCAGCCTCAGGGAACAGCACTACCATTAGAAGCAGGAAGAGCCCAGGGAGCCCACAAGTTTCAGCTGCAGACATGACCCACAAGAAAGCTAAGATAACATCACATCAGTGCTGCTGCTACCCCCTCCTCTTCGAATATGTAGCCAGAATCCTCTCTCTTTCTTCCTTCCTTCTCCTCCTCTTCCACTTCCCTTCACTCCTCCTCTCAGCCTAGTTATGTTTCTACCAAACTCTCCTTCTTGCTCCCAACCCCCTAAAATCTTAAATTCTCCGTGGCTACTCTTTACTCATGTGTTATGAGAGGGAATTTACATTATACTTTACTCAATTTAAATGCTAGATTCATCTTTAAAAATAATAAATGAACATGTATATTAAGAAAAAAATTGTGCATTTATTATTATTATTTTTTTTTTTTTTTTACAGACAGGGCCGGACTCGGAATAAAAACCAGCCCTGGAAATAATTTCATGCCAGCCCCACAGCATTATTATACCAGCCCAACAGCATGACGTCATTATTTTCATACAAGGGAAAACCATGCATTTTAAAGCACATGTGAAGAGTGTATTATATATAGATAAGACAGATATGAAATCACATAGGGCTATATATATATATATATATATATAGACATAAGAGCAAATTCCAGTTAAAAGTGGAGCGATTATTAAGAACAGTCCACTTATTGCGGTGGTGATATATTACCAGAATAATAAAGAATCAAAGTTTGCCTTTACATCACGGTCCGCAGGAGTTCCCCCTTGCACTGTAATGGGGAATCCTGCAGACTTTGATGTAAAGGGGAACCCCAGGAACTCTGGAAATGTGACCAGAGACCACCTTCCACAGAAAGAATACACTAAGGTAATGGGGGGAGGGGGTTACAGTGGTGTAGATGTCAGAGGCTGTGCGGACATGTGCAGGAGATGTCAAAGGCTGTGCGGACATGGACAGGATGGGATCAGTGGCAGCGGTGGTGGTGGTGAGGGGGGGTGGTAATCAGTGGTGGTGGTGGTGAGGGGGGTGGGATCAGTGGTGGTGAGGGGGGTGGGATCAGTGCCAGCGGTGGTGAGGGGGGTGGGATCAGTGGCAGCGGTGGTGGCGGTGGTGGTGAGGGGGGTGGAATCAGTGGCAGCGGTGGTGGTAGTGGTGAGGGGCAGTGACAGCAGTGGTGATGAAATCAGTGGCAGCAGTGGTAGTGAGGGGGTGGAATCAGTGGCAGCAGTGGTGGTGGTGGGGAGGGGGGTGGAATCAGGGGCATAGATGGTGGTGAGGGGGGTGGGATCAGTGGCAGCGGTGGTGGTGAGGGGGATGGGATCAGTGGCAGAGAAGGTGGTGGTGGTGAGGGGGGTGGGATCAGTGGCAGCATTGGTGGTGGTGAAGAGGGTGGGATCAGTGGCACATGGACATTGGTGGTCAGTGGGAAGAAGGAGGAGGACACACTGAAGGAGCTCTCTCTGAGAACCAGACTTTTTTCAAGCCTGGGCCTTGCCTGCTAGCTTGGCCCAGGAACAATGCCTGATCCTGGGGGAGGCCCTGGGAGGGATCCCCCTGATGACACGGGGCCTAGTGAGGAGGAGGTGGAGGACCTGTCTGTGGGTCCAGGCCCTGGTGAGAATGTGGATGTCTTCAGCCAGAAGGTTATCAATCGTTTTTGGAAGAGCTGAAGAAAAACTTAGTTTCTCTTACGTCCTCCGACAGTCGCCGCCTCTTCATATTCGTCACATATGGGGTATTAGACTTTGCTCCGAAGGAGTAGCTAGGCAACAGAATATGTTAACATTAAAGCTTTTAACATATCCCACCCTCAAGGGGTGGTCCCCTCAGTCAATACCCTCCTACTTCCTGCAACCATATCTCAGTTTCAATGTCTAGCTTGTCAGGAGTGGCTGGCTCTCTCTGTGCTGGGGCTTTGTGCCCCAGACTCTTTCTTCTTTTTTGATTTTTTGTTTGAGTTTTCTCTCTACCTTTACTTAGCTGTTCTTTTTGTCAGCATTAGTTAGTTCTTCTGATGAAGAGGATCATGCGGGCTGGGTCTCGGGCTGATCCCCCTGGTCGCAGGTCGTGGGTCAGTGGCTTCCCAGCCTGCCATCGAGCGTTCAGCCAGGTAACGCTCCTGGCACAGTGAACGACCCATCCCTGTTCGGTGCAGGGATGATTGGTGAGGTGGCTACCTCACTGGACGCTGTGCGGTTTCTTAACCCCCATTTTGTGCGTCTTGTATGCGACTCTCCCTGCCTCATGCGCAGCGGCTTGTTCGCCTGTGCGGGTTCCCCACGCCATTGTGAGGTAAGTGTATCTATGTGGGGACCTGTCTGTCTGGGGGGGGTGTCAGTCTGGGACTGTGTAACCTGCCTCTGTTCTCACTGTTTGTCTCCCTATCACTCGGCTGCATGCTGTGGGCTGCAAGGGGGGGGGGGGAGCTGTGTGACACTATGTGTGTCAGCTTTGTCAGTGTGAGAAGCTGTGTGCTGTGGGGCATGTTTTGTGGCATGTTTGGGCACTATACAGCGGTCGCTGCGGCGATCTACCATGTTTTTTATATATGGCTATAATGTGTGCATTACTGTACTGTGGAGCGGCGGTTTCGGTGCCAAACGGCGCCATTTTGCCTACACTCGCTCCGGCCGCATGTTCTACATGCATGGCGGCCATTTTCTTGTAGCCTCCCATAGGCTTTAATAGAGCGCCCTGGTCGCATCACTTCCTCTTCTCCTGGGTACACCGATCGAGGCAGCAGCAGCGGCGAGGGTCTCCTCAGGTTATATCCTTCTTATCCATTGCCTGTGTCAGTTTTATTGTCCCTGTGGGGGTCTTATTGTGCTTGTGTGTGGTGCGGTGGGCCTGCGCTCGCCGCGCTTGTTAAAGGGGCAGTTAACCCTTTATTATCCGGCATTTGATATTGGGGCAATGGATTCTCAGGAGGGCAAATTTCCTACCGCCTTGGTGGATAGCCGGGGGATTTAGCCACTATTGTGGCTGGTCTTGCTGCTCAGGTGCAGATGCTGGTGGCTGCTCAATCTACTAAGAGACCCAGAGTTTCTCTTTCCTCTGATTCTGAGGGTGAAGGTGATGGGGCTGTTATGGCGGGGGTCTCCTTATCGGGGTCCCGCTCCTCCCTGGATCTAGTGGGGTCCGAGGTGGAGGCTGAAGTTGAAGGGGTTGATAATTCTCCCCCTGGCTCGCCTGAAGAGCTTGCAATCATGGATGAATTGATTGCTTCCATAAAACAAACGCTGCGTTTGCAGGATGAAGTGTGTCCCCCCGCTGCCTTGGCGGCTTATGGGACGCAGAGAAAACGCAGGACGCCGCAAGTTTTTCCCTGCAATGATGATTTTCAGCGCGCTGTTAAGGAACAATGGCGCAATCTACGCAAACCTTTTGCTGTGCCAAGTAGGTTCAAGCTGCGTTATCCTTTCTCGCCTTCCACTGATGAACGGTGGTGTGTGCCACCCCCGGTGGATCACGCAATTGCGGTTTTAAACAAATCCACTGCGATTCCTGCAGAGGATTCCCCGGTGTTCCGTGATGCCACGGATAGGAGATTGGAGTCTCTTGCCCGTCATACTTACTCTATTACGGGTTCTATGCTTAAGGCTCTGTTTGCCTCTCTCATGGCGGCCCAGGCTGTCGCAAGTTGGACGCAGATGCTTAGGCGCGTCCTAGTGGCCGATTCGGCCTCGCCGCCGACCCTGGATATGGTGGATCAAATCCACCAGGGTGTCATGTATCTGTGTGATGCGGACTTGGACTTAGTCCCGTTGGCTGCACGTGTACACAGCGTGGCGGTGTTGTCTCGCCGCCTGGTTTGGTTGAAATGTTGGTCGGTGGACCAATCTTCACTTAAGACCTTAGCCAATCTGCCTTATGATGGGTCTCGCCTTTTTGGGGAGTCCTTGGATGTGTTGATTAAGGGGATCACCGGAGGTAAGAGCACTCTCTTGCCCCATTTCCCCAAGGCTAAGGGGGCTTCTGGGAAGAAGCATGCTAATTTTCGGCCCCCTCAGGGGTCCTTTCATGCCTTTCGGTCGCACTACAAGGGCAAACCGTTCAAAGGTCAAGGCTCTCAAAAGAAGCCCTGGTCTGGGAAACAGAAGTCCGGTCAGTCCGGATCCGCAGCCCATAACAGTGCGGCCTGAAGGGGCGCCCTCACCCAGTTTTGGGGTGGGGGGACGCTTGCTCGGTTTTCTTCAACCCTGGTTGGCCCGCGTGCGGGACAGATGGGTTCAGGAGATCGTTCGATCTGGTTACAAGATCGAGTTTCTCTCTCGGCCGGAGAGCAGATTTTTTCCCTCAAATCTTCAGCTGTCTCCAGAGCGTTTACGGGACCTGCACCTGGCGGTGCGGGACCTGAGGGCTCAGGGAGTGGTGGTTCCGGTGCCTCATCGGGACAGATTTCGGGGGTTTTATTCCAATCTGTTCACCGTGCCCAGGAAGGAGGGCAAGGTTCGTCCAATTCTGGACTTGAAGGCTCTGAACCGCTCTGTGCGGGTTCGCAAGTTCCGCATGGAATCCCTGCGGTTGGTGGTGGCTGCCCTGGTTCCGGGGGAATTCATGGCCTCCATCGATTTGAAGGATGCGTATCTTCACATCCCCATTTTCGAGGGTCACCAGCGGTACCTTCGATTCGCCATTGCGGAGGATCACTACCAGTTCATGGCGTTGCCTTTTGGTCTCGCCTTGGCTCCGCGGGTTTTCACCAAGGTGCTTGCACCGGTTCTGGCATTATTGAGAGCCCAGGGCATTTCTGTCCTGGGGTATCTGGACAACATTCTGGTTCGGTCTGCGACCAGCCAGGGTCTGGAGAAGGACCTGTCTGTCACGATGCAAACTCTGCAGGAGTTTGGTTGGACGATAAATTTTCCAAAGTCGACACTGAGTCCGTCGGTTCGTCTTCCCTACCTGGGAATGATCCTGGACTCGGTGCAGGCGAAGGTCTTCCTGCCGGAAGACAAACTCAGAACTCTTCAGGAGGAAGTCAGGTCCCTCAGGGACATTCCGCTCTCGTCTCTGCGGACGTGCATGAGATGTCTGGGGTTGATGGTCTCGGCCTTCGAGGCGATTCCCTTCACCCAGTTTCACACGCGGGGTCTCCAAGCGGAGATCCTGTCCATGTGGGACGGGCGACCTCAATCTCTGGATCTTCAAATCTCGTTGAGTCATCGCACCAGAAGAGACCTTCTGTGGTGGCTCAAGTCCCCGATGGTGTCCGGGGGCAAGTCGTTTCGTCCTATCTCGTGGACGGTGATCACCACGGATGCCAGCCTGTCGGGCTGGGGTGGTGTTCTGGGCGTTCTGTCCGCCCAGGGAACTTGGTCGGAGGGGGAGTCCTCCCTTCCGATCAACATTCTGGAATTGCGTGCGATAAATCTGTCTTCATCGCTGGACGGACCGGCTGCCGGGCTGCCCGGTTCCGGTGCAGACGGACAATGCCACGGCGGTGGCCTACATCAACCACCAAGGGGGCACCAGGAGTGCCCGAGCGGCTCGAGAAGTGGCCGACATTCTGACTTGGGCCGAGACTCATATCCCGGCGATAACGGCGGTGCACATTCCGGGGGTGGAGAACTGGCAGGCGGACTATCTGAGTCGCCAGACCCTGGATCAGGGGGAATGGTCTCTCCACCCGGCTGTCTTCCAGATGTTGTGCGCGAAGTGGGGTCTTCCAGATGTGGACCTGTTCGCGTCTCGTCTCAACAACAAGGTGAGAAGGTTCGTGGCAAGGACGCGCGACCCTCGGGCAGACGCGTCGGACGCGTTAGTGGCCCCGTGGCATCAGTACAAGCTGATGTACGCGTTTCCACCGATTCAGTTGCTGTCCAGGATCCTTCGCAGGTTACACTCGGAACGCAGCACGGTGATTCTTGTGGCACCGGACTGGCCTCGCCGGTCCTGGTACGCAGACCTCGTGAATCTGGCGGTCGACGCCCCGTGGCGTCTGCCTCTTCGAGACGATCTCCTGTCTCAAGGGCCGATATACCATCCTGCTTTACAGTCGCTGGCTTTGATGGCCTGGCTGTTGAGACCGAGGTCCTGAAGGAGAAGGGTCTCTCCCCGGAGGTCGTTCATACCTTGATCAACGCGAGGAAGTCTTCCTCGGGGAAGGTTTACTACCGTACTTGGAAGGCCTATTTTGCCTGGTGTGAGTCCAGGGGGTTTTCACCCCGCACGTACTCGGTTTCCCGAGTGCTGTCCTTCCTTCAAACATGTGTCGGTCAGCGTTTGGCGCTGGCTACGATAAAGGGTCAGGTGTCTGCGCTGGCCATTCTGTTTCAAAGTCCCGTGGCTTCCAATTCCTTGGTTGGCACTTTTGTTCAGGGAGTGCGGCATCTGGTTCCTCCTAGGAGGGATCCTCTGCCCCCTTGGGACTTGAATCTCGTTTTATCTGTGTTACAACGTGCTCCTTTTGAACAGATCAGGGAGATCTCGTTGTCTATGTTGTCCAAAAAGGTCGCCTTTTTGGTTGCGATCACTTCGGCTCGCAGAGTGTCGGAGCTGGCGGCTTTGTCCTGCAAGTCTCCGTATCTGGTTGTTCATTTGGATAAGGTGGTCTTGCGACCTAATCCTTCTTTTCTTCCGAAGCGAGTTTCGGAATTCCATCTTAATGAGGATATTGTCTTGCCTTCGCTGTGCGCGAAGCCTAAACATCCAAAGGAGGTGAGACTACATTCTTTGGATGTTGTTCGGGCGATAAGGGTTTACCTTAAATCGACTGAGTCTTTTCGAAAGACGGACTCCTTGTTTGTTCTTCCAGAGGGTCCTCGGAAGGGCATGGCGGCGTCGGCCTCTGCCATCGCCAAATGGATCAGGCAGACCATTGAACAGGCGTATGCCTTGCAAGGGAAGGTTCCCCCTGTGCCTGTGAAGGCGCACTCTACTAGATCTCTGAGTACGTCTTGGGCCTGTCGTCATGGGGCTTCTGTAGCCCAGGTGTGTAAGGCGGCGACCTGGTCGACCGTGCACACTTTCACAAAATTCTACAAAGTAGATGTTCAGGCATCGGCGGATGCTTCCTTTGGCCGCAAGGTTCTTAGTGCGGCAATTCCCTAGGGTCCCTTGTTGGGGACCTCTGGCTGTTGGGATAAGTTTTTTATCCCCTGGTTCTTTGTCTTTTCCTGGGTTGTTGCTCCTGTTGAGCAATTATTTTTCCTGTAGCCCAGCTGGTTTCCTTCCTTTGGTAAGGTTCCTTTCTTTGATGCGGAGACTGCGTTGCCTTTCGGCGCGGATGCGTTTCCCACCCCTCATGTTTGCACTGCTTTGGGACGTCCCCATATGTGACGAATATGAAGAGGCGGCGACTGTCGGAGGACGTAAGAGAAAATTGAATTTTTGTAAAATCTTACCTGTAAAATTCCTTTCTCTGAGTCCTCCGACAGTCGCCGCCCCCGCCCCTCTTTTGGGGTTTGGTTGTATACTCTACTGCTATTCCACTGAAACTGAGATATGGTTGCAGGAAGTAGGAGGGTATTGACTGAGGGGACCACCCCTTGAGGGTGGGATATGTTAAAAGCTTTAATGTTAACATATTCTGTTGCCTAGCTACTCCTTCGGAGCAAAGTCTAATACCCCATATGTGACGAATATGAAGAGGCGGCGACTGTCAGAGGACTCAGAGAAAGGAATTTTACAGGTAAGATTTTACAAAAATTCTGTTTTTGAAGGTTGAACACAAATCCTTCAGAGCCAAGTACTGCCAGGCCTGGAGTAAAAATCGCACAGCCATGACGCCTGAGCTACAGGATTTTGAAGATAAGGTAAAGAAACAATCTTTATATTTGGAAAAGTTGAAAGACAGAAGCGGAGTGTTTAACCACCTCAATACTTGGCACTTTCACCCCCTTCCTTCCCAGACCAATTTTCAGCTTTCGGTACTCTCACATTTTGAATGACAATTACTCAGTCATGCTACACTGTACCCAAATGAAATTTTTATCATTTTGTTTGCACAAATAGAGCTTTCTTTTGGTGGTATTTATTCACTGCTGGGTTTTTTATTTTTTGCGATATAAGCGAGAAAATAACGAACATTTTGAAAAAAAAACAATATTTTCTACTTTCTGTTATAAAAGAAATCCAATAAAATCAAATTTTGTCATAAAATTAGGCCAGAATGTATTCTGCTACATGTCTTTGGTAAAAAAAATCCCAATAAGTGTATGAAAATAGGTTTGTGTGAAAGTTATAGAGCCCACAAGCTAGGCTATGTATCATTGAAAATTGATCAATCCTGATGTACTAACTACCTGTCTCATTTCTTGAGGCCCTAAAATGTCAGGACAGTACAAATACCCCCCAAATTACCCCTTTTTGTAAAGATGACAGTCCAAGGTATTTAGTAAGAGGCATAGTGAGTTTTTGAAGTTGCAATTTTTTTTGCCCACAATAGTTTGGGTAATGAAAAAAAAAATTTTCGTACAAAATTGTCATATTAAAGTGGAGTTCCACCCTATTTTTATACTTAACTCCATCTTCTCGCTCCGGGTCACCTGAAAAAGAAATGGATAATCGCATATTTTTTTTTTTTTTACTTACCTCGTAGCGAAGAAAATATACTTACCTTACTTCCTTCTTCCTCCTTCCTCGGCCGCGGCCCGTCGTCACTTCCTGGCTCTGCAATGATTCCTGGGAGCTGGACGTCATAGCTCCCAGGAATCATTGCGCCTGCATCGGCCCCGACGTCAGTTCCGGGGCGCGCGCGTCATCCCCTTCTAAACAGCTTCTGAGCATGCCCAGAAGCTGTGGAGGGGTGACGCGCGCGACCCGGAAGTGACGTCGGGGCCGGCGCAGAGCATCGTGGGACCACAGAAGGCGGAAGAAGACGCCGAAGAGGACGCGCTGGCTTCAAGCTGCCCACATCTGAGATGGCAGCGCTGGACAAGACGTTTGCAAGGTAAGTATTTTGTCTTGCAGGTAAGTGCAACCCGGGACAGATCAGAGGCTAGCCATTGTGGAATGCACTAGCCCTGACTGTCCCGGGGGTATTAATAAAAAAAAAAAAAAAAAAAAAATCCAGGGTGGAACTCCGCTTTAACAAGTTATTTCTTTCAAATGGCATAGATAAACTTTTTTTTTTTTTTTTTTAGATTAAACAATTACACCCCAAAATATATTCTGCTACTTCTCCTGAGTATGGCGATGCCACATGTGTGGGACTTTTCCACAGCCTGGCCACATATAGAGGCCAAAAATGCAGGGAGCACCGTCAGGTGTTCTAGGAGCATAAATTACACATTTCATTTCCTGAGTACCTATCACATTTTTGAAGGCCCTGGAGCACCAGGGCAATAGAATTACCCAAAAAATGACCCAATTTTGGAAAGAAAACACCCCATATTCTGCAGGGCATAATGAGTCTTTTGAACATGTCATTATTTTCCACAAGTTTATGGAAAACGTAGAAAGAAAATGAAAACTTAGTTTTTTTTACACAAAGTTGTCAATTTATAAGATATTTATAACATATAGCATGTACATAGAAAATGAAAACTTAGTTTTTTTTTACACAAAGTTGTCAATTTATAAGATATTTATAACATATAGCATGTACATAGAAAAAATGACACCCCAAAATACATTCTGCTACTCCTCCTGAGTATGGCGATACCACATGTGTGAGACTTTTACGTAGCCGGCCACATACAGAGGTCCAACACGTGGGGAGCACCGTCAGACGTTCTAGGTGCATAAATTACACATTTCATTTCCTGAGTACCTATCACATTTTTGAAGGCCCTGGATCATTTTTTAGCCACATAGACATATGTGTGCAAATGATTCCTGGGACAGATGTGTGACAGATGTTGATCACTGGGATGACAGATGTGGCAGATGTGCACCATATGTGCACTAGATTACAGACAGATGTGCGCCAGATGTGGTAGATAATGTGTGACAGCTGATCACGGAAAAATGTGTCAGATGATCATAGACAGATGTGCCAGATGTTGATCAATGGGATGAAAGATGTGGTAGATGTGCGCCGGATGATCACGGACAGAAGTGGCAGATGTGCGCCAGATGTGGCAGATGATCACGGCCAGATGTGCACCAGATGTGGCAGATGTGGGCAGAGGATTACGGACAGATGTGTCAGATGATGTGCGCCAGGTGCGCACCAGTTGATCAGACAGATGTGGAAAATGTTTACTGGGATAGAATATTTTATTGGGACAGTTGTGGGACATGTGTGGGACATGTGTGGGACAGATGTGGGACATGTGTGGGACAGGTGTTTTTATTGCAGGACACTGTCCTGTCAGAGGCATGATTGGCCAAAGGCAGGGTGCCTCTAGCCAATCATGACTCAAAGGCTAAGTCCACGCCCTACACTATATAAGGCTGCTTACACGGCAGCCGTGTGTAGTGTGTTAGAGGATGAGATAGGAGTGAGATTAGGCAGGTAGTGGATTTTGTGTTTTATATACAGTGGGTACGGAAAGTATTCAGACCCCCTTAAATTTTTCACTCTTTGTTATATTGCAGCCATTTGCTAAAATCATTTAAGTTCATTCTTCTTCCTCATGAATGTACACACAGCTCCCCATATTGACGGAAAAACACAGAATTGTTGACATTGTTGCAGATTTATTAAAAAAGAAAAACTGAAATATCACATGGTCCTAAGTATTCAGACCCTTTGCTGTGACACTCATATATTTAACTCAGGTGCTTTCTATTTCTTCTGATCATCCTTGAGATGGTTCTACACCTTCATTTGAGTCCAGCTGTGTTTGATTATACTGATTGGACTTGATTAGGAAAGCCACACACCTGTCTATATAAGACCTTCCAGATCACAATGCATGTCAGAGCAAATGAGAATCATGAGGTCAAAGGAACTGCCTGAAGAGCTCAGAGACAGAATTGTGGCAAGGCACAGATCTGGCCAAGGTTACAAAAAGATTTCTGCTGCACTTAAGGTTCCTAAGAGCACAGTGGCCTCCATAATCCTCAAATGGAAGACGTTTGGGACGGCCAGAACCCTTCCTAGAGCTGGCCGTCTGGCCAAACTGAGCTATCGGGGGAGAAGAGCCTTGGTGAGAGAAGTAAAGAAGAACCCAAAGATCACTGTGGCTGAGCTCCAGAGATGCAGTCAGGAGATGGGAGAAAGTTGTAGAAAGTCAACCATCACTGCAGCCCTCCACCAGTCGGGGCTTTATGGCAGAGTGGCCCGACGGAAGCCTCTCCTCAATGTAAGACACATGAAAGCCCGCATGGAGTTTGCTAAAAAACACCTGAAGGACTCCAAGATGGTGAGAAATAAGATTCTCTGGTCTGATGAGACCAAAATAGAACTTTTTGGCCTTAATTCTAAGCGGTATGTGTGGAGAAAACCAGGCACTGCTCATCACCTGTCCAATACAGTCCCAACAGTGAAGCATGGTGGTGGCAGCATCATGCTGTGGGGGTGTTTTTCAGCTGCAGGGACAGGACGACTGGTTGCAATCGAGGGAAAGATGAATGCGGCCAAGTACAGGGATATCCTGGACAAAAACCTTCTCCAGAGTGCTCTGGACCTCAGACTGGGCCGAAGGTTTACCTTCCAACAAGACAATGACCCTAAGCACACAGCTAAAAAAACGAAGGAGTGGCTTCACAACAACTCCGTGACTGTTCTTGAATGGCCCAGCCAGAGCCCTGACTTAAACCCAATTGAGCATCTCTGGAGAGACCTAAAAATGGCTGTCCACCAACGTTTACCATCCAACCTTACAGAACTGGAGAGGATCTGCAAGGAGGAATGGCAGAGGATCCCCAAATCCAGGTGTGAAAGACTTGTTGCATCTTTCCCAAAAAGACTCCTGGCTGTATTAGATCAAAAGGGGGCTTCTACTAAATACTGAGCAAAGGGTCTGAATACTTAGGACCATGTGATATTTCAGTTTTTCTTTTTTAATAAATCTGCAACAATGTCAACAATTCTGTGTTTTTCTGTCAGTATGGGGTGCTATGTGTACATTCATGAGGAAGAAGAATGAACCTAAATGATTTTAGCAAATGGCTGCAATATAACAAAGAGTGAAAAATTTAAGGGGGTCTGAATACTTTCCGTACCCACTGTATTAATGGATCAGCCAGTGTAGTGTGTGATATATATATATATATATATATATATATATATATATATATATATATATATATATATATATTAGCTATTGCAGGATATATCAGATAGTGCAGTATCTATAGTTATCAGTTATTGCAGGATATATATCAACCAGTGCAGTATATATAACAGCCAAGTCGAGTGTATATATCCGCCAGAGCAGTGTGTATATATACAGTGCCTTGCGAAAGTATTGGGCCCCCTTGAACTTTGCGACCTTTTGCCACATTTCAGGCTTCAAACCTAAAGATGTAAAACTGTAATTTTTTGTGAAGAATCAACAACAAGTGGGACACAATCAGGAAGTGGAACCAAATTTATTGGATATTTTAAACTTTTTTAACAAATAAAAAAACTGAAAAATTGGGCGTGCAAAATTATTCAGCCCCCTTAAGTTAATACTTTGTATCGCCGCCTTTTGCTGCGATTACAGCTGTAAGTCGCTTGGGGTATGTCTCTATCAATTTTGCACGTCAGGAGACTGAAATTTTTGCCCATTCCTCCTTGCAAAACAGCTCGAGCTCAGTGAGGTTGGATGGAGAGCGTTTGTGAACAGCAGTTTTCAGTTCTTTCCACAGATTCTCGATTGGATTCAGGTCTGGACTTTGACTTGGCCATTCTAACACCTGGATATGTTTATTTGTGAACCATTCCATTGTAGATTTTGCTTTATGTTTTGGATCATTGTCTTGTTGGAAGACAAATCTCCGTCCCAGTCTCAGGTCGTTTGCAAACTCCATCAGGTTTTCTTCCAGAATGGTCCTGTATTTGGCTCCATCCATCTTCCCATCAATTTTAACCATCTTCCCTGTCCCTGCTGAAGAAAAGCAGGCCCAAACCATGATGCTGCCACCACCATGTTTGACAGTGGGGATGGTGTGTTCAGGGTGATGAGCTGTGTTGCTTTTACGCCAAACATAACGTTTTGCATTATTGCCAAAAAGTTTGATTTTGGTTTCATCTGACCAGAGCACCTTCTTCCACATGTTTGGTGTGTCTCCCAGGTGGCTTGTGGCGAATTTTAAATGACACTTTTTATGGATATCTTTAAGAAATGGCTTTCTTCTTGCCACTCTTCCATAAAGGCCAGATTTGTGCAGTATACGACTGATTGTTGTCCTATGGACAGAGTCTCCCACCTCAGCTGTAGATCTCTGCAGTTCATCCAGAGTGATCATGGGCCTCTTGGCTGCATCTCTGATCAGTCTTCTCCTTATATGAGCTGAAAGTTTAGAGGGACGGCCAGGTCTTCGTAGATTTGCAGTGGTCTGATACTCCTTCCTTTTCAATATTATCGCTTGCACAGTGCTCCTTGGGATGTTTAACCACTTTACCACTAGAGCATTTTGCTGTCTTACGTCTGGGCCACTTTTTGCGATTCGGCGCTGTGCGACTTTAACTGACAATTGCGCGGTCGTGCGATGCCGTACCCAAATGAAATTGACGTCCTTTTTTTCCCACAAACAGAGCTTTCTTTTGGTGGCATTTGATCACCTGTGCGATTTTTACTTTTTGCGCTATAAACAAAAAAAGAGCGTTTCTTTTGAGAAAATAACAATATTTTTCACATTTTTTTATATGAAATTCCCCCCAAAAAAAGATGTAAAAACCAATTTTTTTTAAAATTTTTGGCCAATTTGTTTTCTGCTACCCATGTTTGGTAAAAAAAATCACAATAAGCGTATTTTGATTGGTTTGCGCAAAAGTTATTGTGTTTACTAAAAAAGGGAAAGATTTATGTCATTTTTTGTGTTTTTTTTTTTAACAAGTAATGGCGGCGATCTGCGATTTTTTTTTTTGCGGGACTGCGACATTGCGGCGGACAGATCGGACCTTTGACTGACATTTTTGACACTTTTGGGGGTACCAGTGACATTACTGCAGTAATCAGTGCTATAAATATGCACTGTTACTGTAAAAATGACACTGGTAGGGAAGGGGTTAAATTTTATTGGAAAGGGAGGGGTTAATGTATGCCTGGTGCTTACTGACGTGTGGGGGGGGGAGGTGACTGAGTGAGACAGGGACAGATCGGATGTCCAGCTATGCTGAACACTCCGATCTGTCACTCCCTGTCACTGAGGAGATCCGCCCGCTTGTGTTTACACAAGCGGGCAGATCTCCACACTAGATCCCAGACGATCGGGGCAGAGCAGCGGCGATCGCCGCTGCTCCTCCCCTGGCCCCACTTCCGCTGTGAATGAAAACAGCGGGAGCGTGCCTCCGGCGGCGCGCGAGCGCCGCCTACAGGGGAGGAGTCTGGCGACGTAGGTCTACGTCGTCAGACCTACAAGAGCCACTTTGCCGCAGTACTATTACAGTACTTAGTGGTAAAGTGGTTAAAGCTTGGGAAATCTTTTTGTATCCAAATCTGGCTTTAAACTTCTCGACAATAGTATCTCGGACCTGCCTGGTGTGTTCCTTATTCTTCATGATGCTCTCTGCGCTTTAAACGGACCTCTGAGACTATCACAGTGCAGGTGCATTTATACAGAGACTTGATTAAACACAGGTGGATTCTATTTATCATCATTAGTCATTTAGGTCAACATTGGATCATTCAGAGATCCTCACTGAACTTCAGGAGAGAGTTTGCTGCACTGAAAGTAAAGGGGCTGAATAATTTTGCACGCCCAATTTTTCAGTTTTTTATTTGTTAACAAAGTTTGAAATATCCAATAAATTTCGTTCCACTTCATGATTGTGTCCCACTTGTTGTTGATTCTTCACAAAAAATTACAGTTTTATATCTTTATGTTTGAAGCCTGAAATGTGGCAAAAGGTTGCAAAGTTCTAGGGGGCCGAATACTTTCGCAAGGCACTGTATGTATATATATATATATATATATATATATATACTGTATATATATATCAGCCATTCAGTGGCGTAGCGTGGGTTGTCAGCACCCGGGGCAAGGCAAGTAATTTGCACCCCCTAACCCGCGGGATTTTAGCACTCGAGTCTCTTCTACTAGATTAGTTAAAGAAACCCTTACCCACTAAGCACATGTATTGTTTGTTATGAAAACAAACATTGCCCCCTTTCAATGCAGAATGACCAGCATGCCCCCTTTCAATGCAGAGAGACCAGCATGCCCCCATTCAATGCAGAATGACCAGCGTGCCATCTTTCAATGCAGAGAGACCAGCGTGCCCCCTTTCAATGCAGAGAGACCACAGCGTGCCCCCTTTAATGCAGAGAGACCAGCGTGCCCCCTTTCAATGCAGAGAGACCAGCGTGCCCCCTTTCAATGCAGAGAGACCAGCGTGCCCCCTTTCAATGCAGAGAGACCAGCATGCCCCCTTCAATGCAGAGAGACCAGCGTGCCCCGTTTCAATGTAGAGTGACCAGCGTGCCCCGTTTCAATGTAGAGTGACCAGCGTGCCCCCTTTCAATGTAGAGTGACCAGCGCGCCCCCTTTCAATGCAGAGAGACCAGCATGCCCCCTTCAATGCAGCGAGACCAGCGTGCCCCCTTTCAATGCAGCGAGACCAGCGTGCCCCCTTTCAATGCAGAGAGACCAGCTTGCCCCCTTCAATGCAGAGAGACCAGCGTGCCCCCTTTCAATGTAGAGTAACCAGCGTGCCCCCATTCATTGCAGAGTGACCAGCGTGCCCCCATTCATTGCAGAGTGACCAGCGTGCCCCCTTTCAATGCAGAGTGACCAGCGTGCCCCCTTTCAATGCAGAGTGACCAGCGTGCCCCATTTCAATGCAGAATTACCAGCGTGCCCCCTTCAATGCAGAGAGATCATCGTGCCCCCTTTCAATGCAGAATGACTTACCTGCAGCGGCGGCTTCTCCTCAGTTCCCCGCTTCTCCTCGAGTCCTCCCTATCCCGCCTCTTCCTCGGCCAATGGCATGCGTTCGCCTTTCGGCAAATCAGGAAGCGGGTCTCTGACCCGCTTTCTTGATTGGCCAGGAGGAGGATCCGTGTGACAATAGCAAATTTTCATTCGCTATTGTCACACAATGGGTGGGCTCGGGGCGCACTGCTCTGCGCCCAGGGTCCACCCTTTTCTGAAGCCTATTAGAGCCTCTGGCTCTAATCAGGTGATTAAAAAAAAACCCCATTGAACTCCATGCGTCCGGCGCCCCGCATGTAGATTAGGGGGCCGAGCGATTGGATAGGGGAGGCGGCACCCCTGCGCCCCCAACGCACCAGCCGCCACTGACCAATGGACAGGTGAGGCACAGTCCAGCCCCGCTCCGACCCGCCATTTTCAGCCATAGGGCGGCCGCGCTGGACATCTCTCAGCCGAAAGATGGAGGCAGCTGCAGACAGTGTGTGAACTGTGTATGTCAGAGACAGACAGAGTGACACTGCGGATACGCCCCCCCAAATGTTGCGCCCGGTGCGGCCGGCCCCCCCTGCACCCCCCACGCTACGCCACTGCAGCCATTGCAGTGTTTATATCAGCCATTGCAGTGTAGTTTAGGGCTGATTCTTATGTTACACAGTGTACTGCAGTCAGTTTAGTGCTGTGCTGTGATTGTTGTGGGGCCACTGAAGTGTATTGTATACAACACGTCTGTGTCACCCCACTGATCCTCTTTTTATTTCTTTGATATATATATATATATATATATATATATATATTTTTTTTTTTTAGCAGCCTTAGGTTCTGTTGCTACAAAATTAGTTCTTCCCCTTCTTTGTCACCGGTGCTAGAGCGTCCTTCTGCACCTGTATGACAGGTACATGCGATTTCAATTTTGTATCGAAATTTTTAACAGCAGGGCCCGTTCCTGCGCCCAGCAAGAGTAACTGCAAGGGGTTGCAGTGTCCAGGCACCAATCAACACACAAGGCCTAATTTTTCTGCACCTGTATGACAAGTGCATGCGATTTCAATGTTTGTTTCACATTTTTAACAGCAGGGCCCTTTCCTGCGCCCAGCAAGAGTAACTGCGAGGGGTTGCGGTGTTCAGGCACCACCAACACCCAAGGCCCAATTTTTCTGCACCTGTATTGACAAGTACATGCGATTTCAATGTTTGTTTCACATTTTTAACAGCAGGGCCCTTTCCTGCGCCCAGCAAGAGTAACTGCGAGGGGTTGAGGTGTTCAGGCACCACCAACACCCAAGGCCCAATTTTTTTGCACCTGTATGAGAAAGTACAGTACATGCAAATTCAATTTTGGATCAAATTTTTTAACAGCAGGGCCCGTTTTTGCGCCCTGTGCCTGCACATTTTTTTAAATTTTTTTTTATAATTTTAGTGTACCAGATCCAAATCCATATCAGACCCGAAGGGACTGGGAGTCACCCTACACGTTTTTTTTTTTTTCATTTTTTTTTTTATCTGTATTGCCCGGAGCTGACAATACATGACAGCCATGAGCAAGTTTAAATTACATTTTTTCCTTTGGAAATGTCAGTATTGCTGCAGCAGGCTACATCAAGGGGACCTCCTAAGCATGATATTTAAAGGAAATTTTCATTTTTATTGTTTCACTTTAACCACTTCCATACAGGGCACTTTCACCCTCTTTTTCTGCCCAGACCAATTTTCAGCTTTCAGCGCTCTCACACTTTGAATGATAACTACTCAGTGATGCAACGCTGTACCCAATCAAATTTATAATTTCTTTCACACAAATAAGAGCTTTCTTTTGGTGGTATTTAATAGAGATTCACCGATTATCGGCAACACGCTATATCGAGGGCCGATATGCGATTTCCCCGATATATCAGGATCGGCCTTTGGATTTACCGATATTGCCGTGACATCATCGCATATGTTGCAACGCGCCTCCACGCACTGGCCAGCTTCTGTGGCCTTCTTAGGCCACCTCCCTCAGGCTCGTTACAGTGTGTTTGACCCGCCGCGGCCACACTGGAGTCTGCTCTGCAATTCATGCTGTGCACACAGTCGGTCGGGACAGTGAGTAATCTTCTAGTTCTATCAAAAAACAGTCACAGAGAGTGCACGTGTAAAACAGCCCAGTGCCAGCCAGCCACCCAGTCCCACACACCCAAAGGCCTACTAGCCAGCCAGCCACAGGCCCTGCCTGACTGTACCTGCCATACACCCACCGGCCCTGGGCATGTACCTGTCAGCCACCCACCACATAGGGTGCCAGCCAGCCACCCACCACAGGGTGCCAGCCAGCCAGCCACCCACCACAGGGTGCCAGCCAGCCACCCACCCAACAAGGGGTGCCGGCCAGGCCCCACCAAAGGGTGCCAGCCAGCCACCCACCACAGGGTGCTAGCCAGCCAGCCACCCATCACAGGGTGCCAGCCAGCCACCCACCAAAGGGAGCCAGCCAGCCACCACAGGGTGCTAGCCAGCCAGCCACCACAGGGTGCCTGCCAGCCACCACAGGGTGCCAGCCAGCCACCACAGGGTGCCAGCCAGCCAGCCACCCACCACAGGATACCAGCCAGCCACCACAGGGTGCCAGCCAGCCACCCACCCACCACAGGCTGCCAGCCAGCCAGCCATCCACCCACACAGTGTGCCAGCAAGCCACCCAACCACCACAGGGTGCCAGCCAGCCATCCACCCACCACTGGGTGCCAGCCAGCCAGCCAGCCACCACCACAGAATACATATATTCAGTAACATACCAATGATCCCCCAGTAGTAGTGAAGTACCTTCTTGAATCACATTCAATACCAGTGTCCATCCACATTGTGATTGTGCATATTATGTTTTTATTATATATGGATGTTAACTGGTGTAGCTGTATTTTGGTGATGAACTTTATTTAATTATTTGATTGTATGTGTAACTGTGCTATGTTGTTTTGAGCATGTAACTGCGGTGCATTCATCATATGGGTTCCATCAACCAACCCTGCTGGGGGTTAAATGGCAGTGGTACAAGAGGGAAGGGTGTATTATCACTGCCACACCCCTAGAGGGAGGGGCTCCCGAGATCTGATGGAGGAGGTTTGAGCAATGCATTGTTATTTAAACTTATGAGTTGGTCATGACACAGTGGCTCTGAGAAGAGGCTGAGCCTCAAAACGCGTCAGCCGTCATCTTAACAGGAATATGGACTAATACATGAACTACTCCTGACACTCGAGCGACTGAGCTTGATATGACTATTTTCTACCTTTGTTTGTGAGTAGCCGTTTTTTATATGTTGTACAATAAAGCCTTATTAAGGATAATGCGCTAGGTCGGTGCGCCCTTTTTTTGTTTCTTTTTGCCTATAGTACCATTGGACTACCCCAGTCCTTTTGTGGGCAGCAAGACTCTAGCCTTCCGAGATGCATTATGTGAGTCCCGTGGCAAGTGTGGCCGGGGAGCTTGGATTCTAAGCGCAGGAGAAAGGTGTTATCACCGTATTGTTTTGGACTCATCTGTGTCCTCTGTCATCCCATGTGTGAGAGTGCTGAAGATGCTTCTTCAACGGGAAGGACCCAACACACGTGGCATTAAAACATGTAGGCAGGCCATGAGGGACAGCCTCGCCAAACGGTTTGAGAAACATGAGGAGAATAAAAATGCTGTGCTTGCATGTCTTTTGGACCCTCGATACAAGAACCACTCTTTTTCTTCTGATGATGTTTCGGCCAAGGCAAAACAATGGCTGACAGAAGAGATTTAAGTTCAACAGAAGGTGCAGGAGGTTTCTGATGTGGAAGAACAGGATGCAGGAGAAAAATATCCAAAAAGACAATGGACAGAAGAGAAAATTAATCATGGTGAAATAGATGCCATGTTCAGTGTTTTATTGGGGCCTCATGCGGAGGATTCTTCTCAATCTGCAATAATGACCCTGGATGATGAACTTCATCTCTATTTGGAGGAACCAGTAATTGACAGAAAAAGTTATCCTCTTCAGGGGTGGAAAGAAAATGAGGCACGCTACAAAAGACTTGCTTCTCATGCTAGAAGATACCTTTCTGCTCCTCCTTCCTCTGTACAAAGTGAGCGTGTTTTTAGTCAAGTGGCAGCAATTTATGAAAAGAAAAGAAGCCGTTTAACTGGTGAACATGCTGTAATGTTATGCTTTCTGCACTAAAATATTGTTCTACTTAACTGAGAGTTAATCCACAGTCAAAGCTAGACCGTGGATTGGAGTCAGTGGACTACTGCTGCAATAATTTTAAATCACTAGTGCAGTAGTGATTTAAAATTATTGCAGTGAGTGAGTGCCCTACTGCAGCGGTAGTCCACTAACTCCAATCCAATCCACTGTCTAGCTGTTGTCTAGCTTTTTCTCTAGCAGTTTTGCACTGACTGCACTGCAGTCGTGAATTCAAATTATTGCAGTGAGTGATTGCACTACTGCAGCAGTTCATTATGCATTAATGCAGAATCAGAATGATATGAAACTAAATGTTCCTGCAATTGAAGTTTTCCTATCAGTTCTCATGCAGTTAAGGTATGAAGAACGAGACCCTACTGTTAAAATTGTTAATAAATAAAGTTTTACATGTTCAGTAACAGATTTGTGTCGAAACTTGTGTTTATTTTGCAAAATTTTAAATGTGCCAAAATATCGGTATCGGCAACGAAAAAACAATATCGGTCAATCACTAGTATTTAATCACCACTGGGTTTTTTATTTTTTGCGAAATAAGAAAAAAAAGAGCTAAAATTTAAAAAAAAAAGAAAAACATTTTATTTTAGTTTCTATTATAAAATTTTGCAAATAAGTATTTTTTTTCTATAAATTTGGGCCAAAATTTATACTGCTACATATCTTTGGTAAAAAATAACCCAAATTAGTGTATATTATTTAGTCTGCGTGAAAGTTATAGAGTCCACATCATTGAAAATTGATTACACCTAATCACACCTGATGACGGCCTATCTCATTTCTTGAGGCCCTGAAATGACAGTACAGGACAGTACAAATACCCCCCAAATTACCCCTTTTTGAAAAGTAGACAGTCCAAGGTATTTAGTAAGAGGCATGGTGAGTTTTTTGAAGTTGTAATTTTTCCCCACAATTCTTGGGAAACTGAAAAAAAAAGTTGTTTTTATTTTACCCAAAATTGTCATAATAAGTTATTTGTCACACACAGTATATGCATACTTGCATTTACACCCCAAAATACATTCTGCTACTCCTCCTGAGTATGACGATACCACGTGTGAGACTTTTACACATCCTGGCCACATACAGAGGCCCAACATGCAAGGAGCACTGTCATGTGTTCTACGAGCATAAATTACACACATGATTGACTAACGACCTATCACACTTTTGAAGGCCCTGGAGCACCAGGACAATCAAATTACCCAAAAAATGACTCCATTTTGGAAAGCAAACACCCCAACGTGTATTCTATGATGCATATTGAGTCTTTTGAACATGTCATTTTTTTCCCACAAGTTTTTGGAAAATGTGGAAAAAAATGAAAACTTATTTTTTTTTTAAACAAAGTTGTCAATTTATAAGATATTTCTAACACATAGCATGTACATAGCAAAAATTACACCCCAAAATACCCTAAAATACATTCTGCTACTCGTCGTGGAGTATGGCGATATCACATGTGTGAGACTTTTGCACAGCCTGGCCACATAAAGGGGCCCAACATCCAAGTAGCACCTTCAGGTGTTCTAAAAGCATAAATTACACATCCAATGTCATTACAACCAATCACACTTTTGAAGGCCTTGGAGCACCAGGACAATGAAAATGGTCACAAAATGACCCCATTTTGGAAAGCAAACACCAAAACACATAATCTAGGAGGCATGGGCTGCAGATAGGTACTCAGGTACTCTGATGGGCTTCAGACAGGTACTTAAGTACACTGATCGGCTTCACAATAGTACTTGGGTATTCTGATGGGCGGCAGAGAGATACTTGGGTACTCTGATGGGCTAGAGACAGGTACTCGGGTAATCTGATGGGCTGCAGATAGGTACTCAGGTACTCTGGGCTGAAGACAGGTACTGGGGTACTCCTGGCTGGAGACAGTTACTCGGGTACTCTGGGCTGGAGACAGGTACTCGGGTACTCTGATGGGCTACAGAGAGGTACTCGGGTACTATGATGGGCTGCAGAGAGGTATTCAGGTACTCTGATGGGCTGGAGACAGGTACTTGGGTACTTTCATGGGCTGCAGACAGGTACTTGTGTACTCTATTGGGCTGCAGATAGGAACCCCACCCTTAACCCCACCCCTGGCCCCTCCCTAGACCCCGCCTTGAAACAATAATCATATTTAAAAATCAGACAGGCAGGTTGTACCCATGTCGACCTATTACTTGGGTACAATCCTTAGCCAGTCCCTGCTAACCTGGGCAAGATTGTAATAATCTATGGCTGGCTTAACTGACACTTACATCAATAGTGACACCAAAACAGCGATCAGCTAAATTACTATATAGTGTACACTATATTAATGCCACTGGCTGGGTTAACATCAAGGGGCAATGAAGGGGTTAACTGTGTGCCTAACAAGTATCATGTGTGTAACATGTGCTGCTTTTACAGATCTGGCTGTTTTTTTTCTCCCTGCAAGAAATAGCCAGATTACTGATCTGTGTATGAAGCCCTGTGTTTGTAAACACAGGACATTGTACTGTGATTGGCTACAGCTGATCAGCATGTCTCGGCAATAACTCTTTGGCCAGGATCTGCTGACAAAATTTGCCTTTAGCCAATGACAGAGTGGATTAGCAGCAGCCACACGCATGCGTGTCCCTAACCTGGAACAGGTTATGTCATCCATCCTGCCATGCACTGAGGACGTGCGGCAAGCAGTTAAAGGGAAAATGTTAGGGTTGGGTTCACACAACAGGTCTGATCAGGTCTGTCCATTTTACAGGCGGTCCTGCTCTGACCCTCCATTCACTATTATAGAGCGAAAGATCTAAATTAACTTGTGTCCATTTACACCTGCCTACCTCCAATCTGATCAGCTAACCAAAATGGAAGGGGATCTGTTCCCCTCTAGCGGATCAGATTGGATGACAGTTGGGTGTAAACAGACAGCCAGTTTGTTTACACCAGCCATCCTTAGAGCAGACCAGGCTGTGTCCGTGTCGGCTCTGCATAAGCTGAGTGGACATGGACCTGTCATCCGCCCACTTTGCTCATTGGGGGATTAGCCGACAGATCCCCCGTTGAACAAGCAGATTCCCCCCTTGTGAAAGAAGCCTTGATAACAGACAGCAACACTGGTAGGTTAAGATTATCAGCATTATGATAACACACAGGCAGCAGTCAGCAGGTTCTCTGTCACAGTGTGTCACATAGCATGGCTGTTGGTTGCTGACCTTGTTAACTTATGGCCAATCAGCATCCAACAGCCATGCTATGTGATGCACTGTGACAGTGAACCTGCTGACTGCTGTCTGTGTGTGTGTGTTATAGATGGGTGACACAATGTGCAGTGCAGTAATTACATAGTTGCCAATATTCCAAAAAAGTTTTTAGGGACACCTTTTTTTCACTGTTTCCATAGAGCTGTTGTAGGCAGAGCATGTACTTTAATTAGGGGCGGGACATTCATTTATTATGGACTGGTCCTACAAGAAGTTTAATCATGTGCTTCCATCAGGGATCTGACAGCAATTAAATAGTTAATCATGTCCAGCCATCAGGCCAGGAAGGATCTTCTAGCAATAATAAGGTTAATCATGGCCTATTAGCCTAAGATTCCTGGTGGCTAAAGACATGTTTAACTATTTCTTTGCTGTCAGATACCTGACAGCAGATTACAAGCGTTTTTATTTTTTCCATTGGTCACTAGTCAACCTAAAAACCCCTGCACAAAAACGCCTGGAAAAAAAAAAACGCCTGTAAATAGCAACGCCTAGGTGTGAACGTAGCCTTATGCTGACAGTATGTGCTGAGGGCAGACCTGGAGTGTTTTAGCAACCGACATGTGCATAGGCAATGCTTCTATTCAGAACTTGAAGCCTATACCTGCTTGGTAAAAAAAAGTCCCCCTTCTGTACAGCGGCTACTAATGGTGAGAAGAGGTACTGCAAGCCTATATCAATAGACTGTCAGGCTGAGCTGCTGTGTGCTTGGCTGGAATTGGCTCACACATAAACGAGTCTGTATTTCCAGGACAACGGCCGGGAAAAAAGATAAGGCGGGACATTGAGAGCTCTCCCTCTCCTCCTGGATGCGGTCAGCTGCCTGCCTCTCGCTCTCAATCTCTCTCACACTCAGAGTCTGATTACTGAGTGGAGAGCAGAGTGAAGGAAGATCACTCCGCCAGCTGGGACTTTACAGCTGCGACATGTAGACCGGGCATGGAATGCACTGCACATGCGCCCAAAAATGAAAAAAAAGTCCCTCCACTCTCACCAACGCAGATCACCATAGAGGGGCCCAGAAAATAGTAATAATATTCCCCCCTAAGCTAGAGGTCGCAGCTAAGCGGGGGTGTAATTAAGAAAGTCAGTTTTTTCAAAATTCTGCACTGACTGTAAGGTTGTCCGGGCCCCCCTGCAGAGCTCAGTACACCGGGCCCGGTACAACAGGGCCGGTTGTACTGGCTTATCAGCGGCCCTGCTCTGATGGACTGCAGATAGGTACTTAGTTACTCTGAAGGGCTGGAGACAGGTACTCGGGTACTCTGATGGGCTGGTGACAGGTACGTGGGTACTCTGATAACAGGTACTCGGGTACTCTGATGGGATGGTGACAGGTACTTTGGGTACTCTGATGACATGTACTCGGTTACTCTGATGGGCTGCAGAGAGGTACTTGGGTACTCTGATGGGCTAGAGACAGGTACTCGGGTAATCTGATGGGCTAAAGATAGGTATTTGGGCACTCTGGGCTGGAGACAGGTACTCAGGTACTCTGGGTTGGAGACAGGTACTCAGGTACTCTGGGTTGGAGACAGGTACTCGGGTACTCCAATGACAGGTACTCGGGTACTCTGATGGGCTGGTGACAGGTACTCAGAGTAAACAAGCAAAAAATTGGGGGAGCAAACCCTGAACATGTATATCTAAAGCCGGTGCAGCTATGGACCAAGCAACATGTATATTAAAAAAGAATAGCGCACACATGCAAAAGAAATGACTATCAAATATGGAGACAATCCATAAATAAAAATGGGGATTTAGTCCCACCATATGGCCATATCGTGCTCAAGCCCACCACTGCATCAAAGTACCCCATTATCAGTGGGTCCTACACTATCCATAAAAAAGGGGTTAATCCAGCCTCTCTAACCCTTGGAGACAACACTCCTTGCTGGGATAGATGTGCTAATGCACTACAAAGGACTCCTCCTATATCTACTTGATAGTGGACTCTGATACAGTACAGGTGTGTGTGGGGGGTGCTCAACCTCGGAAGTCTGGTCAGACCAAATACATAATAAACAAGCAAAAAATTGGGGGAGCAAACCCTGAACATGTATATCTAAAGCCGGTGCAGCTATGGACCAAGCAACATGTATATTAACCACTTGCCTACAGTGCACTTTCACCCCCTTCCTGCCCAGACTGATTTTCAGCTTTCAGCGCTCTCACACTTTGAATGACAATTACTCAGTCATGCAACACTGTACCCATAAAAAATTTGTGTCCTTTTTTTCACACAAATAGAGCTTTCTTTTGATGGTATTTAATCACTACTGGGTTTTTTATTTTTTGTGCTATAAATAAAAAAAGACTGAAAATATTGTGAAAAAACGCATTTTTCTTTGTTTCTGTCATAAAATTTAGCAAATGAGTAATTTTTCATCACAAATTTTGGCCAAAATTTATACTGATACTTATCTTTGGTAAAAATAACCCAAATAAGTGTATATTATTTGGTCTTTGTGAAAGTTATAGAGTCCACAAGCTATGGTGCTATTCATTGGAAATTGATCACACTTGATCACACCTGATGTACTGAAGGCCTATCTCAATTCTTGAGACACTAAAAAGTCAGGAAAGTACAAATACCCCCCAAATGACCCCTTTTTGGAAAGTAGACATTCCAAGGTATTTAATAAGGGGCATCGTGAGTTTTTTGAAGTTGTAATTTTTTCCCACAACTCTTTGCAAAATGAAGATTTTTTTTTTTTTTTTACAAATTGACGTATTAACAGGTTATTTCTCTCACACAGCATATGTATACTTGCAACTACACCCCAAAACACATTCTACTACTCCTCCTGAGTATGGCGATACCACATGTGTGAGACTTTTTCACAGCCTGGCCACATACAGAGGCCTAACATCCAAGTAGCACCGTCCGGCATTCTAGGAACACAAATTACACATATCATTTCCTGACAACCTATCGCACTTTTGAAGGCCCTGGAGCACCAGGACAATGGAAACCCCCATAAAATGACCCCATTTTGGAAAGCAAACAGCCCAGCGTATAATTTTTGAGGCATAATGAGTCTTTTGAACTTGTCATTTTTTTCCACAAGTTTTTGGAAACTGTGGAAAGAAAATGAAAACACATTTTTTTTACACAAAGCTGTCCATTTATGCAATATTTCTAACATATAGCATGTACATAGCAAAAATTGCACCCCAAAATACATTCTGCTATTCCTCCTGAGTATGGCGATACCACATGTGTAACACTTTTACACAGCCTAGCCACATACAGATGCCTAACATCCAAGTAGCCCTTTTCACAAAGTTGTCCATTTATCCACTTTAAGACTGGGCCTATTTTTGACACTTGGTGTTTACAAGCTAAAATAATTTTTTTTGCTAGAAAACTACTTAGAACCTCCAAACATTATATATTTTGTTTTAGCAGAGACCCTAGAGAATAAAATGGAGATCGTTGCAATATTTTTTATCAAACCATATTTGCGCAGCAGTCTTCCAAATTCAATTTTTTTGAAAAAAATTCACCTTTTTGAACTAAAAAATAAGAAAACAGTAAATTTAGCCCAAATTTTTTCCATAATGTGAAAGATAATGTTACGCCGAGTAATTAGATACCCAACATGTCATGCTTCAAAATTTAGCATGCTCACAGAATGGCGCCAAACATTGGTACTTAAAAATCCCCATAGGCAACATTTTAAAAATTCTGCAGGTTACCAGCTTAGAGTTACAGAGAAGGTCTAGGGCTCAAATTATTGCTCTCGCTCTAACGATCGCGGAGATACCTCACATGTATGGTTTGAACACCGTTTACATATGTGGGCGGAACTTGCGTATGCGTTTGCTTCTGCGCGCGAGCTAATGGGGACAGGGCGCTTTCATTTTTTTTTTTCCTATTTATTTTATTTATTATTTTTTTATTTTTACACAGTTTAAAAAAAAAATGTTTTGATCATTTTTATTCCTATTACAAGGAATGTAAACATCCCTTGCAATAGAAATAGGCATGACAGGTCCTCTTTATTGTGAGATCTGGGGTCAAAAAGACCTCACACCTCACAACTACACTAAAAAAGAAAAAAGAAAAAAAATTGTTGAAAAAGGAAAGAAAAAAAAAACGGCCCTTTAAACCGGTTGCTAGGCAACGACTTTTGACGTAGCTCCGGTCCTCCAAGACCATAGAGTCGAGTGAGGGCCATCTTGCCCTCACTCGACTTCCTGTCTCTGAGGATCCGGGACCGGATAGTTTTCCCCGCTGCCGGCGGGTCCGGTAAGCTGGGAAAACGTCTGGGACGCGGCGGGAGGGGGGGGCACCTCTTCCCCTGCACCGTAAGGGTAATTCCGCGGCAAATCCGCCACTGGGACCACCCTTATCTGAAAGTCGACCGCCCGCCGTTTAAAAAAATACCGGGGTTATGGCAGCTATCTGCTGCCATAACCCCAGTATTTAGCTTTTAATGGCCGACGCATATAGTCGTTAGGCGGTCGGTAAGTGGTTGCATGTATATGGCAAACAGGTAGCGATGACTGATGGGGTGACAGGTGACGATGACTGATGGGGTGACAGGTGACGATGACTGATGGGGTGACAGGTGACGATGACTGATGGGGTGACAGGTGACGATGACTGATGGGGTGACAGGTGACAATGACTGATGGGGTGACAGGTGACGATGATTGATGAGGTGACAGATGACGATGATTGATGAGGTGACAAGTGACAATGATTGATGAGGTGACAGGTGACAATCACTGACGGGGTGACAAGTGACGATGATTGATGGGGTGACAAGTGACGATGACTGATGGGGTGACAAGTGACGATGATTGATAGGGTGACAGATGACGATGACTGATGGGGTGACAGGTGACGATGACTGATGGGGTGACAGGTGACGGTGATTGATGGGGTGACAGGTGACGGGCGATGGTCACTGATGGGTGACAGGTGACGGGCGATGGTGCACGGCGGTACTGATGGCAGTCTCTGGTGACCGGTGAACTTTAGGCTACGTTCACATGTGAGCGTAGCGATCGCGGGCAGAATCACAGCGATTATGCCCACGATCCAGAAATCATTGCAAATCGTGGGACGCCTGTGCGTTGCCCCTGATTTGCAATAGCACCCCAAACGCTGTGCGATGTTGCTGCGATTTCCGCCTGCCGAATCACGGTAACATCACGCAAACAACGCATGATGCCCCAAAGAAACTCTTGTACCTTTTTTGGGCGTCATGCGTTGTTTGCGTGATGTTACCGCGATTCGGCAGGCGGAAATGGCGGCAACATCGCACAGCGTTTGGGGTGCTGTTGCAAATCACAGGCAACGCACAGGCGTCCCACGATTTGCAATGATTTCCGGATCGTGGGCAGAATCGCTGTGATTCTGCCTGCGATCGCTACCCTCACATGTGAACGTTATGGGTGTCAATTTCTGGGCACTGATGAGGTGACTGTTGGGTGACAGGTACAATTGGGGGGGGGGCTGAGGACTGTGTGGGGACCTTTATTTTTGTGATTTTACATTTCACAGGTATACAGAGCAGTAACTCACTATTTCTAGCTCTGCTCTCCTCACACTGGAAACTGTATGAGGGGAGAAGAGCTAGTAACAGTGAGTTACTGCTCTTTGTTTACATTTTGTGATCGGCTGTGAATGGATTCACAGCCGATCACATAGTAAACAGTCACTGTCAGTGACTGTTTACTACCGCCGGTGACAGCTGTGTTCCTACGGAACACAGTGCCACCGACATGACCGCGCTGCGCGCTCCCGATCGCGCATGCGCGGTCATCTTGTGGGTGCCTCCATTGTGATCGGCTGTGTCATTGGAACACAGCCGATCACGTGGGAAACATTAAAAAAGAATAGCGCACACATGCAAAAGAAATGACTATCAAATATGGAGACAATCCATAAATAAAAATGGGGATTTAGTCCCACCATATGGCCATATCATGCTCAAGCCCACCACTGTGCGCTATTCTTTTTTAATATACATGTTGCTTGGTCCATAGCTGCACCGGCTTTAGATATACATGTTCAGGGTTTGCTCCCCCAATTTTTTGCTTGTTTATTATGTATTCGGTCTGACCAGACTTCCGAGGTTGAGCACCCCCCACACACACCTGTACTCTATCAGAGTCCACTATCAAGTAGATATAGGAGGAGTCCTTTGTAGTGCATTAGCACATCTATCCCAGCAAGGAGTGTTGTCTCCAAGGGTTAGAGAGGCTGGATTCACCCCTTTTTTATGGATAGTGTAGGACCCACTGATAATGGGGTACTTTTACGCAGTGGTGGGCTTGAGCACGATATGGCCATATGGTGGGACTAAATCCCCATTTTTATTTATGGACTGTCTCCATATTTGATAGTCATTTCTTTTGCATGTGTGTGCTATTCTTTTTTAAGGTGCTCAGAGTACCCGAGTATCTGTCATCAGAGTACCAGATGGGCTGGTAACAGGTACTCAGGTACTCTGATGGGCTGGTCACAGGTACTTTGATGGGTTGGTGACAGGTACTTTGATGGACAAGTGACAGGTCCTCTTTATTGGGGGGGGGGGCAATCAGTGTGTTTGCTGTACACTCTAATCGGTAACTAGCTGTTACCGCAATCTCCTCCTTACACAGGATTGGTGTGTGAGGAGGAGATCACGGTAACAGCTAGTTGCCGTGGTTTGTTGACATTCTGTGACCGTTCTGTGATTGGACACAGCCAGTCATGTGGTAAAGAGCCAATGAAATTGGCTCTTTACCCAGATTGGGGATGGACTGTGTCAGAGTGACGCTCTCCATCCCCGATCGCCGCTCTGCGCACCCCTGGGGGCGCGCACGAGCTGCGTGCATTAAGACAGTGCATGTGGCCAGCTGTGATTGCACACAAACGGTCACATGGTAAAGATCAATTTTAAATTGGCTCTTTACACTGTTCGGGGATGGACTGTGTCCTGAGACACATGCCTCATCCCTGATCGCCGCGCTGCATGCATCCGGGAGCGTGGGAGAGTGGCGAGAATGGGGGGACGTCATATGACGTCTGCCCGGAGGGACAGAGGGTTCCTGCCGGCGTCATTTTACAATGCGCCGGTAGGGAACTGGTTAAGTATCATTAAAATTACTGCTCCTCTAAAAATGATTGTTTTAAAAACTTTTTTTTTTGCATTGGTACATGTCTCCCAGGGCAGTACCCGGACCCCCATACACTTTTTTTGCATTTAAGCCTTTAAAATGAGGACTTTTGATTTTTTTAGGATCAAGTCCCATAGATGTCAATGGAGTTTGAATGTTTGTACAAACTTTTCCCCCGTTCGCGGTGTTCTGGTGCGAACTGAACAGGGGGGTGTTTGGCCCATCACTACCCAGTAGTAGTCCTTGATGTCAGGGAAGCCTGCCCCTCCGCATTTTTTATGTTTAATCAAGGATAGATGAGAGCATCTGGTCCTTTGGCCTGCCCATATATGGGATTTGAGGATCCTAGAGAGGGATGAGAGAAATCGGGCGGGGACTGTTATGGGTAGTGTTCTGAAAATGTAGAGAATTAGAGGGAGGATGTACATTTTGACTGCTGCCAGTCTGCCACACCAAGAGATTTCACATTTGGCCATATGTTTAAGTTCCTTTTCAATTTTGAAGAGTAGAGGTAGAAAGTTAGTTCTGTCCCCACATGAAGGCGAATGAAGGTTACATAGTTACATAGTAGGTGAGGTTGAATAAAGACAATAGTCCATCTAGTTCAACCTGTGTAGGTGTGTGTGGCTGTAATCATCTCACATACCCCTGAATGTTCTGATCCTTGAGATGTAAGTCTAAGAGTCTTTTGAAAGCCACCATACTACCCGCAGAAACCACCTCTTGTGGTAGAGAATTCCACAATCTTGTAGCCCTAACAGTAAAGAACCCCCCACGTTGCCTGAGGTTAAAACGCTTCTCCTCTAATCGCATTGTATGCCCTCGAGTCCTCATGCAATCCCTTCGAATGAACAGCTTTTTTTCTAAGCTGGGATCCCCATTAAGATATTTATAAATTGCTATCATGTCCCCCCTCAGATGTCTCTTCTCCAGGGAGAATAAATCGAGCGATTGTAGACGCTCTTCATAGTCAAGGTCCTCCAATCCCCTAATTAGTTTAGTTGCCCTTCTCTGGACTCTCTCCAGCTCCAACACATCCCTCCTGAGGACTGGCGACCAGAACTGGACGGAATACTCCAGATGCGGTCGGACCAGAGTTTTATAAAGTGGAAGGATTATAGTCTTATCTCTGGAATACATCCCTTTCTTTATGCATGCTAATGTTCTGCTGGCTTTGGCAGCTGCCGCTTGACATTGCATGCTGTTGCCTAATCTATCATCAACCAAGACTCCCAGATCCTTCTCCATTTTTGATTCCCCCAAGGGTTCCCCTCCTAACGTGTATTGTGTTTTTATGTTTTTAGTCCCCAAGTGCAAAACCTTACACTTCTCCACGTTAAACCTAATTTGCCATGTCGTTGCCCACTCTGTAATTTTGTCCAGGTCATTCTGTAGGATATCTGCTTCATGTTGTGAAGTTATTGCCCTGGCCAATTTTGTGTCATCTGCAAAAACTGATATCGAACTACTGATCCCAACCTCAATGTTGTTTATGAATAAATTGAACAAGGTTGGTCCCAAGACTGAGCCTTGGGGGACCCCGCTTACCACCTCAGACCAGTCTGAGTATGCGCTGTTTATTACTACCCTTTGGACACGCCTTTTAAGCCAGTTCCGTATCCAAGAGCAAACCCTGCTATCGATACCTGCAGACCTTATTTTATAAATTAAGCGCTTGTGGGGAACTGTATCAAACGCCTTAGCGAAATCCAAGTACACCACATCCACTGGTCTCCCCCTATCAAGCTCACAGCTCACCTCCTCGTAGAATGTTAAGAGATTGGTTTGACAAGAACGCCCTTTTGTAAACCCGTGCTGATTACTGCTGATGATGTTGTTGTCTTTAGCAAACTCTACGATATAGTCCCTTATCATCCCCTCCAGAAGTTTACATACTACTGATGTCAAACTGACAGGCCTATAATTTCCCGGGATATGCCTCTGGCCCTTTTTGAATAATGGAATCACGTTAGCTTTCTTCCAATCCCCTGGTACATCTCCTGTCCTAATACTGTCAGCAAAGATCAGGAACAGTGGTCTCGATATAACTTTACTGAGTTCCTTGAGTACTCTCGGATGTACGCCATCCGGGCCTGGTGATTTGTTTGTGTTAAGTTTATCCAGCCTTTCCCTGATTTCACCCTCTGTTAGCCATAGTAGCAAGTCCTGTGTATTACTACTAGCAATACAGTCATGGTCAGTGTACCCCTCCGTTTCCTGTGTAAAGACTGACGAGAAAAAAGCATTCAGCACAGTTGCTTTTTCAGTGTCCTCTGTAACCATCCTCCCATCATTGTTAATTATGTGTGCAATATGCTCTGCCTTAGATTTTTTGCTGTTGATATATTTAAAGAATTTCTTTGGGTTTTTTTTACTATCCTCTGCTATTTGTCTCTCAAAGATGATTTTAGCCATCTTGATTTCTTGTTTACTTTTCTTATTTGCCTCCTTGTATTGCTCGAAAGCCGATACTGTGCCCTCTGATTTATACTTCTTGAAGGCCAATTTTTTTCCCCTAATAAGTTTTTTGACGCTACGGTTTAGCCAGCCAGGTTTGGCTTTGTCTCTTCTAAATTTATTTCCCATAGGAATGCACTGCAAGATGCCTTTGCTTAATATGTTCCTAAAGCATTCCCATTTTTCCTCTGTGGTCAGGGATCCCAGGGTTTGGTCCCAGTTTACCCTTTCCATCAATGAGTACAATTTTGGAAAGTTTGCCCTTCTGAAGTTTAGGGTTCTTATATTCCCCACTTGCCTTTTTATATTGTTATTTACACTAAATGTGATCATCCTGTGATCGCTAGAGCCCAGGTTGTCCTGGACTCCTACCTCCGAGATTAGGTCTGGGTCATTAGTGAGCAATAGATCCAGGACTGCGTTTTCTCTGGTAGGGGAATCCACCAACTGTGACATGTAATTATCCTGTAAGGTTTCCGTGAATAGACGGGCCTTCTGTGAGTGTGCAGTCCCCTCTTCCCAGTCAATGTCGGGATAATTGAAGTCCCCCAATATGATGACTGATCCCAACTTTGCCACTTTACCCATTAGTGCTAAAAATTCCAGCTCTACCTCCTCCCCTTGGTTAGGTAGCCTATAGCAAACCCCCACAATTACTTTCCCCTTTTCTCCTTCCTTATGGAGTTCAACCCACACAGATTCTAAATCCATGCTCATCCCATCCGTAATGTCACTCCTTTCTATCACCTTTATATTGTTCTTGACATAGAGACATACCCCTCCCACTCTTTTTCCTACCCTGTCCTTCCGGTACACCGAATACCCTTGGATATTGGCCAGCCAGTCATGTGAGGGGTCGAACCAAGTTTCTGTTATTCCCACAAGGTCTATGTCCTCCTCATGTACTAACATTTCCAACTCATCCATTTTATTAGCTAGGCTCCTGGCATTAGCATATACCCCTCTTAGTTTTACGGAAGTTAAGCGCAATTGGCGGTTATGTTTATTCCTGTTTGGTCTGAGATTTTCCCGCACAGACCTGCCAATTGACATTGTGGACCTACTGTCGCTGCTGACACTACAGCTGCCTTCTGTCCTCTGCTCCCTCCTGACTGACTCTACTTCTGAGCCCTCCCCCCCGTCTCCTAGTTTAAAAGCCTCTCCAACTTGGTGGCCATCTTTCTCCGCAAAAGAGCTGTACCGTCCCCATTAAGGTGCAGCCCATCCTTACTAAAGAGCCGGTAGTCAGCCCAGTTCTCCAGGAACCCAAACCCCTCCTTCCTACACCAATTCCTCAGCCACTTGTTAAGTTCCCTAATCTCCTTCTGCCTCTCCTGTGTGGCTCGAGGTACAGGCAGTATTTCAGAGAAAACCACCTTGAAGGTCCTTTTCCTCAATCTATTACCTAAGTCCCTGAAATCGTTCTTAAGGATCCTCCACCTACCTTTAACTTTGTCATTAGTGCCCACATGCACCATGACCGCTGGGTCATCCCCAGCCCCACACAACAATCTGTCAGCCAGATCTGCGATATGCCGAACGCGGGCGCCCGGTAAACAACAAACTGTTCGGTTCACGAGATCTTTTTCACAGATTGCCCTCTCTGTCCTCTTGATAATTGAGTCCCCCACTACCACAACCTTTCTAACCTTTCCTGAGTTACGGCCCCCCTTCTTCCTGGAGCCGTCCCTCCCCTGGCAGCTGGGGGAGGGCGCATGCTCCAGCACTGCCACCCCTGAGTTGATATCCCCCTCAACCTGCAACTCGGCAGGTTTGTTAGGGTGTACCAACTCAGGATTGGCCTCCCTGACTCTCCTCCCACTAACATTCCTAACGGTCACCCAGCTGCGTACCTCTGCTGCTTGCGTCTCCTCTATTCCTCCCTCCTCTATGCTGGCCCCTGCCAGCGCCTGATAGGTAATGTCCAAGCTCCTTTCCAGGTTGTTGCCACTGTGTTCTGTAGGTCCAGGATCTGGTCTACCAGAGCAACAAGTCGCTCACATCTTGCACAGCAGTATTCGCCCTCGAATGGTTCATCAAGGAACGCATACATGCAGCAAGAAGTGCACTGAGTGGCATCCGCAATCCTGTTGGACATTATTACCCTCTACTCTATGGGGATAATATTAACGGCCTGCTCTTCCTTACCTACACTACCTCTGTCTCCCCTGGTACTAAACCTGGGGTCCTCACCAGTCGCTAATATACTAACCAGTCACTAAGATACTCACCAGTCGCAAAGATCCAACAGACGCAAAGATACTCACCAGTCGCAAGGATACTCACCAGTCGCAAGGATACTCACCAGTCGCAAGGATACTCACCAGTCGCAAGATACTTACCAGTCGCAAAGAATCTCACCAGTCACAAGATACTCACCCGATACACACCAGTTGCAAATATACTCACCATTCGCAAGATGCTAACCCTCGCAAGATGCTAACCAGTCGCAAGATGCTCACTAGTCGCTAAGATACTCACCAGTCTCTAAAATACTCACGGTCGATCAGTCAAGAGCGCCGTCGGTTAGTCGCAGAGCACCGTCGGTCGGTCGCAGAGCAGTCTGTCAGTCGCAGAACAGTCTGCCAGTCGCAGAGCAGTCTGTCAGTCGCAGAGCAGTCTGTCAGTCACAGGACAGTCTGTCAGTCGCAGAACAGTCTGTCAGTCACAGGCAGTCTGTCAGTCGCAGAACAGTCTCTCAGTCGCAGAACAGTCATTCAGTCGCAGGCAGTCTGTCAGTCGCAGAGCAGTCTGTCAGTCGCAGAGCAGTCTGTCAGTCGCAGAACAGTCTTGTCAGTCGCAGAACAGTCTGTCAGTCGCAGAGCAGTCTGTCAGTCGCAGAGCAGTCTGTCAGTCGCTGACGGTCGCAAGCAAGGTCAGTCAGTCACAGATCCCTATGGTCAGTCAGTCACAGGTTGGTCTGTCAGTCAGTCAGTCACAGGTCCCAAAGCACCGTCACACAGCTGCAGAGAGATACTCACCAGTCGCCGCTGCTCCTCCTCCCCTGCTTCCGTGAACACTCACCTCCTCAATACTGTGCGGTGTCCGTTCTCCGCCGCTCCGCCGTCTACCGCCGCAGCTTACAGTCCCGGTCCCTCACGTCCCGGTCCCGCTGCTCTTAGTCCCGGTCCCGCCGCTCTCTGTCCCGGTCTCTCTGTCCCGGTCCCCTGCACCCGAGCCAGCTTCTGGTGACCTAGTGCGGCTCCCCCGCACGTGTCACCCGGCTCTCCTCCACGCTCTCCTCCACACACACTCCTCCAGTTGCTCGCTGCTGCTTGCTCCTCCCACTTCCGGATCCGGAACAGCAAAAAAAGGCTTCCTGTACAGGGCTTGTGAGATGTAGATTGTGATAATAACTGTGTGACTTCCTACCTTCGCAGTGGGGCAGACCGGACCGGCAGATGCTCAGGTAAGATGAATCCAGACTTAGGCATGAGGATGAAATCAAACGTGGGTTTATTCAATCCAGATACAGCAATATATGATGATACAATACTGCTCTGTAGTAGTGGTATCAATACTGTCCTGTTGGTGTCTATCCTGAGGCTAACTGCTGGTCAAAAACTGATGCCTTCACAAGTCCAAAAATGTGGAGTTTCCAGTCACACAGCCATAATGAACTGAAGATGGCTGCTGGATGTGATAAGACACACAGCCTGAAAAACCACGCCCATACTATCAAAAACTTTACTAACAAGAACAAAGGCGTGCGGCATGCAAATTCTGGCCAGCAGATGGCAGCAGTACAACAATGCATAGAAACAACATGGTGAAAGGAAGATTGATAATGCAATGTACAAATAACTATGAGGAGAACAGCACACTCCCCGTCTGAAATTTCCTGTGGAGATTTTACTATGACGAATGTCCAAGAAATATGATACAACCTGCAACAAAGAACATGTTAAAATGCAATAAACATAACAGTCGGGTTCCCTGACTCGTAGTGGAGTAGATCATGAAGTTCAAGTTCAGTCCTTTTCATCCTTCAGGAACGTTCTCGATGGGTAATATTAAAATGAGTTTGTTAATTGGCCTTGCAAACATTTTACGCTCGCCCTTCCTGAAGATCTTCAACTCCACCTTTCGGACCTTGCCATCCTTGCTAGGAAAAACCTTTGTGATTAGTCCCATAGCCCAGGCAATCCTTTTGGTTTGTTGCTCTTTCATCAATACGAGGTCTTCTTCTTTCAAGTTTGGTTTTTGATGTTGCCATTTACTCCTTCCTTGAAGAATATTGAGGTACTCTTTTTGCCATCTGTTCCAGAAGTAATCTGTCAGGTGTTGTACACTTTTCCAGTGTTTTTGGTAGATAATCCCATGAGTAAATTCTCCACTAGGCATTAGCATATTGTCTGTTTTTTGGGTAAGTAGAATAGCCGGAGACAGTATGGCTGGTGTTTCAGGATCCATAGACACTGGCACAAGGGGTCTTGAATTCATAATAGCTGAAACTTCAGCAAGAAGAGTGACAAGAGTCTCGTGTGTAAGTCTTGAAGAATTTATATCCATCAACATAGAATTTAGGATGTTGCATGAGATCCCGATAATTCTCTCCCAGGAACCCCCCATATGGGAACTATGAGGAGGATTAAAAATCCAGGTGCAACCTTTCTCCGACCAACTGGTCTTGAATAGGCTTAGTGTCGATGTTCAGTTCTCTACAGTCCCCAATGAAGTTACTTCCTTGGTCTGACCTCAACTGTTTCACTGGTCCTCTGATTGTGAAGAACCGTCTTAAGGCATTAATGAGGCTGGATGTGTCCATAGATTATATCACCTCTATGTGAACGGCTCGCACACTCATGCAAGTAAATAGCACAGTCCAACATTTACTGTTTGCATGACCGCCACGGGTTCTACGTGCGGACACCATCCATGGTCCAAAGACGTCCAGGCCAGTGTAGGTGAAGGACGGTTCTGTACATAGCCTATCCGCGGGCAAGTCGGCCATTTGTTGGTGTAGCTGTTTTCCTCTCGCTTTACGACAGTGCACACAGTCATGCAGTAGTTGGGCTACACGTTTCTTGCCTATAATCCAAAGACCTGCAGACCTTAACTTGCCCTCAGTGATTTGTCTGCCCTGGTGTTCAGCCTTTTTGTGGTAGTGTCGGATCAGCAACGTGGTGATATGATGTTTGCTGGGAATAATGACAGGATTTTGTTCCGCAACTCCTAGGTGGGCTTGATTCAAATGACCACCAACTCTAAGCAGGCCAAAACTGTCCATAATTGGATTTAAGTTAGCAAGAGGACTTTTTATAGGAATCTGCTGTCTATTGTTCAAGCACTTCCATTCTACATTAAATTCTACCTGCTTGACATGACGTATTATGAGAGACTGTAATGTTCCGGTACCTTTGGTACCCTAGATTACACTTTCCACAAGTGTATGCGCCCTACCATTTACTTTTGGAAAGGTGCGCATACACCTTTAAGACTGGAGCTGTCATCACTCAGCGCCGGACTAGATGGCTATTTAAGGCGTCGGTTCTCACTCACATGTGTTCGTTCAAACACCCTTATCTGGATGCTAACCTTGCTTGAAGCTTCCATGCTTGCAAGCTTACTTCGCTGACGGAACCTCGCTGCGCTGATCCCTGTATCCCGCTACTGGATCATCCGCCTCTCCTGAACCACCTTTCGGCTGTATCGCTAATAGTGCTAAGTACCCCGCAGGGGAATTCTCTATAAACTTATACTAAGCTTACACTATCTAGCTTTGCATAGTAGAGACTGTTTATCACATCTGCATAAACTAGATTGCTAGCTCTTGAGACTACTGCTACTTTTCTGCACTGGGTTGATCTCTTTTGTATGTCCACCTGCTATTCTATCATCTGCTATCATACAACATTGCTAAACCTTCCTGCATCCATCTGCTACTGTCTCACCTTCAAGTGTCTATCACCTACCACCTCCACTCAACCTATCCCTCAACCTTCATCATTGTGTTACCACATGCATAAAGTCACTCTAAGAACCAGCTTGCTAATTGTGTGTATTTACTGGCTGAAATAAGACCTTCCACACATGATGAGTCATTGAGGTTGGGAATGGTATCTCAGCATATCTCTTACATGACAACTGACGTGGAACTATTTCTGCAGCTGAAAATCCACACCATATAAAAACGCAGGAGCGTTACAGAGACTCGCTATGAAAAATGTCCTCAGCAGAACAGGGTTTATGGCAGACATGCCAACCATGACAATCTATTCCTACCTGAGTATTGTGATAACATCTAGCAATGTGCACTAACGTTGCAATAGTTCTGACGAGTCTCATCCAACTGGAGAAATGTTCAAAGCGATTACAGTCAAGGTTGGAGGTCTGTCTTGTTTCAGTGACTAATGCACTAACTTCAGCGCGGATTTCTGGATCATTATCCGGATCCTGGATGCTGAAAACTTCCTGTACACATTCGTCTGCCCATCCTAGCGGAAACTCTGGACCTGTAAGCAGGGTAGAGTTAGTAAAAGAACCTATAGACGTAGGCCTGATGGCGTGATCTGCTGGATTGGTACGGAATATTTTATCCATAAAGGCAACAATGTGTTCTATCGTCTCAGGCTTGCTGTTCATGGTACGCTGAAGAGATTCAATTCTGCATAGCGCTTGCTCACGATTGTCCGGGAGCCTTACCCTGGTGGTTCGGAAGGGTAATGGAGAAACCCAGTGATCGGTTTCGTCTTTAAAGAACTCGCTGTCCATTATCTTGATGAACTCTCTGTACTTTACTGATAAGGCTACTTTATCGTCATCCTTGGTTGTGTGAAAGACTGATCTCCCCAAGTTGTCAGCAAAGAGGGGAGAAATGATGTTAGGTGGTTGTATGAGGTCTGGAGACTTCTCTTTCACTTCATAGTGATGAGGACACGGCTAAATGCAAGTTGTTCGTCCATCTCCACGCACGTACGTTTGAAGGAGTCAATTCTTGGTTGATCCAAGCATACATTTCCTATGATTACCCATCCCAAGTCCAGCCTCTGGGCATATGGCGCGTAGTCAGGACCATTACATTGTTGACGCACCTTGTGCACCCTTAGATTGTCTCTACCAAGCAGGAGTAGAATCTCGGCATTGTTGTCCATAGAGGGGATAACGTTGGCTAGGTGCCTTAGGTGCGGCAGCTTCTGGAGTAGGAATCTCATCCCTATGGTTGGGTATTTGATCGCATTCAATCAGCGTTGGTAGGGGTATTTCTGTATTCTCGCTGATGGGAGAAGCAATGAATCCTGCCGCTAGTCTCTATGCGGCCTGAGCAGGTGTTTAAGATGTAGGGTTCTGATGGTCCCTTTATCCCAAAGGCTTCAAAGAATTTAGGTCCCGCTAGGGACCGGTTGCTTTGGTCATCGATGATGGCATACATTTTTACTGCCTTTTCTGGATAGACCTTGATTAGGCTTATTCGGGCACAACATTTCTCACTCCGGCCCTCGTCACATACTTCCAAACATGAGCAGGAAACAGCGGCGGCTGTGTTGGCAGGGTTCTGGGGCTCCCCCTTGACTTGGAGCAGGATTGGTGGTGACGGCAGCTGGTGAGTCTCTGGGGAGTGGAATAGGGTGCATAGCTGAGGCATGTCTTTTACCATGACACTCCTCACACTTGATGATGGATTTACAGTCCTTAGCCATGTGCTCCAATGAAGCGCAGCATCTGAAACATAACCCAAGCTCGCTGAGGACTTTCTTGCGCTCCTGTATGGTTTTGGATCTAAACCCCCTGCATTTGTTCAGGGAGTGTGGTTTTTTATGAATGGGACATTCATGATTGAAGGACTTGTCTCCTGATGAGGTATTGTACTGTTTACCCGTGGGTGCTGCAGAAGACAGTAGGTTAGTCTTTCTAACACTCACGCTGCTCTTAAAGTCTCTGTGTTTATGCATGACACTTTCATACCTTGATGATGGTGTCACTGAACCTGTAGTGTTGAACTCCAGGAAATCGAGGCTGGGTCATTCCTCATCTGGGACTGTTCATCAATGAATCTGCAGAAATGAATAAATGGGGGAAAGGTGATGTCATGCACCCTTTTGTACCTTGAAACTGATGCCGCCCACTTTTCTTGCAGACTGTATGGTAGCTTCACGACAATTGGGTTCACTCCATGGGCTGTATCCAGGTACCATAGCCTGATCAGACGAGGGTCTCTTTTGGCAAGCTCTAGTTCCATGAGCACGTCACTCAAATCCTGAAGCTTATGGACATCCTTAAGATTGATCTTTGGGATGTTCTGCAGTCTCTTGAATAGGGCATTCTCTATTGCTTCTGCACTGCCAAAGGTACGTTCGAGTCTCTGCCAGGCGGCAGCGAGACCTGCTTCTGTTTGTCCCACATAGACAGTTTTTAGGCTCTTGATAAGATTTGTGGAGCCTGGGCCCAGCCATTTGATCAGGAGGTCTCGCTCCTGCTCTGCGGTTAGGTTGAGGTTGGCAATGGCGGCCTTGAAGGTTGCCTTCCAAGCTCTGTAGCTCTCTGCACGGTCATCAAATTTTGAGAGACTTGTATTAATTAGCTCTCTGCTCACCATAAACCTGACAAACTCAGACATATCTGATTTCTCACTACTTGTTGCCACAACAACTTGTGATGCCGCCGGGGAGTGTAGGCTGCGCGGCGTGAAAGGGTGAGATGCTTCCGGGTAGAATGATGTTGCTCCAGGGTTGAGCTGTGATGTAGCCTCGGTAGATTGTGATGACTGCTTGAGCTGTGGGGGTAGGCCAGGAAACACCTGATAGCCTTTTTTGCTGTAATAACTGTCCTTGAGAAGGCACATCTGGGTGAATGCCATCGGGTTGCTCAGGCGCTGTGAGTGGCACTGGCACTGAAGGTGGAGTCGACTTGGAGGTTTCTGTGTTTCGGCTTAGATGGTACTGCATACTGGGGGTGGTGTAGATAACTGTTCCAGTACATCCTGTCCCATCCTGAGCTGTGAGGAGGAGTGTGAGGAGGAATGCTATGAGCTGTGAGCCGGACGTGCAGGGGAGGCGCTGAGAGGAGAGACCGGAAGCTGTGTGTGTGGGCAGCGTGTGCAGCTCTGTGAGTGTGTGTGTGTGTGTGTGAAGGAGCTGCGGGGGGAGACATGTGGGAGACCTCCTGGGGGGAAGCCTGTGACACCTGGGACCAACGAACGGCAGCGGCAGCGGAGGTCGGTCAGGGGGGCTGAAGGACTGGGAGTGAGCTGGTGACCTGGAACAGCAGCACGTGAGTAGGTGACTAATCAGCTGTTTGGCAGCTGGTGGGGGGAACCAGAGGGACTAGCTAGGGACTGTGCTCTGCGACTGCAACTGACTGCTCTGCGACTGACTGCTCTGCAACTGACTGTTGTGCGACTCACCGGGCTGTGCGACTGTCTGGGCTGTGTGACTTTGAGTGTTGTGCGAATGTGAGTGTTGTGCGACTGACCGGGCTGTGCGACTGACCGGGCTGTGGGACTGGGAGTGTTGTGCGACTGACCGGGCTGTGCGACTGTGTGTGTTTTGCGACTGTGAGTTTTGTGCGACTGACCAGGCTGTGTGACTGTGTGTGTTGTGCGACTGTGAGTGTTGTGCGACTGAGTGTTGTGCGACTGACCGGGATGTGCGACTGTGAGTGTTGTGCGACTGTGAGTGTTGTGCAACTGTGAGTGTTGTGCGGCTGACTGGGCTGTGATACTGTGAGTGTTGTGCGACTGAGTGTTGTGCGACTGAGTGCTGTGCAACTGTGAGTGTTGTGCGACTGTGAGTGTTGTGCGACTGTGAGTGTTGTGCGACTGACTGGGCTGTGCGACTGTGAGTGTTGTACGACTGTGAGTGTGGTGCGACTGTGAGTGTGGTGCGACTGTGAGTGTGGTGCGACTGTGAGTGTGGTGCAGCTGTGAGTGTGGTGCAGCTGTGAGTGTGGTGCAGCTGTGAGTGTAGTGCGACCGTGAGTGTTGTGCGACTGAGTGTTAAGTGAGTGTAGCGGAGTGCCAGAGGGTGTGAAGGTAGAGTTAGGAAGCCAGGAAACAGCCACACAGGATAGATTTAAATTACTGAATCCCCATTAGATTAGATTAGTAGGTACAATGCCCGGCGGGTGTGGAGATGCGACTCGGTATACATCTTGTGATATGTATGCGTTCCTCGATCATGCGATCGAGGGCGAATACAAATGCGCAAAATGTAAGCACGTTGCTTCCCTGGAAGCTCAGGTCCTGAATCTAGGGAAGCAGCTGGCAACACTGAGCCAAATGTCCATACCGAGGGAGAGCTGGGATCGTAACTGTCAGGCGCAGGCAGGGGCCTGCACAGAGGTGGGCAGAGTATTGGAGGTGCAGGCATCAGAGCAGAGTAGAGGGGTGACAGTTAGGAGGGGTAGAAGGGGACAAGGCAAGGAGGCCGGTCCTGGGCTGGAGCACCCCAATAGATATGCCCCGTTGCGTGATGTTGGGGAAACCAGTCAGGGACCAGCATTGCTGGAGCAGAGCGAAGCCCCTAGCTGCCAGGGGAAGAACTCCTCCAGTGAGGCCGGGAGAAAGGGAAAGGAAAGACAGGTGTTGGTGGTAGGGGACTCAATCATTAGAAGGACAGACAGTGCAATCTGTCACAAGGACCGTGAGCGCCGAACAGTCTGTTGTTTACTGGGCGCTCGGGTTCAGCACATCGCGGATCGGGTGGACAGATTATTGGGTGGGGCTGGGGAAGACCCAGCTGTCATGGTACATGTGGGTACCAATGACATAGGTAGAGGAAGATGGAGAGTCCTAAACAATTTCAGGGACTTAGGCGCTAAGTTGAGGAGTAGGACCTCCAAGGTAGTATTTTCAGAAATACTACCTGTACCTCAAGCCACACCAGAGAGGCAGTGGGAGATTAGGGAAGTTAACAAGTGGCTGAGGAGCTGGTGTAGTAAGGAGGGTTTTGGGTTCCTGGAGAACTGGGCCGACTTCTCAGTCGGCCACTAGCTCTATGGTAGGGACGGATTGCACCTAAATGGGGAGGGTGCAGCCGTACTGGGTGAGAAGATGGCCGAAAAGTTAAAGGGGCTTTTAAACTAGGTGATGGGGGGAGGGTACAGATGTAGAATTAGCCAGTGGAAAGCAAGATTCAGAGGGCACAAATGGGGACATTAACGGTAGGGTGTTCGGAGCTCCAAAACCCAGGGTGGGTATGGGGAAAAAATCACAAGAGCAGCCTAAAAACATCTTATGAGGATATATGTAAACGGCCAAAATTACGAGGGTTGTATACCAATGCCAGAAGCCTGGCCAACAAGATGAGAGAGCTGGAGCTGCTGATGCTTGAGGAGGACTTAGATTTTGTGGGAATAACTGAGAATTGGTTCGACAGCTCTCATGACTGGATGGCGACCATTCAGGGGTATTCCCTTTATCGCAGGGATAGAGAAGGTAAAAAAGGGGGGAGTGGTATGTCTGTATATTAAGAACAGAGTACAGATAGATATGAGGGATGATATTAATAATGGACCTATGGACGAGGCAGAAACCCTATGGGTAGAACTTCAAAGGGAAGGCACTGTGGCGAAGGTAATATTGGGCGTATGCTATAGGCCCCCCAACCTGAGGGAGGAGGGGGAGGCGGACCTCCTTTTACAGATAGGATTGGCAGCAAGGATGGGAAATGTCATTATAATGGGGGACTTTAATTATCCAGATAAGAAGCAAAAAACAGTGTCCCTGGGGAATTTAGGTGGACCAGGCTGGAGATAATGAATATAGTAAAGAACGTATAGAAAAAGTATGTAAGAATTAACATTTATTAATCCATTTAAAATCACAAATCACATATATAGAGAGATAAAATATTGAAGAACAAGGTGATGTAGACATTCAATAAATATTACACATATCCTGGTGAGGAATGCAGATCAGAGGTTCTTGAAACAGGTAAGTGTATCCAACATGTTTTGGAATTTGAAAATTCCTTCTTCAGGGAAAATGTACACAACCATACAATCACCACATCAACATCCAAGCGGCAGGATGCATGTGCATAACTCCTTGCGACAAAGCGTCAAAGGATGGTAAAATGGATATCTGTGCAGCCGTTAAATCAAACCCATTCATGGGGCCCACTTGTGTTGCACCAATGGATAGAAAAAAGTAAAAGGATGTAGGCAGGGCCACTTGACGTGGTGCGGTGTACAAGGGAGTATGAGCCCCCCTGCGTCCCAGTGGTCCTATCAATCCCCACTATTAGTCCCGTCTACCCCAAGAAGCCATGTCCACGCAGTGGTCACAAGGAGCACCTAGGGAGGAATGGTAAACTCCGGCCACATCTGGAGTATGCTGTCCAGTTCTGGGCACCGGTCCTCTGGACTCTTTCCAGTTCCAGCACATCCTTCCTGAGAAGGGCAACAAAATAATTAGGGGAATGGAGGACATCAGCTATGAGGAAAGACTACAAGCACTGAACCTATTCTCTCTGGAGAAGAGACAATTAAGGGGGGATATGATATCAATGTACAAATACTGTACTGGCGACCCTAGCATAAGGAACAAACTATTCAGAGAAAGGGAATACAATAAGACACGTGGCCACTCACTAAAACTAGAGGAAAGGCCTCTAAAACCTTAAAGTACGTAGGGGGTTCTTTACTGTCAGAGCAGTAAGGATGTGGAATTCTCTTCCGCAAACAGTCGTATCAGCAGGGAGCACCGATAGTTTCAAAAAACTATTAGATGGGCACCTTAAAGACCACAACATACAGGGGTATACAATGTACGGTTAACAGCAAACACACACACACATCATAGGTTGAACTGGATGGACTGATGTCTTTTTTCAACCTCACTAACTATGTTACTATGTTACATAGTCACTGGTGCGATCAGCTGGATCTTCTATCTCCTGTGGTGGCAAGCAGACTGGATCAAGATCTTGGCTCAATGCTTGCTCAAGTAGTTTTACTTTAGCTAATGCAATTTCCTCTTCCATCTCTGATTCAAGAATCTTTATTCGAGCCTCTGCTTCAGCCCTCTTGGCCTCTGCATCTGCTCTTTCAAGAGCTTCTTTTTCAGTGAAGGAACGTCTGGCTTTGGATTGCTCTGCATTTATGCGGGCCTCTAGTAATCTGTCGCTTCTTGAGCACGATGATCTGTATGACCGAGAGGAATGTTTAGATGAATTTGATCTGTGTGATCTAGTTTCTTGCAAATGGGAGATAAGGAGTAGAGATGTCCCGAACTATTTGCCGGCGAACAGTTCCCGGCGACCATCGCTTGTTCGCGTTCGCCACGGGGGGCGAACATATGCGATGTTCGTCCCGCCCCCTATACTTCATCATTGAGCAAACTTTGACCCTGTACCTCACAGTCAGCAGACACATTCCAGCCAATCAGCATAATCAAATATATATATAAAAACTTAGACACCAACTGTCAAGTCCAAATATCTTTGCGCTTTAGGAGGAGTCAGTCACTTGACTGCTATAGTATGGAAACACTGCTGCTACTTAAACAAATACTGGATAATATTTGGAAGTACAAAAATGGAAAAGAAGTAGCGCATAAAATCACTATTAGATGACTTAAAGTGTAAAAAGCATGCTTGTCAAAGATACTGCTTGATAAACACTCAAAAACATGTAGAGAAAAGCAATGTCCTTAAAAGTCCATAAATCCAGGAGTGCGTGAAGTATATAAATGGATCACCATCCACCACCAGGTGTCACACCGATAGATAGCAGAAATGGCAACTCACCAGAAAACGATGCTCAAGTGTTCTCACACCAGAGCAAACTGAGCAGGGATACCATACAGATGTAGGGAATACACGCATGGAAGACCAGAGTCTCTTCACCACTGCCGCATAAAAGTATCCTCCACACACTTTCCTCAATGTAATGGTATTATGGAAAAAGAGAAGGGCTCCAAATAGTGAAGTACCATCAAAACACTTGCTTTATTAAAACATAAAAATTTTGCACTCACATGTAAAAGCATATGGGTAGGCATTGAATATCATATCTCCGGTCAGAGAGGAAGCCTATCTCGTCCAGTGTACTGGGCTAACTCCACGCCAGCCCAGTCCCTTCCGGGTAGCTCCTCTACCGTGTCCCGTGATGTCGGATGTGTCGTCAGGTCACGCCCCGACCGGTTTCGTCATGTCCGACTTCAACTGGAGGTGTGACCTGAACGACAACATCCGGCATCTAAATAGCCCTGCTGGAACGCTCTGCGTCCAATCGGCAATGAGGTAAGTAAACCGGAAGTGAACCAGCACCCCGCATTGCGGAACTTCTGACATCAATAACAACAATAGGGAAACCTGCCATATCATAAAGATTCACTTTGGCACTGAAATATAAATAACAATCCAGATACTATAATATGGTGAAAAGGATAACATTGTTATTTCTTGGAGTTCTACCCCATGCCGATATGGATCTGCAGAGCATTGCCAGTAACATTCTGCATAAAAAACAGGTAATCATGGTAAACATTAAAAATGCAACAACCATCTACATTGCACTAATCAGTGCCCCCATAGTGAAGGTGCCAATGTAATGTCTATTAGAAATGATAAAAAGCATATAAAAAGCATATTAAAAAAGCACACCAATGGAATCCCAAATATAAATTGAGACAAATCAATCATACTCCAGTACCATTATAGGAGTAAATGGAAAAGGCAAGATCATGAATCGCTAATATAGCAATTCAAGTCTAACTCTATATTTAACCCCGTCGGTGCGAGGGCCTGGGTGAGGAAAATCCACTTGGTCTCACATTTGGATAATTCCCTCACCCAATTTGACCCCCGCCACGACGGGGTAACTCGCTCAATGCCCCAGAAGTGGAGGCTTCTAGGATCCCTCTGGTGGAATTGGCGGAAATGTGCGGACACATTGTGGTCGCGATTTCCTTTCAAAATGTTGGTGATATGCTCACCTACTCTAACTTTTAGGGCCCGCTTAGTACGGCCGATATAAACTAAATTACAGGGACACATCAGTCCATAGACCACATGTGTGGTGTCACAAGTAATTAAGCTTTTGATTTTGAAGGATTTATTGATAGCTCGAACCATGAAAGAGTCCCTCCTCCTGAAATTGGTCGGTGTAAATGAACAGGCTCTACATCTTCCACAGGTGAAAGACCCCTTCATGTTCGGGAAGGAGACGTTGGGAGGGTCTAGTACTTTCTTTACAATTTGGTCACCAAAATTTGGGGCTCGCCTATATATAAATGATGGTTTAGCTGGTAAAGCTGAACATAATGTTCTATCCATCTGCAATATAGGCCAATGGTGTCTAAAGATTTCCTCTACCTTTTTGTAGTCGTTAGAAAAATCTGACAAGAAGCTCCATTGTTTAGGATCATCATCCAACCTAACAGGTTTAGCCGCAGGTCTTAATGGTCTGGGGGCATTCCCAATTCTGGTGATTTCTTTATTTAAGTTGGTCTCATCATAGCCTTTGGCCATAAACCTATCCCTCAAAACTGCTGCTTGTTCCATGTAGTCATTTACAGAAGTGCAGTTCCGCCTGACTCGGGTGAACTGGCCCCTAGGAATATTCCTAAGCCAGTTAGGGTGGTGTCCACTTTGGATGGCCAAATAACTGTTCCTGTCTGTCATTTTGAAGTACACTTTCGTGGTTAATCTATTGCCTTCTCTTTTAATAGTGACATCCAGGAAATTGATTTCGTCAGGACTATGATGGAAATCCAACTTAATGTTATTGTGGTTGGTATTTAGGTGTTCCATAAAGGACACCAAATCCTCCTCTGCCCCTTGCCAGATGAAAATGATGTCATCAATAAAGCGCTTATATAGCCTGAGTTCATGCCGTACCTGGTTATAGACAAACTTGTCCTCCCACTCCGACATGAACAAATTTGCCAGGCTGGGGGCAAATTTGGCGCCCATGGCAACACCTGTTTTTTGACTGTAGAACCTACTTTGATGCCAAAAATAGTTATGGCTCAGACAAAAGTCTAAAGCCCTACCAATGAATACTTTCTGTTCTCGAGGTAGATCCTCCCTCTGACTAAGTGCCCAATTTAAGGACAACAAAGCATCATCATGAGCCAATCAGCATACCCTCCCTCCCAGACCCTCCCACTTCCTATAAAAAAGCAAGGACAGCATCCATCTTAGATTCATTCTGAAGCTGCAGTGTTAGTTAGAGCAGGGAGAGTGCTGCTGCTGCTGAATTAATAGGGAAATTGTTAGTTAGGCCAGTGTTCTGTGTCCACTCCTGCTGTAAGGACAGTGTCCTGACAGCACCCCAAAAAGCCCTTTTTAGGGCTGGTACATCAGTCTGCTTTTTATTTTTAATATATATATATATATATATATATATATATATATATATATTGCAGTTGCCTGCCCGCCGTGTGTGAGAGGCCACAGACCGACAGACTGTACTGTGTGCACACCAATCATTTATTTTTTCCTCTGTCATATAATTGCAGTTGCCTGCCAGTGAGTGTCAGGCCCACAGACTGTACTGTGCCCACTGCCCACCACTCATATACGGTGACACAGGACCTTGCAGATAAAAAAATAATTTATTTTTTCCACTGTCATATAATTGCAGTTGCCTGCCAGTGAGTGTCAGGTCCATAGACTGTACTGTACCCACTGCCCAACACTCATATAGGGTGGCACAGCACCTTGCACGCATAGTACCACTAATCTAAAAAAAAAATGACAGGCAGAGGCAGGCCACCCCGCAGGGGCCTTCATGGTCGTGGTCGTGGTGCTGTGATTTCCTTTGGCCCTAGAATAATGCCCAGTGTTCAGAGGCCACGTACCCTGAACTCGAAAAATTCTGAGGACATAGTTGACTGGCTTACACAGGACACCCAATCTTCTACAGCTTCCGCTCGGAACCTTGATGCACCATCCTCCTCCAGCTCAGCTTCGGGCACCTCTCAATTTACCACTCACCCGCCCGCCGGCACCACCAACACTAGCACCACAGCCGCTTCACTTGATCTGTCAGAGGAGTTATTTACACATCAGTTGGAAGAAATTAGTGATGCGCAACCATTAGTGCCAGAGGATGTAGATAACGGGGATATGTCTCAGTCAGGCAGCATTATACACATGGACGTACGTTGTGATGACGATGATGATGATGATGTTGTACCTGCTGCTGCTGCCTTTGCTGAGTTGTCAAATACAAGTGAAGCGGCTGATGATGATGATGTGTCCGTGGATGTCATGTGGGTGCCTGCTCGAAGAGAAGAAGAACAGGGGGAAAGTTCAGATGGGGAGACAGAGAGGAGGAGGAGGAGAAGACAAGTTGGAAGCAGGCGGAGGTCATCGCAAGGAGCTAGTGGCACAGTCAGACAGCATGTAGATCGGCAAAGTGGTGTGTGACAACGGAAGCAATTTGTTGGCGGCATTGAATTTGGGCAAGTTGACACATGTGCCGTGCATGGCACATGTGTTGAATCTGATTGTACAACGCTTTGTGCATAAGTACCCAGGCTTACAGGACATCCTCAAGCAGGCCAGGAAGGTGTGTGGCCATTTCAGGCGTTCCTACACGGCCATGGCGCACTTTTCCTATATTCAGCGGCGAAACAACATGCCAGTGAGGCGCTTGATTTGCAACAGCCCGACATGTTGGAATTCAACACTCCTAATGTTCGACCGCCTGCTCCAACAAGAAAAAGCCGTCAACGAGAATTTGTATGACCGGGGTGCTAGGACAGCCTCTACGGAGCTGGGTATTTTTTTGCCACGTTACTGGACGTTCATGCGCAATGCCTGTAGGCTCATGCGTCCTTTTGAGGAGGTGACAAACCTAGTCAGTCGCACCGAAGGCACCATCAGCAACATCATCCCATTTGTTTTCTTCCTGGAGCGTGCCCTGCGAAGAGTGCTGGATCAGGCCGTAGATGAGCGTGAAGAGGAAGAGGAAGAGTTGTGGTCACCATCACCACCAGAAACAGCCTTATCATCGCTTGCTGGACCTGCGGCAATGCTGGAAGAGGTGTCTGAGGAAGAGGAGTCAGAGGAGGAATGTGGCTTTGAGGAGGAGGAACACCAACCACAGCAGGCATCCCAGGGTGCTCGTTGTCACCTATCTGGTACCCATGGTGTTGTACGTGGCTGGGGGGAAGAACAGACCTTCAATGCGATCAGTGAGGACGAGGAATTGGACATGAGTAGCTCGGCATCCAACCTTGTGCAAATGGGGTCTTTCATGCTGTAATGCTTGTTGAGGGACCCTCGTATAAAAAGGCTGAAGGAGAACGACCTGTACTGGGTGGCCACGCTACTAGACCCCCGTTATAAGCAGAAAGTGTCTGAAATGTTACCGAATTACCGGCAGTCTGAAAGGATGCAGCAGTTCCAAAACAAGTTAAAAAGTATGCTTTACACAGCGTATAAGGGTGATGTCACAGCACAACGGGAATCTAACAAGGGAAGAGGTGAAAGTAATCCTCCTCCTACCACGACCACGCCGACAAGGACAGGACGCTTTACAGACGTGTTGTTGATGGAGGACATGCGGAGCTTTTTAAGTCCTACGCATCGCTACAGCCCTTCGGGGTCCACCCTCAGAGAACGACTCGCCCGACAGGTAGCAGACTACATCGCCTTAACTGCAGATATCGACACTCTGAGGAGCGATGAACCCCTTGACTACTGGGTGTGCAGGCTTGACCTGTGGCCTGAGCTATCCCAATTTGCGATAGAACTTCTGTCCTGCCCCGCTTCAAGTGTCCTGTCAGCAAAATATCTGGTGAGTTTACCCAGGCGCATTGATTATTGTGGTGAAAGGATCTTCACTGATACACGGTGAGCACTTTGGAATTGTCTTAATCAGCACATTGGCACCTTTGTCACGGGAGGATTACAACATGGACTATGTTTAATTGAACTTTAATTTTGTAATTAAGATTGCATTATTTAACCTGGTGAATATTTTTTCTTTTTATGCATTGCACTTTAATAAGATTTTTTTTTACTTTTTTTTTTTCTTTCTGGTTTTTGCACCTGCACTTTGTGTGCACAAAAAATATTTAGAATATTTTTGTATTTTTGTATATATATATATATATATAGATAGATAGATAGATAGATAGATAGATAGATAGATAGATAGATAGATAGATAGATAGATAGATAGATAGATAGATAGATAGATAGATAGATAGATAGATAGATATAGATTAGATTAGATATAGATTAGATATAGATTAGATATAGATATAGATTAGATATAGATAGATAGATATATACTGTATATATTCTGATTTATTTGCTTTACCGCATCACATCAATTGTTCACTGACACATATTTGTTGGGGGTTTTATGAATATTTAATAATTATTATTTATCATTTATAGATATATATTATCTCATTGGAACACAGGCACTTCATGTTAGCACATACTTGCACTAGCACTTTTTTCATATGCTGCACATGAGATTTTAGTTTTTATTCACTGAATATCCACTATTTAAAATACTATATAAATAATTATTATTAAGAATCATCCACCATTTAAAATAATACTTAATTATTATTAATAATTCACTAACAATTTCATTTAATAGATATTGCGCCTAATATATTTTCTGGACTCTATCGAATGCCTTCTCTGCATCTACCGAGAGAGGCAGAGAAGGTGCTCGGTTTCTATTTGCATAGTGTATAATATTGATGATATGCCGTGTTGTGTCTGAGGATTGTCTGCCTGGGACAAACCCCATTTGGTCTTTTTGAATCAGATCGGGCAATACTTTCATCAGACGTTTTGCTAGCATTTTGGCTTTTACCTTCCTCGTTACATAGTTACATAGTTTGTGAAGTTGAAAAAAGACATCAGTCCATCCAGTTCAACCTATGATGTGTGTGTGTGTGTTTGCTGTTAACCGTACATTGTATACCCCTGTATGTTGTGGTTTTTAAGGTGCTCATCTAATAGTTTTTTGAAACTATCGATGCTCCCTGCTGATACTACTGCTCTGACAGTGAAGAACCCCTTACGTATTTTAAGGTTAAACCGTTTTTCCTCTAGTTTTAGTGAGTGGCCACGTGTCTTATTGTGAAACCAAAAGACCCAAAAGGGTCCACCCTGCACATATGTAAAAAATATATATATATAAAAAACTAAATACTGCAGCTGCTGCTCATCACCAAGTGAAGAAATAATAAATACATAAATAAACACAGCGCTGAATACAGTGTAAATATAACTCTAGTGATATGAATAAATATTCCTAATAAAACCAGTGATCAATAAATACATGATATAAATATAATGTCCAATATAAAATATGAATCAGTGTCCAAATAACCAAAAATTCAATAGAAGCAAGTGTCCACTGTGAAATTTCTTGTGCAAATGTTGAGTATTCAAAAAGTGCTCCCAGGTGAACATTGGCGGATAATTTAAATCCACACGTGCCCTCTTCTCCACACATGAGTCCACTTACCAGATTAAGTGGACCCCTTCTAGTCCAGAGGTCTGTAAAGCTTAGGCAAGTGGATAAGGTTTGTCCTTCAAGATGTCCTTCCCATATGGATATGTAAACAAGCACAAAAAAACAAACGGTGCAGTGCGTTCCAATAAAATTTACTTTAATCAATCAAAGCATCTCCAGGAAATACACTCACAATTTATAGGAGTAATAAAAGTGTCTTATTGTATTCCCTTTCTCTGAAAAGTTTGTTCCTTATGCTAGGGTCATCACCAGTACAGTATTTGTACATTGATATCATATCCCCCTCGAGCGTTTCTTCTCCAGAGAGAATAAGTTCAGTGCTTGTAGTCTTTCCTCATAGCTGATGTCCTCCATTCCCCTAATTATATTTGTTGCCCTTCTCTGCACTCTCTCCAGTTCCAGCACATCCTTTCTGAGGACCGTTGCCCAGAGCTGGATGGAATACTCCAGATGTGGCCGGAACAGAGTCTTGTAGAGTGGGAGAATAATTCCTTTATTTCTGGAGTGAATCCCCTTTTTTATACATGCCAGTATTTTGTTGGCTTTGCTTGCAGCGGCTTGGCATTGCATGCCACTGTCAAGCCTGCTGTCCACTAGTACCCCAGGTCCTTTTCCATCTTAGATACACCCAGAGGTTTCCCCCCTAGTGAGTAGCTTGCTTTTGTGTTTCTGATGCCCAAGTGCATTACTTTACATTTTTCAACATTAAATCTCATCTGCCATGTTGTTGCCCACCCTATTATTTTGTTCAGGTCTGCTTGTAAGGTTTCCACATCCTGCATAGAAGATATTGGCATGCTTAGTTTAGTATCGTCCACAAATACCGAGATTGTGCTAGATATCCCCTCCTCTAGGTCGTTTATGAATAAATTAAACAGGATTGGTCCCAGGACAGAACCTTGGGGGACCCCACTTTCCACACCCGCCCAATCCGAGTACTCCCCATTTATCACCACCCTCTGGACTCTCCCCTGGAGCCAGTTCTCTATCCAGGTACTCATCCTATGGTCCATGTGTCCTTGTGGGGAACTGTGTCAAATGCCTTTGCAAAGTCCAGATACACCACACTCACAGGCCTTCCTTATATCTAGATGGCAGCTCACTTCATCGTAGAAGGTTAATGGATCTGGCAAGAATGATTTTTCATGAAACCATGCTGATTACTACTAATAATACCGTTTTCATTACTAAGCATATTTTGGAAGATCCCCTTGGGGTGGGACTTTTTAGGTCACTCAGAACAAAAATTTGATTGAAAAAATAAAATTGATATATGATTTTATTTATTACACAAAAATATAGAAAAATAACATACAGAAATATATAGTAGAAAATATTAAAATTGGCAAAACAAAGTGCTTATGACAAGATACCCCCCGGCAACCTTCCTGTACTGGATGGGTACATCCATTGCTAGGAGGAAGGTTGCCGAGGGGTATCTTGTCATAAGCACTTTGTTGATTGGCCTCCGCCCATCTGTTCAGGCTATATTGGACTTCAGTTGAGACACTGGGCCCCCAGTCTGCACATTTTGCATTATCGCATGCTTATTGACACTACCTCGGCTTACTGCTTGCACTAAACCTCTTCCCTTTAGACAAAACAACTACTAGCTTTTGTGGGTGTCTTCAAAAATCCATGTTTTTATTTGATGGCGAAACAATACTGGTGTCCATATGTTCTTCAACCATAAAAAACTATTTCCACTAAAGTCCCTGAAGAAGAGGTTTTTACCTTGAAACGTCGGACCACATGGAATAGTTGGTTGAGTGTATATGCACATCTTCTTATTCGCACCAGTTTTGCCAATTTTAATATTTTCTACTATATATTTCTGTATGTTATTTTTCTATATTTTTGTGTAATAAATAAAATCATATATCAATTTTATTTTTTCAATCAAATTTTTGTTCTGAGTGACCTAAAAAGTCCCACCCCAAGGGGATCTTCCAAAATATGCTTCTCATATTGGGATGTGGCACTCACATTTAGGAACACAGCGGGAACACACCCACAAGTTTTCATTACTAAAGTCTTGTATGTAGTCCCTTAACATCCCCTCCAAAATCTTGCAGACTACTGATGTTAGGCTGACCGGCCTATAGTTACCTGGGATATATCACGGCCCTTTTTTAAATATTGGTACCACGTTGGATTTTTTCCAATCAGCTGGCACCATACCTGTCTGTAGACTATCCTTAAAGATCAAGAATAATGGTCTTGCTGAGCTCTTTAAGAACCCTCGGGTGCAAGCCATCCGGTCCCGGTGATTTAATTAGGTTAAGTTTCTCTAGTTTAGTTCTAAGTCTATCCTCTGTTAGACATGGGGCACTTCCTGAGATGTATTATTTAGTTTAGCATTACAAGCTGGGTTAGTGTAGTCCCCTAATTATTTTGTGAAGACTGGAGAGAAGAAATTATTTAACACTTTCGCCTTCTCTGTCCTCTGTGGCCAGATTTCCTCTGTCGTCTTCACATCTGTATTCAACAAAGAGATCAGACAAAAGTTAGCAGGGGTAGTGGGGTCCTTGCCCGGTTTAGGCAGGGTGACCACTTGTGCTCTCAGCATCTCCGGGGCAAAACAGGATGAGTGCGCCGCTGTAGTGAACACCAGGTTAAGGTGCGGTGTGAGGATCTGGGTAAACAACTGATATTACTCGTTTGGCAAGCTGTCAGGGCTGGGGAATTTCCCCTTGGGCAATGAGTGTATAAGGTTAGAGATCTCAGAGTCTGAAAAGGGAGTGTTGAGTTCAGCCAATTGCTCCTTTTTGCAGAGATAGGAGTTGAAGTTTGGACAGATAATTTTGTATATCGGATAAGGAGGGTTGTGGAGTATGTGGATCTTCTCTAAGGTTATAAAGTTCACCGTAATAATTAGCAAACTCATCTGCGATAGCTTGAGGGTTCTTTATCTTATGTTTAGTGACGGGGTGTATTAGGTGAGGTATTCTGGTTTTAGCTTGAGTAATTTTTAATCTGTTGGCTAGGTATTTACCAGCTCTGTTAGAGTTAGCATAATATGTGAGTTTGAGTGAGTGAAGATGTCTATCAAATTGTTCCATCAGTAGATCTCTCAGTTTACCCCGAAGGGTGGCCAGAGATGATGAGATAGAGGAGGTGGGGAGGTTTTTTATTTTGTGATTAATGAGCATGGATCTCTGAGAGCAGGGTGTTCATTTTGAGAGTATATTGTCTTTTAGACCTTGCTCCTTGCTGGATGCAAATTTCCCTTATGAATGATTTATGGGTATTCCATCAGGTGAATAGATCTGAGACAGAGATATTATGGGAGAAGAATTCCCAGAGATGCTGAGACACAATCTTATAAGTTTGGCCGTCTTGTAGCAATTTAACATTGCACCTCCACCTAAAAGCTCTCTAGGGAGGGGGTCTTTCTCCTCAATCACGTTGGAAATAGCTGTGTGGTCTGACCACATAATATAATGGATGGAGGAGGAGAAAACCCTATGCAGAAGCCACTGAGCAGTTATAAAAAGGTCAATATGAGAGTATGATTGGTGCCTAGAAGAGAAGAAAGCATAATCCTTTTCACAGGCGCGCTGGCATTGCCAGACATCGTAAGCACCCTCCTTATGGAATAGGTCTCGTGGAGAGTGGTGCCGTGCTTTGGATGTGGAGTTGGAGTCTAGGTGAGCGCCCATGGTCACATTAAAGTCTCCAAAAATCAAAAGTTGAACATACCTGATGGGGGAGAGGAGTCTGAAGATTTTTCGAAGAAATCGCACTTGGTGTGTGTTAGGAGCGTAGATGGTAGCAATGGTGAAAGGCATGGAGTTATATTTTCCTGTGACAATTATATATCTTCCCTCGTCGTCCAAAATGGAGTGTTGAAGATGGAAATCTACCGATCTGTTTATGGCTAGGAGAACTCCTTGTTTCTTTTCGAGTGCACTTGACAAAAAGATGTGTGGTTAGTCCTTGTATGATAGTTAAGGAGTTTTTTGTCTGTGGAAGTGAGTTTCTTGAGCGCATAGAATATCCACATGTTTCATGGTTGCTTCTTTCCATAGACAGAACCTCTTGGCGGGGTGGTTGAGGCTTTTAGCGTTTTATAGAAAGACATTTTAGTGGCATTGGTAAGGCTTAGTAACCAGTTGACGATGATCTGGACACAAGATGGTATTTGGTTGCCAGAGAAGTCGAAGTGAGGCATGTTTAGGTAGCGTAGGATTGTAGAGCCGAGCTTGCTTATCAAGATCCACTAGTTGCTGCAATAAACAAAACTTGGGGAAGGGGGAACGCCAGAAAAAAGAAAGTTTAAGAAAACAGCCCATAGTTAGGGCTGTGCCCAGATAGAGGTACACTGCGATGGAACTGTGGGGGGGGGGGGGGGGGGCAAAGGTGGAGAGGAGGCCCTTCAGGAGCCAGGGGTTAGGTTGTTGGGTACTTCCACTTGTGTGGAATCTTGTGGTTTCTTAGGGCCTTTGTCACTGTGGTAAGGTTTTTGCGATGATGGAGAGTGTGTTGCGAATGATCCTGGAGCAATTGGACTGACGAATAGGGTTCAGGGAGGCCTCTGAGCTGGCAAGTAGCTGAAAGTATTTTTTTTTTTCGTGTGAAAAAAGTGGATTTTCATCTCTTGGAACCTCCTGCGGGAGGCAGGAAGGCTTGGGAAGCCTGTGTATTCTATCAATGAGGATATTTGTGGGGTTAGAGATGGGACCAAAGTAGAAAAGAGGGTATGAGCGTATTGCATTAGTTTGTCAGGTGGGACCGAGTTCGGAACCCCTCTTAGTTTAATATTGTTTCTTCTGCATCTGTCCTCCAGGTCCACCACCTTGTTTTTTAGCCGCATGATGCCTTCAGATTGGGCTGCTTGAGCATCAACCATAGTATTAAAGGAGACAAACACTGCAGATATAGATGTCAGATTTGAATTGATTGATGCAGGAGAGCATGTTGGAGTGGAGGGATGATCGTAGGGACAGAAGCATGTCCTTAAGAACTATGTCTGAGACTGGTAGGCCAGACGTGGGGGATGCGGCAAAGGGGTCACTTTGATTTGCAGGGCTTGAGGCCTGTGCAGGACTTACCTCCATGCTGCTGACTGGACTCTGCCTTCCTGGGGACTCCCTGCAAGCCTATGCCTATGCTGAACTTCTTGTGGAGGGAGTAGAGGAGCCAGAAGAATCGCCATTACTGGCTGAGGAGGTAGATGACCCTTTTCCCTGAGTGGAGTTGTCGGGGTGAGAAGGGTGCGCTGTGCCTGCAGGCCGCCGCTATTTTGCTGTGCTCCACAATGTCAGGAAAGCTCTGGCAGAGGATGAGTTAAACCCACAGGCTAATCCTGGCTCCACCCTTTTCATCAAGGAAGAGCACTATTTAAGCTGGATCAGCACACAGGTTCAGTGCTGCTTTGTCTTCAGCCTTGGATACCTGTTACCTGCACTTTGTTCCTAGTTCCAGACCCGGCTTGTCCTGACGATTCTCTGATCTCCCCCTGCACCGACCTTGGCTTGTCCCGTGACCACTCTTCCTGTCTGCTCCTACTGGCTTATACGTTACCGATTGGCTCCTGACCCGGCTTGTCTTACTACGCTTCTGTCATTCCCAGATCCGTCCGTCCTGCCTGGGAAGCTCCTCCTGTTATCCAGGAAACCCTGCTTCCAGCACCTGCTGCCTGCACAACACCCTGCTCATCGGACTTCTCTGGCAACCTTCACCAGTAGCCATCGTCCACTTCAAGCAAAACTCCAGGCGCTCGTGCTACTCTACACTCCGGTGTCCCCTGTTTGCACTATCAGGGGTCCCGAGTCGGAGGCGCAAGGGAGGCCTTCCTCACAGTGTCAGGCTCATCTCCAGGTACGTGATACACAGCTTTGTGCAGTGAAGAACCCGGCCACAGGGAATCCCTGGCCTTAGACGGAGCTCTAGTATTGAGCATCCATACTCGTGCAGGGTAGCCACGCCCCCCCCCCCCCCCCATATATTTGAAAAGGTAAAGCACGTGTATTCCTTGAATCTTTGTGTGCCTTATGAAGACCAGTCTGGTCATTGCTGGTTTCTCTCCTTGTGCAGGTTTTGTCCCTGTGCCAACTGTAGTTTTCTTTAGGCAGCCTATAGTGCAGTGACCTTACCCCTCCCACAGCTCTGCTCTCTACCCAGACTATCTGTCGGACTGGCTGCCATACACACGGGACACATTTTGGACTGTTTCTATTGAACCGCCGATATTCCGCTCGTATGCATGGCCCTTTAGCTTTGCCCTCTCCTAGTGCTACATAAGTGAATTGGCTTAAGAGAGATCTACTGTCACAGCATACAAGAACAAATCCTGCTGCTCCAGGTGAATGAACACAGCTGTGGTGCATGCCCTGTCACTTCTGCAGACACATATGGAAAGAGCTAGATAGGGGCAGACCAGTGGATGTGGTGTACCTGGATTTCGCCAAGGCGTTTGATACAGTTCCCCACAAGCGCTTAATTTATAAAATAAGGTCTGCAGGTATCGACCGCAGGCTTTGCTCTTGGATACGGAATTGGCTAAAAGGGCGTGTCCAAAGGGTGGTAATAAACAGCACATACTCAGACTGGTCTGAGGTGGTAAGTGGGGTCCCCCAAGGCTCAGTCCTGGGACCAACCTTGTTCAATTTATTCATAAACAGCATTGAAGACGGAATCAGTAGTTCTATATCAGTTTTTGCAGATGACACAAAATTGGGCAGGGCAATAACTGCACAGCATGAAGCAGATATCCTACAGAATGACCTGGACATAATAACGGAGTGGGCTACGACATGGCAAATGAGGTTTAATGTGGAGAAGTGTAAGGTTTTGCACTTGGGGACTAAAAACATAAAAGCACAATACACGTTAGGGGGGGAACCCTTGGGGGAATCAAAAATGGAGAAAGATCTGGGAGTCTTGGTAGATGATAGACTAGGCAATAGCATGCAATGTCAAGCGGCAGCTGCCAAAGCCAGCTGAATATTAGCATGCATAAAGAAAGGGATGTATTCCAGAGATAAGACTATAATCCTTCCACTTTATAAAACTCTGGTCCGACCACATCTGGAGTATTCTGTCCAGTTCTGGTCGCCAGTCCTCAGGAGGGATGTGTTGGAGCTGGAGAGGATTCAGAGAAGGGCCACTAAACTAATTAGGGGATTGGAGGACCTTAATTATGAAGAGCGTCTGCAATCGCTTGATTTATTCTCCCTGGAGAAGAGACGCCATGATAGCAATTTATAAATATCTCAATGGTGAGCTCGGCATAGAAAAAAAGCTATTCAGTCGTAGGGAGTGTGTGAGGACTCGAGGGCATATATTGCGATTAGAGGAGAAGTGTTTTAACCTCAGGTAACGTGGGGAGTTCTTTACTGTTAGAGCTACAAGATTGTGGAATTCTCTACCACAAGTGGTGGTTTCTGCAGGAAGTATGGTGGCTTTCAAAAGACTCTTAGACGTACATGTTAAGGATCAGAACATTCAGGGGTATGTGAGATGATTACGGCCACACACACCTGCACAGGTTGAACTGGATGGACTATTGTCTTTATTCAACCTCACCTACTATGTAACGATGAAAGGAAAAGGTTTAGACAGCTGCACACCAATATGATGCATACAAAAAAATTTTTATGGAAAAAAAAATCAATAAAAACATGGCACAATTGACCTAACGGCAGAGAAGAAGGGAGGTTGGCGCTTTTCACACATTAAACGTGCTTTGTCAAAACTATACAGGACACAACCATAGTGAAAAAAATATATATAGTAAATATAACATGGTTACACTGGTGTAAAACAGGAGCTGATGGGATCCAAGTAGAGTTGAGCGGACACCTGGATGTCCGTGTTCGGTGGGCCTGGCCGAACTTGAAAAAAAAGTCCGGGTCCGTGACCCGGACTTTTTCCGAACTTGACCCGGACACCGAACCCATTGAGGTCAATGGGGACCCGAACTTTCAGGCACTAAAATGGCTCCAAAAAAACAATGGAAAGGGCTAGAGTGCTGCAAATGGCAGCAAAATGTAGTTAAGAGCATGGCAAGTGCTCTGCAAACAAATGTGGATAGGGAAATAACTTAAAACAACAAAAAAAACAGAAAAATAAAAAATTTTCTTCATCTGTGAAGGACGAGGCCCATATGGAGTAGGAGGGAGGTTGAGGTGGCGGTGGATGTGGCAGTGTAGGTGGAAGCGGCGGTGGAGGGGGACGAGGTAGCCAACACTGCTTTTTTTTTTTGTCATTTTAAATTAGGGTACACCCCAAAAGAGTGAGAAAGATCAAAAATATAACAATGGCTGGGTAAGGCCGGTATCCATCTCTATTCTGCACAAGGTACGGAAAAGTCCTGTGGGATCCATGCCTGGTTCATTTTAATGAATATGAGCTTGTCCACATTGTCTCTGGACAGGCGGCTGCGCTTGTCTGTGATAACGCCCCCAGCCGTGCTAAACACACGTTCAGATAATACACTGGCTGCAGGGCACGCCAGCACTTTCAAGGCGTAAAGGGCAAGCTCAGGCCATGTGCCCAATTTGGAGACCCAGAAGTTGAAGGGGGCAGACCCGTCATTCACTACATGTAGGCGTGTGCACACATACTGCTCCACCATGTTGGTGAAATGCTGCCTCCTGCGAAGACGTTCCATATGAGCTGCTGGTGCTGCTGTTTGTTGTGGCGTGCTGACAAAGCTTTTCCACATTTCGGCCATGCTAACCCTGCCTTCTGAGGTGCTGGCGGTGCCCTGGTTGCGTTGGCGACCTCTTCCTCCTCCTCCTTCTCCTCTGCCTTGGCCTTGTGCTTCCACTGTGGCCCCACTGTCAGGTGGGAATGCCAGCAGCATCGCGTCTACCAGCGTGCGCTTGTACTCTCGCATCTTGCGATCACGCTCCAGTGAGTGAATTAAGGACGGTACGTTGTCCTTGTAACGGGCATCCAGCAGCATGGCCACCCAGTAATCAGCACAAGTTAGAATGTGGGCAACTCGGCGGTCGTTGTGGAGACACTGCAGCATGTAATCGCTCATGTGTGCCAGGCTGCCCAGAGGCAACGAAAGGCTGTCCTCTGTGGGAGGTGTATCTTCTGTGTCTTCTGTATCCCCCCCCCAGCCACGCACCAGTGATGGCCATGAGCTGGCCTGGGTGCCACACTGCTGTGAACATTGTTCCATCTCCTTCTCCATCTCCTCCTCCATCTCCTCCTCCTCCTCATCCTCCAGAACTGTGCCCCTGCTGGACAATTGTGTACCTGGCGTTTGTGGGTGCAGGAACCCACCCTCGGAGCCACTTGTGAATGACTTTAGGGAATTGGTAGGGTAAGTTGGCACTGCCAATACTTATATTATATGTACGGAAGAGCAGTGTATCTTACATGAACTTGGTAAATACGAATGGTAAAAGGTAGTAGTGTATATTAACACTGCCAATGATATAGGTAATGGTCCTTATGAACACCCAATAATTCTGGTATTAAGCCACAGTTATATCATAAACAATAATTAGTAAACATTTGACACTAATAAATAATTGCTGTTCAATAAATAAGATAAAAAGACATAAATTGATAAACTGTGAACAGTGCCTAAAAGCAATAAATATAATGCAAATGATTCAAGTGGTAAAAAATGTGAATCTTGAATAAATAGAAAAAAGTTAAAGTTACTGGTGTAATAAATAATATAAACACTAGGTGGCAGTGCTAGTGTAAAATGGCGAGTATGGATATCCAAGCGAAAATTATTGATGCAATATATGCGTGGTAAAAACGTGCCAAGTGATATATTTCAATCAAAAATTAATACATATCGATCTCTAAAAAATTCCCCAGTATAGTGGAAGTATGGATATCCAAGTGAAAAATAATATATTTAACCGCTTCCATACAGAGCAGTTAGACCCCCTTCCTGCCCAGACCAATTTTCAGCTTTCAGCACTCTCACAATTTGAATGACAATTGCTCAGTCATGCTACACTGTAACCAAACACAATTTTTATCATTTTTTTTCACACAAATAGAGCTTTCTTTTGGTGGTGTTTGATCACAACTGGGGTTTTTTTTTTCGTGATATAAGCAAAAAAAGAGCAAAATTTTGCAAAAAAAACACTTTTTTTTAGTTTCTATTATAAAATTTTGCAAAAAATTTATTTTTTTTCATACATTTGGGCAAAAATTTATACTGCTACATATCTCTGGTAAAATTAACCCAAATTAGTGTATATTATTTAGTCTGTGTGAAAGTTATTGAGTCTAGAAGCTATGGTACCAATTACTGAAAATTGATCACACCATATGTACTGATGGCCTATCTCCTTTCTTGAGGCCCTGAAATGTCAGGACAGTACAAATACCCCCCAAATGACCCCTTTTTGTAAAGTAGACAGTCCAAGGTATTTAGTAAGAGGCATGGTGAGTTTTTTGAAGTTATAATTTTTTCCCACAATTCTTGGGAAAATGAAGAAAAAATTATTTTTTTCTTTTTTTTCCCAAAACGTTGTCAATTTATAAGCTATTTCTAACACATAGCATGTACACAGCAAAAATGACACCCCAAAATTCATTCTGCTACTCCTTCTGAGTATGGTGATACCACATGTGTGAGACTTTTACACAGCCTGGCCACAAAAAGAGACTCCACGTCCAAGTAGCACCATCAGGCGTTTTAGGAGCATAAATACACATAAAACTTTCTTACTACCTATCACACTTTTCAAGGCCCTAGAGCACCAATACAATGGAAAAGTCCACAAAATGACCCCATTTTGGAAAGCAAACACTCCAACGTATATTCTATGAGGCATTATGGGTCCTTTGAACATGTCATTTTTTTCCACAAGTTTTTGGAAAATGTGGGAAAAAAATAAAAACTTTTTTTTTTTTACACAAAGTTGTCAATTTATAGGATATTCCTAACACATAGCATGTACATAGCAAAAATGACACCCCAAAATACATTCTGCCACTCCTCCTGAGTATGGCAATACCACATGTGTGAGACTTTTTCACAGCCTAGCCATATAGAGGGGCCCAACATCCAAGGAGCATCATCATGCATCCTAGCCACTTGCCTAGGCCTATTTTTGACATTTGGTGTTTACAAGCTAAAATCAGTTGTTTTTGCTGGAAAACTACTTAGAACCCCAAAACATTATATATTTTTTTTAGCAGAGACCCTAGAGAATAAAATGGAGATTATTGCAATATTTTTTATCACACCGTATTTGCGCAGCGGTCTTCCAAACGCAATTTTTTGGGAAAAAATTCACTTTTTTGAAAAAATAAGAAACCAGTAAAGTTAGCCCAATTGTTTTCCATAATGTGAAAGATAATGTTACGCCGAGTAAATAGATACCCAACATGTCATGCTTCAAAATTGCGCACGCTCACAGAATGGTGACAAACTTTGGTACTTAAAAATCCCCATAGGCGACACTTTAAAAATTTCTACAGGTTGCTATCTTAGAGTTACAGAGGAGGTCTAGGGCTCAAATTATTGCTCTTGCTCTAACGATCGCGACAATACCTCACATGTGTAGTTTGAACACTGTTTACATATGTGGGCGGGGTTTCCATATGCATTCGCTTCTGCGCACGAGCTCACGGGGACAGGGCGCTTTAATTTTTTTTTTACTATTTATTTTATTTATTATTTTTTTATTTTTACACTGGTTTTTTTAAAAAAAAAAATTGATCATTTTTATTTCTATTACAAGAAATGTAAACATTACTTGTAATAGAAAAAGGCACGACAGGACCTCTTTTTTGTGAGATCTGGGGTCAAAAATTCCTCAGATCTCACAAGTACACTAAAAGATAGAAAAAAATAAAAAAAAAATAAATAAAAAAAAATTAAATAAAATGAAAAAAAAAAGGGACCTTTAAACTGGTTGCTAGGCAACGACGTTTGCCGTAGCTCCGGTCCTCCAAGACCTTAGAGTCGAGTGAGGGCAAGCTTGCCCTCACTCGACATCCTGTCTGTGAGGATCCGGGACCAGATCGTTTTCCCTGCTGCCGGCGGGTCCGGTAAGCGGGGAAAAGGACCAGAATGCGGCGGGAGGGGGGGGCACCGCTGGGACCACCCTTATCGGAAAGCCAACCGTCCACCGTTTAAAAAAATACCAGGGTTATGGCAGCTATCTGCTGCCATAACACCGGTATTTAGGTTTAAACGGAGGACGTATATAAACCTTTTTGGACTTAGACATGGTGGCTGTATGAAGGGTGACAGGTACTCGGGTACTTTTCTGGGCAGGTGACAGGTACTCTGGTACTGATGAGCAAGTGGCAGGTACTCGAGTACTCCGATAGGCAGGTGACAGGTACTCGGGTACTCTTATGGGCAGGTGACAGGCAGGTGATGGGTACTGATGAGTAGTGTTGAGCGAACACGGACTGTATTATTCGTGTTCGTACCGAATAATTGGATTTTTTGTACCCGAACACGGACACGGACACTTTACTGTATGTTCGGGTAAAAATCCGTGTTCGGTCGTTTTATTTCCGGGTTTTGCATGCTTTGGCGCTCTTTTCATGGCGGGCTTTCAACAGCCAATCAACAATCGTTTAACTGGTGTGCCTTAAGCCATCCCAGCCATGCCTGCAAATGTCTCAGTAGCTGTGATTGGCCGTCTGAAGCATGTGACCAAGTCTTTATAAGTTCCAGGCAGCCGCAGCGTCTTCATTCTGCTGCTTAGATCAGGGACAGAGCACACATCAACGTGCTGGCTGCTGATTAGGGAAAGACAGGCAGGAAAAAAACATTTGTGTCCGGATAGAATTGAGGGACAGGTCGGAGTGTTTAGGCAGGGCGAGTTGTAGGCATTTTAGGGATAGAGTCTGCTGAATTATACAAAGTACAATCGATATTGCTGTGTGGGGGGTGGGGTGACTCTGCACTCAATCCTGATCTACGATCTCTTCTCAATCCTGTTAGGGAGAGGCTGCTGCTGCTGAATTTTAGGGAAACTGTGTTCTACAAACTACAATCGATATTGCTGTGTGGTGTGGGATAGGAGATAGGCAGGTGTCAGTGATCCACATCCATTTTTCTGTGTGTGAGCTGCAATGAACACAATCTTTTTGGGCTGCAGTGAACACAATCTTTTTGGGGTGCAGTAAACAACGTCCTTTTTGGGGGGCAGTGAACAAAATCTTTTTGGGGTGCAGTGAACAAAATCCTTTTTGGGGTGCAGTGAACAACATCCTTTTTGGGGTGCAGTGAACACAATCTTTTTGGGGTGCAGTGAACAAAATCCTTTGTGGGGTGCAGTGAACACAATCTTTGTGGGGTGCAGTGAACACAATCTTTTTGGGGTGCAGTGAACAACATCCTTTGGGTGCAGTGAACAAAATCCTTTTTGGGGTGCAGTGAACACAATCTTTTTGGGGTGCAGTGAACAAAATCCTTTGTGGGGTGCAGTGAACGCAATCTTTGTGGGGTGCAGTGAACACAATCTTTTTGGGGTGCAGTGAACAAAATCCTTTTTGGGGTGCAGTGAACAACATCCTTTTTGGGGTGCAGTGAACAAAATCCTTTTTGGGGTGCAGTGAACAACATCCTTTTTGGGGTGCAGTGAACAAAATCCTTTTAGGGTGCAGTGAACACAATCTTTGTGGGGTACAGTAAACAGAATCTTTGTGGGGTGCAGTGAACACAATCTTTGGGGGGTACAGTGAACACAATCTTTTTGGGGTGCAGTGAACAAAATCCTTTGTGGGGTGCAGTGAACACAATCTTTGTGGGGTGCAGTGAACACAATCTTTTTGGGGTGCAGTGAACAAAATCCTTTGTGGGGTGCAGTGAACACAATCTTTGTGGGGTGCAGTGAACAAAATCCTTTTTGGGGTGCAGTGAACACAATCTTTGTGGGGTGCAGTGAACACAATCTTTTTGGGGTGGAGTGAACAAAATCCTTTTTGGGGTGCAGTGAACAACATCCTTTTTGGGGTGCAGTGAACAAAATCCTTTTTGGGGTGCAGTGAACACAATCTTTTTGGGGTGCAGTGAACAAAATCCTTTGTGGGGTGCAGTGAACACAATCTTTGTGGGGTGCAGTGAACACAATCTTTTTGGGGTGCAGTGAACAAAATCCTTTTTGGGGTGCAGTGAACACAATCTTTTTGGGGTGCAGTGAACAAAATCCTTTGTGGGGTGCAGTGAACACAATCTTTGTGGGGTACAGTGAACAGAATCTTTGTGGGGTGCAGTGAACACAATCTTTGGGGGGTACAGTGAACACAATATTTTTGGGGTGCAGTGAACAAAATCCTTTGTGGGGTGCAGTGAACACAATCTTTGGGGGGTGCAGTGAACACAATCTTTTTGGGGTGCAGTGAACAAAATCCTTTGTGGGGTGCAGTGAACACAATCTTTGTGGGGTGCAGTGAACACAATCTTTTTGGGGTGCAGTGAACAAAATCCTTTTTGGGGTGCAGTGAACAACATCCTTTTTGGGGTGCAGTGAACACAATCTTTTTGGGGTGCAGTGAACAAAATCCTTTGTGGGGTGCAGTGAACACAATCTTTGTGGGGTACAGTGAACAGAATCTTTGTGGGGTGCAGTGAACACAATCTTTGGGGGGTACAGTGAACACAATCTTTTTGGGGTGCAGTGAACAAAATCCTTTGTGGAGTGCAGTGAACACAATCTTTGGGGGGTACAGTGAACACAATCTTTTTGGGGTGCAGTGAACAAAATCCTTTGTGGGGTGCAGTGAACACAATCTTTGTGGGGTGCAGTGAACACAATCTTTTTGGGGTGCAGTGAACAAAATCCTTTTTGGGGTGCAGCGAACAACATCCTTTTTGGGGTGCAGTGAACACAATCTTTTTGGGGTGCAGTGAACAAAATCCTTTGTGGGGTGCAGTGAACACAATCTTTGTGGGGTACAGGGAACAGAATCTTTGTGGGGTGCAGTGAACACAATCTTTGGGGGGTACAGTGAACACAATCTTTTTGGGGTGCAGTGAACAAAATCCTTTTAGGGTGCAGTGAACACAATCTTTGTGGGGTGCAGTGAACAAAATCCTTTTTGAGGTGCAGTGAACACAATCTTTGTGGGGTGCAGTGAACACAATCTTTGCGGGGTACAGTAAACACAATCTCATACTTCTGAACATTTGAGGGTGCTGCCTGTTCCATACTCCTCCTCCTACTGCTCAACCATCCTTTTAGGGGTACAAACAATAGTAATTGGGGCCTAGTGTGGTGGTGTACGTGTGAGATACATACACTTTCTTTTTGATCATATTTTCTATTCCGCTATTCAATTAAAACCTTTGGGGATCAATTAAATTGCGTGATAGTCTGTGTCGTTACTTGTGAGATCCACCTTTCCAAGTTTTTGGGGTTCATCTCATACTTCTGAAGATTTGAGGGTGCTGCCTGTTCCATACTCCTCCTCCTACTCCTCAACCATCCTTTTAGGGGTACAAACAATAGTAATTGGGGCCTAGTGTGGTGGTGTACGTGTGAGATACATACACTTTCTTTTTGATCATATTTTCTATTCCGCTATTCAATTAAAACCTTTGAGGATCAATTGAATTGCGGGATAGTCTGTGTCGGTACGTGTGAGATCCACCTTTCCAAGTTTTTGAGGTTCATCTCATACTTCTGAAGATTTGAGGGTGCTGTCTGTTCCATACTCCTCCTACTCCTCATCCATCCTTTTAGGGGTAGAAACAATAGTAATTGGGGCCTAGTGTGGTTTTGTACGTGCGAGATACATACACTTTTTTGGATCATATTTCCTATTCCGCTATTGAATAAAAACCTTTCTAGGGCAAGATCTTAAATTACAGAAATATGAGGAGACCGTCAAATAAGGGCCATGGCCTGGGTCGTGGTGCTGCTGGTAGAGCTCCTGTTGCAAGGAGAGGACGTGGTCGATCTGTGCCAGCTACACGCACAAGTGAAACACCTTCCTCAAGTGTGAGTAGGCGACAGAACCTGCATCAGTATTTGGTAGGGCATCATACGCCCCTAGAAGTGATGAGGCCAGAACAAGTGGAGGCGATAGTAGATTGGTTTGCTGCTGACAGTGCCTCCAGTTCCTTCACATTGTCTCCCACCCAGTCTACTGCAGAAAGGTCACAGTTGGCACCTGCAGCCGATGTCCAACCGTCTTTCACCTCACCCCCTTGCAAATCAGGCAAGCAGTCTGAGCCCCAAGCCATACAGCAGTCTCTTCTTCTTTTTGATGACTCTGTCAGCAGGGTTTCCCAGGGCCATCCACCTAGCCCTGCCCCAGAAGTGGAAGAGATTGAGTGCAGCGATGCCCAACCACTTATTTCTCAAGATGAGTACATGCAAGGATCATCGCAGCACGTCTCCGATGATGACGAAACGCAGGTGCCAACTGCTGCGGCGTTCAGCATTGTGGAGACCGACAAGGAGGGCAGGGGTGAAGACTGGGTGGAAGATGATGTGGAGGACGATGAGGTCCTCGACCCCACATGGAATGAACGTCATGCAGGTGACCTGAGTAGTTTGGAGGAAGAGGCGGTGGTCGCACAGAGCCACCAGCACAGCAGAAGAGGGAGCCCTAGACACTACGCCCGCTACTGCCCAACGCAGCAAGGGAACGAGCGCACCAAAGTCAGCTCAAAGGAGTTCTCTAGCATGGAAGTTCTTTAGAAAATGTGCTGATGACAGGACACAAGTGGTTTGCACCCTGTGCAATCAGAGCTTGAAGCGAGGCATAAACCTTCTCAACCTGAGCACAACCTGCATGATCAGGCATCTAAGTGCAAAGCACGAGCTGCAGTGGAGTACACACCTTCAAAACCAAGAAACGTTTCTGGCTCATCCTGCTTCCTCTTCTGCTGCAGTCTCGGCCGCTCCAGCCACATCTGTAGTGATACCGGCACCTGCCACCCCGCAAACAGACGATCTGTCAGCAACACCACCACCTGGGTCACCAACAACCATCTCCACAATGTCCCGTGGAAGCGTTCAGCTTTCCATCTCCCAAACACTTGAGAGGAAGAGGAAGTACCCCCCTACCCACCCGCGATCCCTGGCCCTGAATGCCAGCATTTCAAAATGATTGGCCTTTGAAATGCTGTCATTCCGTCTGGTGGAGATGCACAGTTTTAAAAACCTTATGTCGGTGGCTGTCCCACAGTACGTCGTGCCCAGCCGCCACTACTTTTCCAGGCAAGCCATCCCTTCCCTGCACAACCAAGTGGGGGAAAAAATCAGGTGTGCACTGCGCAACGCCATCTGTGCCAAGGTCCACCTAACTACCGATACGTGGACCAGTAAGCACGGTCAGGGGCGTTATATCTCCCTAACGGCACACTGGGTAAATGCAGTGGCGGATGGGCCTGAGGCGGATAGCAATTTGGCGCATGTCCTTCCACCACCGAGGATTGCAGGGCGCTTCAGTTTGCCTCCTGTTCCTAACTCCTCCTACTCCGCTTCCTCATCCTCTACCGCCTCCTCATCCGGACAGCGTAACACCTTCACCACCAACTTCAGCACGGCCAGGGGTAAACGACAGCAGGCAGTTTTACAACTTGCCTGTTTGGGGGACAAACCACACACCGCGCAGGAGTTGTGGAGGAGCATGGAACAGCAGACAAATGAGTGGTTGCTGCCAGCGAGCCTCAAGCCCGGCCTGGTGGTGTGCGATAACGGGCGAAATCTCATAGCAGCTCTGGGCCTAGCCGGTTTGACGCACATCCCTTGCCTGGCGCATGTGCTGAATTTGGTGGTGCAGAGGTTCCTTAAAAACTACCCCGATATGTCAGAGCTGCTGCAGAAAGTGCGGGCCGTTTGTGCGCACTTTCGGCGTTCTCACCCTGCTGCTGCTCGCCTGGCAGCACTGCAGCGTAACTTCGGTCTTCCCGCTCACCGCCTCATATGTGACGTGCCCACAAGGTGGAACTCCACCTTGCACATGCTGGAAAGACTGTGCGAGCAGCAGCAGGCCATAGTGGAGTTTCAGCTGCAGCACGCACGCGTGAGTCGCTCTGCGGAACAGCACCACTTCACCACCAATAACTGGGCCTCCATGCAAGACCTGTGTGCCTTGTTGCGCTGTTTTGAGTACTCCACCAACATGGCCAGTGGCAATGACGCCGTTCTCAGCTTAACTATCCCACTTCTATGCCTCCTTGAAAAAACAATTCGGGCGATGATGGAAGAGGATGTGGCACAGGATGAGGAGGAGGAGGAGGATGAAGAGGTAACATTTCCAAGGCTTTCAGGGCAGTCATTCGCAAGGGGCTCCGAGGGTGGGTTCCTGCACACACAAACGCCAGGGACACAATTGTCCAGCAGGGGCACAGTTCTGGAGGATGAGGAGGATGAGGAGGAGGAGGAGCTGGAGGAGGAAATGGAACCATGTTCACAGCAGGGTGGCACCCAGGCCAGCTCATGGCCATCACTGGTGCGTGGCTGGGGGGATACAGAGGACATGGACGATACACCTCCCACAGAGGACAGCCTTTCGTTGCCTTTGGGCAGCCTGGCACACATGAGCGATTACATGCTGCAGTGTCTCCACAACGACCGCCGAGTTGCCCACATTCTAACTTGTGCTGATTACTGGATGGCCACGCTGCTGGATCCCCGTTACAAGGACAACGTACCGTCCTTAATTCACTCACTGGAGCGCGATCGCAAGATGCGCGAGTACAAGCGCACGCTAGTAGACGCCATGCTGCTGGCATTCCCATCTGACAGCGGGGCCGCAGTGGAAGCACAAGGCAGAGGAGGAGGAGGTCGCCAACGCAACCAGGGCACCGCCAGCACCTCAGAAGGCAGGGTTAGCATGGCCGAAATGTGGAAAAGCTTTGTCAGCACGCCACAACAAACAGCAGCACCAGCAGCTCAGATGGAACGTCTTAGCAGGAGGCAGCATTTTACCAACATGGTGGAGCAGTATGTGTGCACACGCCTACATGTAGTGAATGAGGGGTCTGCCCCCTTCAACTTCTGGGTCTCCAAATTGGGCACATGGCCTGAGCTTGCCCTTTACGCCTTGGAGGTGCTGGCGTGCCCTGCAGCCAGTGTATTATCTGAACGGGTATTTAGCACGGCTGGGGGCGTTATAACAGACAAGCGCAGCCGCCTGTCCAGAGACAATGTGGACAAGCTCACGTTCATTAAAATGAACCAGGCATGGATCCCACGGGACTTTTCCGTACCTTATGCAGAATAGCAATGGATACCGACCTTACCCACCCATTGTTCCATTTTTGCTCTTTCTCACTCTTTTGGGGTGTACCCTCATTTAAAATTTGTGAAAAGAAGCAGTGTTGGCTACCTCGTCCTCCTCCTCAGGGCCAGATTAACGTAGGGGCTATTGGAGCTGCAGCTCCAGGCCCCTACCTTTTATATAGGCCCCGGGTTGGCCATATTCACTGTTACCGCTCTTCTGTCACTTGTAAACACAGAAGTCTGGCTTCTATGCTCGCTTCCCCAGGCAGCACCCTCAGAACCTCCCCACACAGTGCGAAGGCTGGACAAGGAGGGACAGTTGCCGATGCATGGATGTGTTTATGGGCTTCAGAGACAGCATCCCATGTTGAATTAGGCATGCATGGCTGCACCCTTCCTCCTCTGGGTGCATGGCAAGGCACGGCCCTTAAGGCCCTTCAAAATCCTCAGCACCAAGCCCATGATGCTCTTAATCCGGCCCTGGTCCTCCTCCACCGCCGCTTCCACCTACACCGCCCATAGGTGTGCGCAGCCTATTGCATTAAGGTGTGCACCCCAAAGTTGAAATACACATGCATGTGTTTGCCAGCAGGGAGAGTAATGTATCGGGGCCATGTACCTGTAGGCGAAGAGAAATAGAGCAGAGCAGGTCCGAGGGAGATCTTTGCCATCTCCTCACTGGCAATGCTATGTGCCCTAGGTGATTAGGGTGTGCCCAGGCACACCCGGCACACCCTGTGCGCATGCCTATGTCACCACCACATCCACCACCACCTCAACCTCCCTCCTACTCCATATGGGCCTCGTCCTTCAGAGATGAAGAAGAACATTGTTTTATTTTTCTGTTTTTTTTTGTTGTTTTAAGTTATTTCCCTATCCACATTTGTTTGCAGAGCACTTGCCATGCTCTTAATTACGTTTTGCTGCCATTTGCAGCACTCTAGCCCTTTCCTTTGGTGTTTTAGAGCCATTTTAGTGCCTTAAAGTTCAGGTCCCCATTGACTTCAATGGGGTTCGGTGTCCGGGAAAAGTTCGGTTAAAATCCGGGACACGGACCCGGACTTTTTTTTAAAATTCGGCCGAACCCGTCGAACACGGACATCTAGGTGTCTGCTCAACCCTACTGATGAGTAGTACTGATACTGATAGGTGATACTGATACTGTACTGATGGGTACGGATGATCAGTACTGATACTGATAGGTGATAGGTACTGATGAGTACTGATGAGTAGTGATGGGTACTGATGAGCAGGTGGCAAGTACTCGGGTACTTCAGGTGTCAGGTACTCTGATGAGCAGGTGGAAGGTACTCGGGTACTCTGATGGGTAGGTGACAGGTACTCGGGTACTCTGATGGGTAGGTGACAGGTACTCGGGTACTCCGATGATGGATACTCGGGTACTCGGGTACTCCAGTGACGGGTACTCAAAGTACCCGAGTACCCGTCATCAGAGTACCCGAGTACCCGTCATCAGAGTACCCGAGTACCCGAGTACCTGTCATCAGAGTACCCGAGTACCTATCATCAGAGTACCCGAGTACCTATCATCAGAGTACCCGAGTATCTGTCATCAGAGTACCCGAGTATCTGTCATCAGAGTACCCGAGTACCTGTCATCAGAGTACCCGAGTACCTGTCATCAGAGTACCCGAGTACCCATCATCAGAGTACCCGAGTACCTGTCACCAGCCCCTCAGAGTACCTGTCATCAGAGTACCTGATGGGCTGGTGACAGGTACTCGGGTACTTTGATGGGCTAGTGACAGGTGCTCTTTATTGGGGGTGGGGGGGGCAATCAGTGTGTTTGGGGTGCACTGTACTTGGTAACTAGCTGTTACCACAATCTCCTCCTCACACAGGATCAGTGTGTGAGGAGGAGAACACGGTGACAGCTAGTTACCGTGTTCTCTGATGACATTTGTGACCGGCTGTGATTGGACACAGTCGGTCACGTGGTAAAGAGCCAATTTCATTGGCTCTTTACCTAGATCGGGGATGGGCTCTGTCTGAGGGACGAGCCTCATCCCCGATCGCCGCGCATTAAGGAAGGAACGAGTGGCTCGCGCTGGAGCCGCTCACGTGATCGGCTGTGATTGACACAGCCGATCACGTGGTAAACAGCCAATTTCATTGGCTGTTTACCTTGATCGGGGTTGGGCTCAGTCCGAGGAACGAGCCTCACCCCCGATCGCCGTGCTGCGCGCCCCCGGGGGCGCGCAGTAGCGGGGAGATCCGGGCGCCGTCATATGACGTCCGCCCGGATCGAGAAAGGATTTGTGCCGACGTCATTTGACATGGCGCGGTAAGGAAGGGGTTAAAAATATATATATAAAGTGAATTGTGCCAAGTGGAATAAACAGGTGTTTGAGATCTCTAAAAGACACTCATAGGGATTCCCAGGGTAGGTTTAAATAATATCTGGTGAATTAAATAAATAAATATAAACAGAGAAATAAATAGTCTGTAATAAATATATGGTGAAAAAAGTCCACAAAATATGATCAATATATTGATCCTCAAAAAATGTGCAGCAAGAGTGTGAAACAAAGTGCCAGAAAAAATTCCTTGGATGGAAGGGGTGATTCCCAGTGATGGATTCAGGATGTGGGTGCCGGGTGAGGAAATTCCGTGCTCCCCTTTCTATATAGCCCGCACTCACCAGAGAGCGGTACCCCTACAGGGGTAACCAGCGTTGAATTAATGGGGTGACCCTCGATGGATCGCGGTCAGGAGAAACGACAGAAAAAATTTAATAGGGATATTTTAGACTACAAGAATAACAAAGTCTATAAATGGCAAACCTCCATAGTAGATGAAAATATGGAAATAACAGAAAACACTACACCACTAATTGGATCCAGAGAGACCACACCTGATGAGGATGAAGAAGAGGAAGAATCCGAAGCACCTACTCCTAGAACAACGAGAGAATTTTCCTTCAGACCAATGAGGAATACAGAAAATCGTGAAGAAGAAACCCCGAGAGGAAGGGACAATTATGAACCTCCACCAAGAACACCCTTCCCTCCGGGAAGGAGGCCATTCACCCAGAGATACGAATCTCCAAGATACCAACACCCCCAGAGATATGAATCCCCCAGGTATCAGATCCCCACCTCAAATAGATTCTCCCCATTCATGGAAAGAGGACCTTATCCACCTCGAGGATTCAGGAGAAACGACAGATCCTACGACCAAGGGAATTTTTTTCATGGGGGGAACAGAGGGAGGCCCCCCAGACAAGGAGGATGGTACAACCAGCCACGAGGACAAAGTTGGAGAGGACCACCAAGACCCACAGATTACAGCAGACCAACAGGGAATACGTACCACCAAGGAATACCATATCAGAGGGGGTGGAGGAACCCCAATTTCTTTCAACAGAATACTGGGAGGCCGAATACATGGAACAACCACTGGGACGGAGGAAACGGACCAGAGGGAAACGTGGGGGGGATTAAGAAAACGAAGAAGAGAATACTAGGCAAAGGCATTTTTAACCTTAGCGAAATTGTTTTTACACCAGAGGAATTTGAAATTTTAGATTTAGGATTGAAATACGCACCCAACAAAAATCTAGACAAATTTGAAACATACATTGATGTACAGAGGTTTTTAAGAAAATTGAATATAACATTTTTTTTTAATATTAAAGGAGCCCAGAGGACTACTGACAATAGCAACCCTTTTAAACACACCAAACTGAGGAATCGCTCCATTTTTAACCCCAAAGTCCCGAATAACGAATGCATGCAAGCATTCAAAAAGATGGTGGAACATGATATTAAAAACCTGAAGACATACAATAACAAGGAGAATAAAATTTGGGAAACCATAGCAGAAATAGAAAAAAAGAAAGATGTGGTGATACGCCCAGCCGATAAAGGTGGTGGACTCGTGATTTTAAAAAAACAAGATTATGAAGACGAGATGAAGAACCTCTTGAGTATTCCCGGCACATACAAACAATTATCGAAGAATCCAAAGAAAGAATATAAGAAGAAACTAGAGGCATATATTAAGAAAGGAACTAAATTGGGAATACTAACAGAGAAGGAAGCCACTTATTTACTCCCAAAAGCAGCAAAAACATCCGTCATTTACCATCTCCCCAAACTCCACAAAAGGTTGGAAAAACCACCAGGGAGACCAATAATCAGCGGGATTGAGTCACTCTTTTCCAGACTTGGCGAATACCTTGACACATTCCTCCAGCCGCTAGTCAGTAATGGAACATCATATCTAAAAGACAGCACCCAATTGATTAAAGAACTGCAACAGTTCACACTAAAGGACACACAGTTCCTGGTAACAATCGACGCAAATTCACTTTACACCAGCATTGACCAGAAGGATGGCATAGAAAGCGTCAGAAAAGCCCTATCAGAAGAAACAGACTTGAAACAAGCACAGATCAATTACATTGTAGAAGGGCTACAACTTGCAATGGAAAAGAACTACTTTTGGTATAACAAAACATTTTACGTACAGACCAAAGGCGTGGCTATGGGGGCTCGTTATGCCCCCAGTGTGGCCAACATCTTCATAAACATGCTTGAGGAGAGAATGATCTATGGAAAGAGTATACCACAATTGCAGTTTTACCGTCGTTATATAGATGACATTTTTATGGTGTGGGAGGGAGCACAAGACACTTTAGAAAATTTTATACAGCAACTCAACAATAACCCTTATGGTATAAAATTTACAGCCAACTATGACAAACAACAAATTGATTTCCTGGATCTACAGATTTTTAAAAAGGACGACAGAATACAGACCAAAACTTTTTTTAAACCCACAGATAAAAACGGGTATATCCCGACCTCCAGTTGCCATAATCCAAAATGGAAACAAAACATACCTAAGGGACAGTATATGAGGGTCAGAAGAAACTGCACAAACATCGAAGATTATGAAGCACAAGCTGAAAAATTAACTACACGATTTGAGGAGAAAGGATATGACAGACTGGTTTTAGAAAGAACAAAAAATGTTATCAAAAATATGTCAAGGGACGAACTACTAAAAACAAAGACTCGAAATAATGATAATAACTTTGAATATGCTTTTATAACTGGTTTTAACAAACAATACAAGTCAGTGGAAAAATTTTTTAAAAAGTACTGGCCCATTTTAAAATCAGATAAGACTTTCTCCAAAATTTTACCAAGCAGGCCAAGATTTATTTATCGTAAGGCACCCACACTAAGAAATAGATTGGTTCACAATGTAGTGAATCCTCCAAAAGAAGTAAAGCTTTTTCCGGATATGAAGGGATTTATCCGATGCCGCAAATGTCTGGCCTGCAAAAACAACCCAGCACAACAGAAGAAAACCACACAATTTAAATCCAATCAAAAAAAATCAAAAATCAAAAACTTGATCACCTGCCATAGTACTCATGTTACTTATATCGTTGAATGTCCTTGTAAACTACAGTACATAGGCAGAACCACCAGACCTTTAATGGTCCGTATTAGGGAACACATTGGAAACATCAAAAGAGGATTTCCTAAGCACAGTTTATCCAAACACTTCAGAGATGTGCATAATCGGAACCCTAAAGGGCTAATATTCTACGGAATAGATAGTATCAAAGAACACTGGAGAGGTGAAAATAAAACCAGAAAAATTTCACAAAACGAAACAAAGTGGATATATTTGCTGGAATCCCTAAAACCTGGAGGACTTAATCTCGATATAGACTTGAACTGTTTTATTTCTGACTTTTAATAATTTTTTATTGATTTTTTTATTAATTACCAATTTCCCATCCCTGATAACACACAACTTTCATCCATGGTTTTAAAAAAACCAACACATTGTCTGTATAGTTCCTATTTGATTAACATCTTGCGTCGTATTATATTTATATTCTCCACCATATGGCTCCTCCTATATATGAGGATACAGTTTTACTCTATATATCCTCCTCAAACTAGAATATTTATAGTTATGGCCTGTATTAATTTTACTGATCAATTTTTTAGGTACCCAATACATGGTCTTCCCTCTGTATATAGACACACTTAATATGCACACGTTTTTAATAAATTTTAACAAATTTTCCCTGGTGTTTACAAATATATGATTTTATGCCATTAAATATAAGATTATACACTAATCCAATCATAGCACAATTGTCCTCTAATTATCCATACACTCTCGCCTCTGAGTGCACCTAGCCTTTAAATACCCATAAAATAAGATTAAACAATCGGGTGCTCTCTTTACATAATATCAGATCCCTCAGCTACTAAGGTTACTCGGGTTCTACCACCCGCGGCCACATAATAAATTAATTCACATACGAGATTTCTTCCTAGTAACTGTTGAGTTCGCCCCTGGAATAAAGCTCATTGGTCACAAAAGCAATCCGGGTGGAGTAAAATATTTCCTATTCCTTCCTCTAGATTCACAGAAGTAAGTTCTGCCCAACAACCGATGACGCATTAGTAAGAAAATCCCGATTGGATGCTTGTTCCGGTTGCCGGGTAACCTACTAGTATTTATATGAGCGGGACTCACGTAGCCTCACGCTGCTCCTGATGACGTCAGCTTGATGACGAAACGCGCAGAGCGTAGGCACGTCAGTTCCGCCCTGTGAGACGCACATCCGGCTGGTGAGACGCACGGCGTCCCGGAAACACCGCTACACGAGGGGTTCGCGGTCCCTACTCACCTACGGATGCTGTGTTACTATTTTAAATGTGAGTACTTCTTGTATTTTGAAAAATAAATGGATATTTTTTACGGTACATCACTATATTAGCGTTTTCTATTCATATACCTTCGGATATCATTCCCAACACTTTGGAGAGCTGCCTTCTGATACCCTACATTATATATCGCTTGCTTACCAAAAATCACTGGAGGGAGGAAGTGAGATTAACCCCAGGAGGATTGGAGAGATCCACCGCGATCCATCGAGGGTCACCCCATTAATTCAACGCTGGTTACCCCTGTAGGGGTACTGCTCTCTGGTGAGTGCAGGCTATATAGAAAGGGGAGCACGGAATTTCCTCACCCGGCACCCACATCCTGAATCCATCACTGGGAATCACCCCCTCCATCCAATGAATTTCTTCTGGCACTTTGTTTCACACTATTGCTGCACATTTTTTGAGGATCAATATATTGATCATATTTTGTGGACTTTTTTCACATATTTATTACGGACTATTTATTTCTCTGTTTATATTTATTTATTTAATTCACCAGATATTATTTAAACCTACCCTGGGAATCCCTATGAGTGTCTTTTAGAGATCCCAAACACCTGTTTATTCCACTTGGCACAATTCACTTTATATATATATTTTTAAATATATTATTTTTCACTTGGATATCCATACTTCCACTATACTGGGGAATTTTTAGAGATCGATATGTATTAATTTTTGATTGAAATATATCACTTGGCACGTTTTTGCCACGCATATATTGCATCAATAATTTTCACTTGGATATCCATACTCGCCATTTTACACTAGCACTGCCACCTAGTGTTTATATTATTTATTACACCAGTCACTTTAACTTTTTTCTATTTATTCAAGATTCACATTTTTTACCACTTGAATCCTTTGCATTATATTTATTGCTTTTAGGCACTCTTCACAGTTTATCAATTTATGTCTTTTTATCTTATTTATTGAACAGCAATTATTTATTAGTGTCAAATGTTTACTAATTATTGTTTATGATATAACTGTGGCTTAATACCAGAATTATTGGGTGTTTATAAGGACCATTACCTATATCATTGGCAGTGTTAATATACACTACTACCTTTTACCATTCATATTTACCTAGTTCATGTAAGATACACTGCTCTTCCGTACATTTAATATAAGTATTGGCAGCGCCAACTTACCCTACCAATTCCCTAATATCTTGATATAGTTTTACTATATTTTTGGGGTAGGCTGCAGCCAACCAATAAATCACATCCATTTGCGCGGAATTTCCTCTATATTACTTGTGAATGACTGCCCTAAAAGCCATGGAAATGATCCCTCTTCCTCCTCCTGTGCCACATCCTCTTCCATCATCGCCCGATGTGTTTTTTCAAGGAGGCATAGAAGTGGGATAGTTAAGCTGACAACGGCATCATCGGCACTGGCCATGTTGGTGGAGTACTCAAAACAGCGCAACAAAGCACACAGGTCTCGCATGGAGGCCCAGTTATTGGTGGTGAAGTGGTGCTGTTCCGCAGAGCGACTCACGCGTGCGTGATGCAGCTGAAACTCCACAATGGCCTGCTGCTGCTCGTCTTTCTAGTATGTGCAAGGTGGAGTTCCACCTTGTGGGCACATCACATATGAGGCGGTGAGCGGGAAGGCCGAAGTTACGCTGCAGCGCTGACAGGCGAGCAGCAGCAGGGTGAGAACGCCGAAAGTGTGCACAGACGGCCTGCACTTTCTGCAGCAGCTCTGACATATCGGGGTAATTTTCAAGGAACCTCTGCACCACCAAATTCAGCACATGCGCCAGGCAAGGGATGTGCGTCAACCCGGCTAGGCCCAGAGCTGCTATGAGATTTCGCCCGTTATCGCACACCACCATGCCAGGCTTGAGGCTCGCTGGCACCAACAACTCATCGGTCTGCTGTTCCATGCTCCTCCACAACTCATGCCCGGTGTGGGATTTTTCCCCCAAACATGCAAGTTTTAAAACTGCCTGCTGTCGTTTACCCCTGGCTTTGCTGAATTTGGTGGTGAAGGTGTTACGCTGACCGGATGAGGAGGCGGTAGAGTATGAGGAAGCGGAGTAGGAGGAGTTAGGAACAGGAGGCAAACTGAAGCGCCCTGCAATCCTTGGTGGTGGAAGGAGATGCGCCAAACAAATTGAAAGGGTGTATCTCACACGTACCGATACAGACTATGCCGCAATTTAATTTTTTTTACCCCCAAAAGGGTGTATATTGAATAGCGGAATAGAAAAAAGTATATAAAACGGTGTATCTCACACGTACAAACACAGACTAGGCCCCGATTACAATTTTTTGTACCCTAAAGGGAGGATGAGGAAGAGGAGTAGGAGGAGTTCGGGAACAGGAGGCAAACTGAAGCGCCCTGCAATCCTCGGTGGTGGAAGGAGATGCGCCAAACAAATTTAAAAGGTGTATCTCACACGTACCGATACAGACTATGCCGCAATTTAATTTTTTTCACCCCAAAAGGGTGTATATTGAATAGCGGAATAGAAAAAAGTATATAAAACGGTGTATCTCACACGTACAAACACAGACTAGGCCCCGATTACAATTTTTTGTACCCTAAAGGGAGGATGAGGAAGAGGAGTAGGAGGAGTTCAGAACAGGAGGCAAACTGAAGCGCCCTGCAATCCTCGGCGGTGGAAGGAGATGCGCCAAACAAATTTAAAAGGTGTATCTCACACGTACCGATACAGACTATGCCGCAATTTAATTTTTTTTACCCCCAAAAGGGTGTTTATTAAATAGCGGAATAGAACAACAGTATACAACAGGTGTTGTATCTCACAGGAACGTATGAATTAAATATTTTTTATTTTTCACTTAAATTGTTGATTTTTGAATAGCAGATGTGAACACAGCAGTGTCTTATGTTTTATCTCACGGTCAGCAGCAGGCTATGAAGGAAAAAAAAAAAATTCCCCTTTTAAATTTGTAATTTTTAAATAGCAGATTAGAACAGCACTGTGTAGTAAAATATAGCTGAACGCTGCACACAACAGACTGATAAAAATATTTTTTTTTCTCCCTCTTCCTCCTCCTCCTCAGTGGGCTCAAGTGAGGGCAAAAAGATTGTTCACTGCACCACCCCCCACACAGCAATATCGATGTAGATCGCTAATGGACGATTGTTCTGTACTGTGTCTCCTAATGTCTTCCTGCCTACTCTCTCCAGCCTGTCCCTAAAATGCTTTTCTATCTTTCCCTGCCAACACTCTGACCTGTCCCTACATTCTTTTCAGCCACAATGTTTTTTTTTCCTGTCTCTGTCCCTAATCAGCAGCAGCCAGCACCGTTGTGTGTGCTCTCTCCCTACACTAGAACAGACTGACGCGCACCGCGCTGTGTCTCTAGCTTATAAAGACCTGGGTCACATGCTTCAGCTGACCAATCACAGCCATGCCATTAGTGATAGCTTCTATGGCACACCAGTTAAACGCTTGTTGATTGGCTGTTGAAACCACGCCATTAAAACCGCGCCATTACATACAAAACAGGAAATAAAATTACCGAACACGGATTTTAAACCCGAATATACAGTAAAGTTTTCGGGTCCGTGTCCGGGTAACAAAAATCCTATTATACAGTCCGTGTTCGCTCAACCCTAGATCCAAGACCTTCAATCCACTGTTTCCGCTTCACATAAAGAGCAAGCCATTATGCTCAGCCCATTCTTCAAGAAAACAGACAAAAAATAAAAAGTATCCAAAAGCAATCTGAAAAAAATAACAAAATTAAGAACATAAAACATATAACTCAAAATAAAGTAAAAATACAAAGTATATGTGTGTGTCCATAACAGACCACACGCAAACTTTGAAAATAAAAATGTATACATTTTATGTATTTTCAAAATTTTTTTAAGAAATTAAAAAAATGTGAAAACAAACAAATATGGCTCAAATTCGGAAACATACACACCACTTGAAGGACAAAAATATGACTATATTCTTGTAATACTAATAGACCATGTGGATTTATATCATGAAAAATGATATGCATATATTTAACTACTATGAGATTATCTTTATCCCAATCTAATCTAATCTCCACAGGTTCAAATATAATGAATTAGAAGGTTTAATCATAAAAGTGAGTCAAATGCCACTCAAAATTCAAACCCTCTGGAATTCTTGTTCGGAGATAAAAAAAATCCTATGAACTTCACGTTTACAGAGAATTCTGAAACTGTCTCCACCTCTCCTGGGGGTGACAACCTTTTCAATTCCCTGTATCTGTAACAAAGTGGTGTCACCTTTATGAACTTCATTAAAATGTCTAGCAATACTAGTGCCGTGCTCCTTTTCAATATCAAACATGATCGTGCAAATGATCTCGAAGCCTCCTTGTTGTGCGACCCACATACTGGATTGCACACTTTTTACAATTAATCAAACAGATTACGTTTCTAGTTTTTAAATTAATGAAGGTCTTGTTTTTGAAGGTCCTGCAATTGACCATGGAATGAAAATGGTCGATTTTAATAGGCCGAGGGCAACATGGGCAGCAAACAGCACCGCACTTAAATGACTCTACAAAATCCAGCCACGTTTCAGACCAATTGCAGGAGCAAAAATCACTGTTTCCAGAGAGGGGTTTTTTATATATACTGGATACAATGCGATCATCCTTGCTAGACAAAACTACATCCAAAAAATGAATAGATCTGTCACTCAAGTGTGCTGTATATTAGGTTTAGATCATTATTATTCAAAAACAACAAAAAATCATCCAATGTGCCCACAGATCTGGAGCAAATTCATAGCAGGTCATCAATGAAATGACTGTAAAATGTAATCTTTGAGCGAAAATGATTGCTATTTCCAAAAACGCATACCATTTCCCGCCAACCCATGTACAGGTTGACGAGAGAGGAGGAGGTCTTTCAAGTGGTGTGTATATTTCTGAATTTGAGCCATATTGGTTTGTTTTCACATGTTTTGAATTCATTTATATTTTTTTTGAATATACATAAAATGTATATATTTTTCAGAGTTTGTATGTGGTCTGTTATGGACACACACATATACTTTGTATTTTTACTTTATTTTGAGTTATATGTTTTATGTTCTTAAAGCGGAGTTCCGGCCTCAAAATCGACTTTGAGCCATCCGCTTGCTGAGTGACACCTGAAAAAGAAATGGATAATCACGATTAATTCTTTTTTGTTTACTTACCTTGTTATTGAAGAAAATATGATATTGGTATAAATATTGCGCTCAACACATTATTATTCACAATGAAAAAGTGCACTTGTGCAAATAAATAAATTAAAGTCTTTGGTGCTTTAAAATATCGGAGGTAGTTAAGTAGTTAACAGCAGCAATTGATACAAGCACAGACTTGATAGAAGTGAAATTCTAAAGCCTTCACCTCCACACTTTCACCCAGTGCTCTTAATAGGTACTCCTTACCAGAAGGATATGACCCCTTGATTATATTTCTTTTTTCTTCCCAAACAATTCTTTTTTGAGAGCCTTCTTCGAGGGTTTTCTTTAGAGAGAGATTTTTTGTGGTTTTAAAACACTATATAGGAAATTTAGTCCATGAGAAAGCATGTGCACACCGGTGTTTGTATTGTATCGTTCTCAATACAGCAATGGGTTGCTACAATGTATTACTTTGATTACTTTGATTGATACTCATTGTTATTTAGAGGAACACTGGTTATATCACTATGCACTGCATATCTTTTATACATATCACATTTGACTATTATGAACCATGCATATCTATCTATTTATGGAAATTTTCATTCCCTGTTTCCCAAATATGCATGGATCACACATATGTGATTTTCTCTCATGTAATTTTATTGGTGTCTTATTACTTATAAGTGTTTTATAGAAAATGTATTTTTGAGAATTACATATGGTAATTTATATATGAATCATTTTCCACATATATACCATTATATTGTTTCAGATATGATTATTGGGCAGAAAATACAGACTGGAGTTTTTTCTATATTGCTCTTATTTTGAAATACACTCTATTGCTTTTTGAAGCCGGTCAAAATGATTTTTTAGAAATCAAGAATTTTTTCGTGACACTTTATACAATTTTTTCAACAATATATTTTTATTATTTCACAACAATAAATTTTTGCACTTTAAAGTCACTTTTACAAAGTTTTTCCACACATATTCTTTTCATTTATACCAGATATATATATGTCTTTGTCAAATATATGACATATGACAAAATGCACTACAAATATTGAATATGTTTTTTTATTCTTGATTGTTTCTCACTTCAACACTCATCACTAGGATATTTATTTGACTTATATTTATGTTAAAATGTACAATGTTTTTTGCACTAGTGTGTTCAAGTTTGAATTTGTTTGGGGTCATTCTGTCTGTGCAATCTGGCCATAGATTCCCAACAGCTGACCGATGGGAGGAACAACTAGCTTGATGACTCTAATCGTTGCCAGCTGCATGTATGGGGTGTATATATGGCCGGTGCACATCCAGAGTGAACTTGGTGATGAATAAGCGACATATGCAGTCGTGAAACGCGTCCACCGATTGTCCTGCATTCACAGTGTGTACCTGTACCTGCCATTTGATTGATGTGGAGTAAAGATACTCCTTTCTTTGAAAATCCATCGGAAGTGCGGTCATTCCTTTTTGTTTGAAGTTATCCTGGATTGCGGATCCGACCGGCACCTGATCCCAGTCTCACCTGGAGCGGTCTACCCTGCTTGGATTTTGCCTACTTCTCCGTGATATCAGACCAGCTCGGTGAGTGTTGTTTTTTGACACGTTCATTTGGAGTTTATATTCCTATACATCATTGTTCAGTGAACAAAGGCATTTCAAATAGTATTACACCTGTGATTTGCATATATGGACATGGAAGAACCATCCACAAGTAGAACTTTAAGAGACTTGAACACAAATCCCCTCAGAAGCAATGCACATGCAACTTTAAAGCAAACAAGGGAGGATAGCTCAGTCTCCATAAAACCATTGTTCTACAAATTAGAAAAACTTATGGTGAAAGAAATAAAAGCATATTGGGAAAAAACCACCATCAATGAATATCTGGACTTGGAGCGTATCCCGAGAGGTTTACGAATAAAGAAATTTCCCACATTCGATCTCTTCAATGAAGAGCTGAAAAAGCAGTGGACTGATACACTTTCCACCTGTTCCTTCAAACTTATGAAGCTCATAGTGGACTCCAAAACACTGGAACTTAAAAGGTTACAAGATGAAATTTCAAAACTACAAGAAGAAATCACTCCGTTAAAAAGTAACCCTTTGTTTATGGATCTGGATCTCAAATTAAACGACAAAATAAACAAATTGGAAACTAATACGATCAGCGGCAAAAAGGAAAAGTTGTCAAGAGACAAAGTTGACTATGAGGCAAATAATGTGTATATTTGGAAAAAAAAACAACACCTGGAATCGCCATTACCAGAAGAAAAAAGTCAGCTTTTCGGATCCGGAGGCTACGGGTACCGATACATCAGTAGCCTACACATCGTCCGATACGTCCATTGATTATACACAAACGTCCAGACCACGTTCTGGTTCCTTTAGTGAGTCAAAAAACGAGCCAAGAAGGGGCAGAAATGCAACAAAAAAGAAAAAAACATCAAGAAAGCCAAAACAAGGAGAGGAGGAAAGAAAAACCGGCGATACCTCAAATGGCCAATACAATCTGAGGACACATCGCAAATGATGCAGAATAATGTAGTAAATCTATCTCAGCGGAGTCTTACATTAGATGAAATATCTTTACTATCCAAAGGACTTAATTTTTGTCCCCATACTCATTTTGACCCGTTTGATACTACACTACAGATCAATAAATTTGTACGAAATCTAACTTTAAAGAGACATTTCTTTGTGGACTCAGAGGATAATGTAATTGAAGAAATCGATTTGGATTCTAATCCTCCCGACAACAACCAAATAAACAGGCAAAAAATTTGGGGGAGCATACCCATGTATTTCTAAAGCTGCTGGAGCTATGAACCAAAAGACATGTATATTAAAAAAGAATAGCGCGCAAATGCAAAAGAAATAACTACCAAATCTGAAGACAATCCATAAATAAAAATGGGGGTTTGGTCCCACCATATGGCCATATCGTGCTCAAGCCCACTACTGCGTCAAATACATTCTCCAATTCTGTCGTTCCGTGAACAATGTGCTGTTTCGGAACTAGAGGAGCTAACTCACGAATCACATTCATCATACCCCGATAGGGATGAGGGAATGAGGGAACACAACGGGTTAATTTAAATATACCATCATCTTTTTACCCCATACAATCCCGGTCGGCTGAAATGGACAAGTTCCAAAAATTAGTTGAAAAGGACATTTTTAAGCTGGCTTCAAACCTACCTACACATGTAAACATCAATGCAGACAATTTGTCCATAAATGAAAGGAAATCGTTGAAATCACTACAGGAAGATGATTCCATTATCATCAAAAATGCGGACAAGGGGGGAGCCGTAGTTGTCCTCGATAAAACACACTATAAAACGGAAGCCATGAGACAACTAATGGACACAAATACATACCAACCTTTAAAAAGTGATCCAACTAATAAGTTCAAAAATGTCCTAAAACAGCTTGTCAAGAAAGGGGCAGCCATTGGCGCTTTTTCCATCAAAGAATTTGAAAATATGATTCCAGAGTTCCCAATAATTCCAATTTTCCATCACTTGCCAAAGAAACATAAGGGGTTGGATCCAGTACATGGACGCCCTATTGTATCGGGCATTGGCTCCCTCAACGAACGACTAGGAGAATGGCTGGATGGACAACTCCACTTCGAGCCGGAAGTGGGAGGAGCAAGCAGCAGCGAGCAGCCGGAGGAGTGTGTGTAGAGGAGAGCGTGGAGGAGAGCCGGGTGACACGTGCGGGGGAGCCGCACTAGGTCACCAGAAGCCGGCGCGAGTGCAGGGGACAGAGAGACCGGAACAGAGAGCGGGACCGGGACGTGAAGGACCGGGACTGGAAGCCGCGGCGGTAGACGGCGGAGCGGCGGCTGCGGCGGTGAACGGACACCACACAGTATTGAGGAGGGAGGTTCATGGAAGCAGGGGAGGAGGAGCAGCGGCGACTGGTGAGTATCTCCCTGCAGCTGTGTGACGTGCTTTGGGACCTGTGACTGACTGACCATCCTGTGACTGACTGACCATAGGGATCTGTGACTGACTGACCATAGGGATCTGTGACTGACTGACCTTGCTTGCGACCGTCAACGACTGACTGACTGTTCTGCGACTGACAAGACTGTTCTGCGACTGACAAGACTGTTCTGCGACTCACAAGACTGTTCTGTGACCGATAGACTGTTCTGCGACTGACAAGACTGTTCTGCGACTGACAAGACTGTTCTGCGACTGATAGACTGTTCTGCGACCGATAGACTGTTCTGCAACCGATAGACTGTTCTGCGACTGACAAGACTGTTCTGCGACTGACAAGACTGTTCTGCGACTGACATGACTGTTCTGCGACCGATAGACTGTTCTGCGACTGATAGACTGTTCTGCGACTGACAAGACTGTTCTGCGACTGACAACTGTTCTGCGACTGACAAGACTGTTCTGCGACTGACAAGACTGTTCTGCGACTGACAAGACTGTTCTGCGACCGATAGACTGTTCTGCGACCGATAGACTGTTCTGCGACCGACAAGACTGTTCTGCGACCGACAAGACTGTTCTGCGACCGACAAGACTGTTCTGCGACCGCGGTAGACGGTGGAGCGGCGGCTGCGGCGGTGAACGGACACCACACAGTATTGAGGAGGGAGGTTCACGGAAGCAGGGGAGGAGGAGCAGCGGCGACTGGTGAGTATCTCCCTGCAGCTGTGTGACGTGCTTTGGGACCTGTGACTGACTGACCATCCTGTGACTGACTGACCATAGGGATCTGTGACTGACTGACCATAGGGATCTGTGACTGACTGACCTTGCTTGCGACCGTCAACGACTGACTGACTGTTCTGCGACTGACAAGACTGTTCTGCGACTGACAAGACTGTTCTGCGACTGACAAGACTGTTCTGCGACCGATAGACTGTTCTGCGACTGACAAGACTGTTCTGCGACTGACAAGACTGTTCTGCGACTGACAAGACTGTTCTGCGACCGATAGACTGTTCTGCGACCGATAGACTGTTCTGCGACTGACAAGACTGTTCTGCGACTGACAAGACTGTTCTGCGACCGATAGACTGTTCTGCGACCGATAGACTGTTCTGCGACTGACAAGACTGTTCTGCGACTGACAAGACTGTTCTGCGACTGATAGACTGTTCTGCGACCGATAGACTGTTCTGCGACCGATAGACTGTTCTGCGACTGACAAGACTGTTCTGCGACCGACAAGACTGTTCTGCGACCGACAAGACTGTTCTGCGACCGACCGACCGACGGCGCTCTTGACTGATCGACCGTGAGTATTTTAGAGACTGGTGAGTATCTTAGCGACTAGTGAGCATTTTTCGACTGGTTAGCATCTTGCGAGGGTTAGCATCTTGCGACTGGTGAGTATATTTGCAACTGGTGTGTATCGGGTGAGTATCTTGCGACTGGTGAGTATCTTTGCGACTGGTGAGTATCTTTGCGACTGGTGAGTATCCTTGCGACTGGTGAGTATCTTTGCGACTGGTGAGTATCTTGCGTCTGTTGGATCTTTGCGACTGGTGAGTATCGTTGCGGTTAGTGAGTATCGTTGCGACTGGTGAGTATCGTTGCGACTGGTGAGTATCTTTGCGTCTGTTGGATCTTTGCGACTGGTGAGTATCTTTGCGTCTGTTGGATCTTTGCGACTGGTGAGTATCTTGCGTCTGTTGGATCTTTGCGACTGGTGAGTATCTTAGCGACTGGTTAGTATATTAGCGACTGGTGAGTACCCCAGGTTTAGTACCAGGGAAGTTAGAGGTAGTGTAGGTTAGGAAGAGCAGTTCGTTAATATATCCCCATAGAGTAGTGGGTAATAATGTCCGACAGGATTGCGGATGCCACTCAGTGCACTTCTTGCTGCATGTATGCGTTCCTTGATGAACCATTCGAGGGCGAATACTGCTGTGCAAGATGTGAGCAACTTGTTGCTCTGGTAGACCAGATCCTGGACCTAGAGAACACAGTGGCAACACTGCGTGGCATCAACAACCTGGAAAGAAGCTTGGACATTACCTATCAGGCGCTGGTAGGGGCCAGCATAGAGGAGGGAGGAACAGAGGAGACGCAAGCAGCAGAGGTACGCAGCTGGGTGACTGTTAGGAAGGGTAGAGGGAGGAGAGCCAGGGAGGCCAATCCTGAGTTGGTACACCCTAACAAATCTGTCGAGTTGCAGGTTGAGGGGGATATCAGCTCAGGGGTGGCAGAGCTGGAGCATGCACCCTCCCCCAGCTGCCAGGGGAGGGACGGCTCCAGGAAGAAGGGGGGCCGTAACTCAAGAAAGGTTAGAAAGGTTGTGGTAGTTGGGGACTCAATTATCAAGAGGACAGAGAGGGCAATCTGTAAAAAAGATCTCGTGAACCGAACAGTTTGTTGTTTACCGGGCGCCCGAGTTCGGCACATCGCAGATCTGGCAGACAGATTGTTGTGCGGGGCTGGGGATGACCCAGCGGTCATGGTGCACGTGGGCACTAATGACAAAGTTAAAGGTAGGTGGAGGATCCTTAAGAACGATTTCAGGGACTTAGGTAATAGATTGAGGAAAAGGACCTCCAAAGTGGTTTTCTCTGAAATACTGCCTGTACCTCGAGCCACACAAGAGAGGCAGAAGGAGATTAGGGAACTTAACAAGTGGCTGAGGAATTGGTGTAGGAAGGAGGGGTTTGGGTTCCTGGAGAACTGGGCTGACTTCTCAGTCGGCTACCGGCTCTTTAGTAAGGATGAACTGCACCTTAATGGGGACGGTACAGCTCTTTTGGGGAGAAAGATGGCCACCAAGTTGGAGGGGCTTTTAAACTAGGAGACGGGGGGGAGGGCTCAGAAGTAGAGTCAGTCAGGAGGGAGCAGAGGACTGAAGGCAGCTGTAGTGTCAGCAGCGACAGTAGGTCCACAATGTCAATTGGCAGGTCTGTGCGGGAGAACCTCAGACCAAACAGGAATAAACATAACCGCCAATTGCGCTTAACTTCCTTAAAACTAAGAGGGGTATATGCTAATGCCAGGAGCCTAGCTAATAAAATGGATGAGTTGGAAATGTTAGTACATGAGGAGGACATAGACCTTGTGGGAATAACAGAGACTTGGTTCGACCCCTCACATGACTGGCTGGCCAATATCCAAGGGTATTCGGTGTACCGGAAGGACAAGGTAGGAAAAAGAGGGGGAGGGGTATGTCTCTATGTCAAGAACAATATAAAGGTGACAGAAAGGAGTGACATTACGGATGGGATGAGCATGGATTTAGAATCTGTGTGGGTTGAACTCCATAGGGAAGGAGAAAAGGGGAAAGTAATTGTGGGGGTTTGCTATAGGCCACCTAACCAAGGGGAGGAGGTAGAGCTGGAATTTTTAGCACTAATGGGTAAAGTGGCAAAATTGGGATCAGTCATCGTATTGGGGGACTTCAATTACCCCGACATTGACTGGGAAGAGGGGACTGCACACTCACAGAAGGCCCGCCTATTCACGGAAACCTTACTGGATAATTACATGTCACAGTTGGTGGATTCCCCTACCAGAGAAAATGCAGTCCTGGATCTATTGCTCACTAATGACCCAGACATAATCTCGGAGGTAGGAGTCCAGGACAACCTGGGCTCTAGCGATCACAGGATGATCACATTTAGTGTAAATAACAATATAACAAGACAAGTGGGGAACATAAGAACCCTAAACTTCAGAAGGGCAAACTTTCCAAAATTGTACTCAATGATGGAAAGGGTAAACTGGGACCAAACCCTGGGATCCCTGACCACAGAGGAAAAATGGGAATGCTTTAGGAACATATTAGGCAAAGGCATCTTGCAGTGCATTCCTATGGGAAATAAATTTAGAAGAGACAAAGCCAAACCTGGCTGGCTAAACTGTAGAGTCAAAAAACTTATTAGGGGGAAAAAATTGGCCTTCAAGAAGTATAAATCAGAGGGCACAGTATCGGCTTTCGAGCAATACAAGGAGGCAAATAAAAAAAGTAAACAAGAAATCAAGATGGCTAAAATCAACTTTGAGAGACAAATAGCAGAGGATAGTAAAAAAAACCCAAAGAAATTCTTTAAATACATCAACAGCAAAAAAACTAAGGCAGAGCATATTGCACACATAATTAACAATGATGGGAGGATGGTTACAGAGGACACTGAAAAAGCAACCGTGCTAAATGCTTTTTTCTCGTCAGTCTTTACACAGGAAAAGGAGGGGTACACTGACCATGACTGTATGGTTAGTAGTAATAAACAGGACTTGCCACCATGGCTAACAGAGGGGGAAATCAGGGAAAGGCTGGATAAACTTAACACAAACAAATCACCAGGACCGGATGGCATACATCCGAGAGTACTCAAGGAACTCAGTAAAGTTATATCGAGACCACTGTTCCTGATCTTTGCTGACAGTATTAGGACAGGAGATGTACCAGGGGATTGGAAGAAAGCTAGCGTGATTCCAATATTCAAAAAGGGCCAGAGGCATATCCCGGGAAATTATAGGCCTGTCAGTTTGACATCAGTAGTATGTAAACTTCTGGAGGGGATGATAAGGGACTATATCGTAGAGTTTGCTAAGGACAACAACATCATCAGCAGTAATCAGCACGGGTTTACAAATGGGCGTTCTTGTCAAACCAATCTCCTAACATTCTACGAGGAGGTGAGCTGTGAGCTAGATAGGGGGAGACCAGTGGATGTGGTGTACTTGGATTTCGCTAAGGCGTTTGATACAGTTCCCCACAAGCGCTTAATTTATAAAATAAGGTCTGCAGGTATCGATAGCAGGGTTTGCTCTTGGATACGGAACTGGCTAAAAAGGCGTGTCCAAAGGGTAGTAATAAACAGCGCATACTCAGACTGGTCTGAGGTGGTAAGCGGGGTCCCCCAAGGCTCAGTCTTGGGACCAACCTTGTTCAATTTATTCATAAACAACATTGAGGTCGGGATCAGTAGTTCGATATCAGTTTTTGCAGATGACACAAAATTGGGCAGGGCAATAACTTCACAACCTGAAGCAGATATCCTACAGAATGACCTGGACAAAATAACAGAGTGGGCAACGACATGGCAAATGAGGTTTAACGTGGAGAAGTGTAAGGTTTTGCACTTGGGGACTAAAAACATAAAAACACAATACACGTTAGGAGGGGAGCCCTTGGGGGAATCAAAAATGGAGAAGGATCTGGGAGTCTTGGTTGATGATAGATTAGGAAACAGCATGCAATGTCAAGCGGCAGCTTCCAAAGCCAACAGAATATTAGCATGCATAAAGAAAGGGATGCATTCCAGAGATAAGACTATAATCCTTCCACTTTATAAAACTCTGGTCCGACCGCATCTGGAGTATTCCGTCCAGTTCTGGTCGCCAGTCCTCAGGAGGGATGTGTTGGAGCTGGAGAGAGTCCAGAGAAGGGCAACTAAACTAATTAGGGGATTGGAGGACCTTGACTATGAAGAGCGTCTACAATCGCTCGATTTATTCTCCCTGGAGAAGAGACGTCTGAGGGGGGACATGATAGCAATTTATAAATATCTTAATGGGGATCCCAGCTTAGAAAAAAAGCTGTTCATTCGAAGGGATTGCATGAGGACTCGAGGGCATACAATGCGATTAGAGGAGAAGCGTTTTAACCTCAGGCAACGCGGGGGGTTCTTTACTGTTAGGGCAACAAGATTGTGGAATTCTCTACCACAAGAGGTGGTTTCTGCGGGTAGTATGGTGGCTTTCAAAAGACTCTTAGACTTACATCTCAAGGATCAGAACATTCAGGGGTATGGGAGATGATTACAGCCACACATACCTACACAGGTTGAACTAGATGGACTATTGTCTTTATTCAACCTCACCTACTATGTAACTCCCGTAACTATGTAACTATGTAACTATGTAACATATAGTACAAGTTCTTCCAAGCTACTTGAAAGACTCAAACCATTTGCTAAAAATTATGGACTCCTTTGAGTGGTCTGGGGAGTACAGCTGGATTACGTGTGACGTGTCCAGCTTGTACTCCTCTATTCCACACACTCTAGCTTTGGAAGCGGTTGGTTACAGTTTAGAAACATATACGGAGATGTCACCAGTTTTACAGGCTTTTTTGATTGAAATTCTTGATTATCTATTAACACATAATTATTTTGCCTTTGGTGTGTTCTACCTCCAAAGATGCGGGGCAGCGATGGGAGCTAAGTTCTCACCTTCCCTAGCCAATCTTTATATGGGTTGGTGGGAGAGGTCCCGCATCTTTGGAGGTGGAAATCCATACAGGGATAACATTCTTTTATACCGTCGCTACATTGACGATTTACTATTTATCTGTCATAGGTCTGTTGATCTTGAATCATTCATATCGTTTTTGAATAGTAACGACCTGAACCTCTCTTTTACGGGTGTTTCCAGTCCTGACAAAATCATGTTCCTGGACATAACTTTGAGCCATATAGGTGATAAAGTTGTTTCCTCCTTATACAGAAAGCCCCAGGCGGGTAACAGCCTACTGCATGCTAAATCGGGACATCCTCTCCACACAATAAAAGGGATTCCTGTGGGACAGTTTTTGAGGCTCAGAAGGATTTGCAGTGACAGTGACACCTTTACAGAGGAATCATATTCCCTATACCAGCGCTTTCTCCAGAGAGGCTATCCTAGGTGGATGTTGGACAGAGCCTATCGATTAGCCCTTGGGAGAAATCGCACCGATCTTCTGCAACTCACTGCACCTAACCATACTGTACCCACAAATCAGGAATCTGATCCCAATACTGCACAAGTGATAAAGGGTCCCTCCAGTGATAAGGATAAAAGAAAAAATAAGAAAGATAAATTTACACCTTTGGTCACATTGGTATTACCATACAGTCTAGAATTTAACAACATAAAATCCATAATTAAAAAACATCTACCCATTTTACATCTAGACCATGTATGTAACGAAATCCTGGGGAAGGGATTCAACATTGTGGCAAAAAGGGCGGCCACCTTGGGAAATGTATTGTCCCCGAGCATGTATCAAACTAAAAAAATCCTTCCATCGCCAACGTGGCTACACTGTAGAGGATATTACAGATGTGGGGCACAGGACTGTGTCACCTGTCCCCATATTCTAAAAAGTCCCCATTTTCAATCCACTGTTAGTGGCAGGATCTACAAAATAGAAAAGTTTTTTAATTGTAACTCTGAATATATCATATATTTGATCACCTGTAAAAAGTGTTTAACCCAATATGTGGGCAGAACAACTAGGAGACTCAAGGACAGATTTAGAGAACATCTAAGTGACATACGTTGTCTCAAGTCAACGAATGTCGCTCGTCACTTCAATGACCTACATGAAGGAGATATTTATCTGGTCATGGTTCAGGTCATTGAAAAAATCTTAAAACCTAAAAGAGGAGGAGATATTTTCCAGATACTTTGCAAACGTGAAGTTTTCTGGATATTTAAACTCCACACAAGATTACCTAAAGGTATGAATTTTGAGTGGGACGTGACACACTTTTACACCTAGATATCTATTAGCATTAAATTTTGTCCAGAAAAATGACCATTAAAATATATATATTTCCCTGTTTTGGTAATATCATATCAGATATTTTGTAATAACAAAAATTTTTTACATAGGAATATCTGAGCTTTTTTCTATTCAGCCAGGATGTGTTTACACACACATAAAAGCTTTAATGACACTTATAATAAGTTTTTCTCAGAATCAATGACAATTAAGGAAGTGAATCCGGACTATATATGCTTGTATAGTATATGTACATACAAGTGACACAATATTTGATATATTCGACCATATGTCCTGAAGTCATCTTTATTGCCATAGATCCTCAGTATCAAAATATTAAAATACACAATTATAACATCATATTGGAGGTTCATTTCCAAACTTTCTTTTCCCCGTCCCTGGGATCTGTGGGTGATGCCAATATTTATAGCAATGATATAGTAACTATCTTTTTGCTCAGACTGATTTGGATAAGATAAATTCCCACATTCACCCATAGACTGGCCGATTTCAACACATCGGGTTTCCTACAACAATGGTTGACTATCCTAATACAAATGGAGAGCTATGTTTAGCCAAGTTTAGCTAACAGATGTATAGTGAACCACACCCGATTTTGCTTTGTTTTTGTATTTCTTTTTTCTTCCCAAACAATTCTTTTTTGAGAGCCTTCTTCGAGGGTTTTCTTTAGAGAGAGATTTTTTGTGGTTTTAAAACACTATATAGGAAATTTATTCCATGAGAAAGCATGTGCACACCGGTGTTTGTATTATATCGTTCTCAATACAGCAATGGGTTGCTACAATGTATTACTTTGATTACTTTGATTGATACTCATTGTTATTTAGAGGAACACTGGTTATATCACTATGCACTGCATATCTTTTATACATATCACATTTGACTATTATGAACCATGCATATCTATCTATTTATGGAAATTTTCATTCCCTGTTTCCCAAATATGCATGGATCACACATATGTGATTTTCTCTCATGTAATTTTATTGGTGTCTTATTACTTATAAGTAGTGTTGAGCGAACACGGACTGTATTATTCGTGTTCGTACCGAATAATTGGATTTTTGTTACCCGAACACGAACACGGACACTTTACTGTATATTCGGGTAAAAATCCGTGTTCGGTCGTTTTATTTCCGGGTTTTGCATGCTTTGGCGCTCTTTTCATGGCGGGCTTTCAACAGCCAATCAACAATCGTTTAACTGGTGTGCCTTAAGCCATCCCAGCCATGCCTGCAAATGTCTCAGTAGCTGTGATTGGCCGTCTGAAGCATGTGACCAAGTCTTTATAAGTTCGAGGCAGCCGCAGCGGCGTCATTATGCTGCTTAGATCAGGGACAGAGCACACATCAACGTGCTGGCTGCTGATTAGGGAAAGATAGGCAGGAAAAAACCATTTGTGTCCGGATAGAATTGAGGGACAGGTCGGAGTGTTTAGGCAGGGCGAGTTGTAGGCATTTTAGGGATAGAGTCTGCTGAATTATAGGGTCAGTGTGTTCTACAAACTACAATCGATATTGCTGTGTGGGGTGGCTCTGCACTTAGTTCTCCTGATCTACGATCTCTTCTCAATCCTGTTAGGGACAGAGTCTGCTGAATTTTAGGGAAAGTGTGTTCTACAAACTACAATCGATATTGCTGTGTGGTGTGGGATAGGAGATAGGCAGGTGTCAGTGATCCACATCCATTTTTCTGTGTGTGGGCTGCAGTGAACACAATCTTTTTGGGGTGCAGTGAACACAATCCTTTTGGAGTGCAGTGAACAAAATCTTTGTGGGGTGCAGTGAACAAAACCTTTGTGGGGGTACAGTGAACACAATCTTTGTGGGGTGCAGTGAAGACAATCCTTGTGGGGTGCAGTGAAGACAATCCTTGTGGGGTGCAGTGAACAAAATCTTTGGGGGATACAGTGAACACAATCTTTGTGGGGTGCAGAGAAGACAATCCTTGTGGGGTGCAGTGAACAAAATCTTTGGGGGGGGGGTACAGTGAACACAATCTTTGTGGGGTGCAGTGAAAAAAACCTTTGTGGGGTGCAGTAAACACAATCTTTGTGGGGTGCAGTGAAGACAATCCTTGTGGGGTGCAGTGAAGACAATCCTTGTGGGGTGCAGTGAACAAAATCTTTGGGGGGTACAGTCAACACAATCTTTGTGGGGTGCAGTGAACAAAACCTTTGTGGGGTATAGTGAACACAATCTTTGTGGGGTGCAGTGAACAAAACCTTTGTGGGGTACAGTGAACACAATCTTTGTGGGGTGCAGTGAAGACAATCCTTTTGGAGTGCAGTGAACACAATCTTTGTGGGGTACAGTGAACACAATCTTTGTGGGGTGCAGTGAACAAAACCTTTGTGGGGTACAGTGAACACAATCTTTGTGGGGTGCAGTGAACACAATCTTTGTGGGGTGCAGTGAACAAAACCTTTGTGGGGTGCAGTGAACACAACCTTTGTGGGGTACAGTGAACACAATCTTTGTGGGGTGCAGTGAACAAAACCTTTGTGGGGTACAGTGAACACAATCTTTGTGGGGTACAGTGAACACAATCTTTGTGGGGTGCAGTGAACAAAACCTTTGTGGGGTACAGTGAACACAATCTTTGTGGGGTGCAGTGAACAAAACCTTTGTGGGGTACAGTGAACACAATCTTTGTGGGGTGCAGTGAAGACAATCCTTTTGGAGTGCAGTGAACAAAATCTTTGTGGGGTACAGTGAACACAATCTTTGTGGGGTGCAGTGAACAAAATCTTTGTGGGGTACAGTGAACACAATCTTTGTGGGGTGCAGTGAAGACAATCCTTGTGGGGTGCAATGAAGACAATCCTTGTGGGGTGCAGTGAACAAAATCTTTGTGGGGTACAGTGAACACAATCTTTGTGGGGTGCAGTGAACAAAACCTTTGTGGGGTACAGTGAACACAATCTTTGTGGGGTGCAGTGAACAAAACCTTTGTGGGGTACAGTGAACACAATCTTTGTGGGGTGCAGTGAAGACAATCCTTTTGGAGTGCAGTGAACACAATCTTTGTGGGGTACAGTGAACACAATCTTTGTGGGGTGCAGTGAACAAAATCTTTGTGGGGTACAGTGAACACAATCTTTGTGGGGTGCAGTGAAGACAATCCTTGTGGGGTGCAGTGAAGACAATCCTTGTGGGGTGCAGTGAACAAAATCTTTGGGGGGTACGGTGAACACAATCTTTGTGGGGTGCAGTGAACACAATCTTTGTGGGGTGCAGTGAACACAATCTTTGTGGGGTGCAGTGAAGACAATCCTTTTGGAGTGCAGTGAACACAATCTTTGTGGGGTGCAGTGAAGACAATCTTTGTGGGGTGCAGTGAAGACAATCCTTGTGGGGTGCAGTGAAGACAATCCTTGTGGGGTGCAGTGAACAAAATCTTTGGGGGGTACAGTGAACACAATCTTTGTGGGGTGCAGTGAACAAAACCTTTGTGGGGTACAGTGAACACAATCTTTGTGGGGTGCAGTGAAGACAATCCTTTTGGAGTGCAGTGAACACAATCTTTGTGGGGTACAGTGAACACAATCTTTGTGGGGTGCAGTGAACAAAACCTTTGTGGGGTGCAGTGAACAAAACCTTTGTGGGGTACAGTGAACACAATCTTTGTGGGGTGCAGTGAACACAATCTTTGTGGGGTGCAGTGAACACAACCTTTGTGGGGTACAGTGAACACAATCTTTGTGGGGTGCAGTGAACAAAACCTTTGTGGGGCACAGTGAACACAATCTTTGTGGGGTACAGTGAACACAATCTTTGTGGGGTGCAGTGAACAAAACCTTTGTGGGGTACAGTGAACACAATCTTTGTGGGGTGCAGTGAACAAAACCTTTGTGGGGTACAGTGAACACAATCATTGTGGGGTGCAGAGAAGACAATCCTTTTGGGGTGCAGTGAACACAATCTTTGTGGGGTACAGTGAACACAATCTTTGTGGGGTGCAGTGAACAAAACCTTTGTGGGGTGCAGTGAACACAATCTTTGTGGGGTGCAGTGAAGACAATCCTTGTGGGGTGCAGTGAAGACAATCCTTGTGGGGTGCAGTGAAGACAAACGATCCTTGTGGGGTGCAGTGAACAAAATCTTTGGGGGGTACAGTGAACACAATCTTTGTGGGGTGCAGTGAACAAAACCTTTGTGGGGTACAGTGAACACAATCTTTGTGGGGTTCAGTGAACAAAACCTTTGTGGGGTACAGTGAACACAATCTTTGTGGGGTGCAGTGAAGACAATCCTTTTGGAGTGCAGTGAACACAATCTTTGTGGGGTACAGTGAACAAAACCTTTGTGGGGTACAGTGAACACAATCTTTGTGGGGTGCAGAGAAGACAATCCTTTTGGGGTGCAGTGAACACAATCTTTGTGGGGTACAGTGAACACAATCTTTGTGGGGTGCAGTGAACAAAACCTTTGTGGGGTACAGTGAACACAATCTTTGTGGGGTGCAGTGAACAAAACCTTTGTGGGGTACAGTGAACACAATCTTTGTGGGGTACAGTGAACACAATCTTTGTGGGGTACAGTGAACACAATCTCATACTTCTGAAGCTTTGAGGGTGCTGCCTGTTCTATACTCCTCCTCCTCCTCCTCCTCATCCATCCTTTTAGGTGTACAAACAATAGTAATTGGGGCCTAGTGTGCTTCTGTACGTGTGAAAAACATACACTTTTTTTGATCATATTTCCTATTCCGTTATTCAATAAAAACCTTTGGGGCTCAATTAAATTGCGGAATAGTCTGTGTCGGTACGTGTGAGATCCACCTTTCCAAGTTTTTGGGGTTCATCTCATACTTCTGAAGCTTTGAGGGTGCTGCCTGTTCTATACTCCTCCTCCTCCTCATCCATCCTTTTAGGTGTACAAACAATAGTAATTGGGGCCTAGTGTGCTTCTGTACGTGTGAAAAACATACACTTTTTTTTGATCATATTTCCTATTCCGCTATTCAATAAAAACCTTTGGGGCTCAATTAAATTGCGGAATAGTCTGTGTCGGTACGTGTGAGATCCACCTTTCCAAGTTTTTTGGGTTCATCTCATACTTCTGAAGCTTTGAGGGTGCTGCCTGTTCTATACTCCTCCTCCTCCTCTTCCTCATCCATCCTTTTAGGTGTACAAACAATAGTAATTGGGGCCTAGTGTGCTTCTGTACGTGTGAAAAACATACACTTTTTTTTGATCATATTTCCTATTCCGCTATTCAATAAAAACCTTTGGGGCTCAATTAAATTGCGGAATAGTCTGTGTCGGTACGTGTGAGATCCACCTTTCCAAGTTTTTGGGGTTCATCTCATACTTCTGAAGCTTTGAGGGTGCTGCCTGTTCTATACTCCTCCTCCTCCTCCTCCTCATCCATCCTTTTAGGTGTACAAACAATAGTAATTGGGGCCTAGTGTGCTTCTGTACGTGTGAAAAACATACACTTTTTTTGATCATATTTCCTATTCCGCTATTCAATAAAAACCTTTGGGGCTCAATTAAATTGCGGAATAGTCTGTGTCGGTACGTGTGAGATCCACCTTTCCAAGTTTTTGGGGTTCATCTCATACTTCTGAAGCTTTGAGGGTGCTGCCTGTTCTATACTCCTCCTCCTCCTCTTCCTCATCCATCCTTTTAGGTGTACAAACAATAGTAATTGGGGCCTAGTGTGCTTCTGTACGTGTGAAAAACATACACTTTTTTTTGATCATATTTCCTATTCCGCTATTCAATAAAAACCTTTGGGGCTCAATTAAATTGCGGAATAGTCTGTGTCGGTACGTGTGAGATCCACCTTTCCAAGTTTTTGGGGTTCATCTCATACTTCTGAAGCTTTGAGGGTGCTGCCTGTTCTATACTCCTCCTCCTCCTCCTCCATCCTTTTAGGTGTACAAACAATAGTAATTGGGGCCTAGTGTGCTTCTGTACGTGTGAAAAACATACACTTTTTTTTGATCATATTTCCTATTCCGCTATTCAATAAAAACCTTTGGGGCTCAATTAAATTGCGGAATAGTCTGTGTCGGTACGTGTGAGATCCACCTTTCCAAGTTTTTGGGGTTCATCTCATACTTCTGAAGCTTTGAGGGTGCTGCCTGTTCTATACTCCTCCTCCTCCTCTTCCTCATCCATCCTTTTAGGTGTACAAACAATAGTAATTGGGGCCTAGTGTGCTTCTGTACGTGTGAAAAACATACACTTTTTTTTGATCATATTTCCTATTCCGCTATTCAATAAAAACCTTTGGGGCTCAATTAAATTGCGGAATAGTCTGTGTCGGTACGTGTGAGATCCACCTTTCCAAGTTTTTGGGGTTCATCTCATACTTCTGAAGCTTTGAGGGTGCTGCCTGTTCTATACTCCTCCTCCTCCTCATCCATCCTTTTAGGTGTACAAACAATAGTAATTGGGGCCTAGTGTGCTTCTGTACGTGTGAAAAACATACACTTTTTTTGATCATATTTCCTATTCCGCTATTCAATAAAAACCTTTGGGGCTCAATTAAATTGCGGAATAGTCTGTGTCGGTACGTGTGAGATCCACCTTTCCAAGTTTTTGGGGTTCATCTCATACTTCTGAAGCTTTGAGGGTGCTGCCTGTTCTATACTCCTCCTCCTCCTCTTCCTCATCCATCCTTTTAGGTGTACAAACAATAGTAATTGGGGCCTAGTGTGCTTCTGTACGTGTGAAAAACATACACTTTTTTTTGATCATATTTCCTATTCCGCTATTCAATAAAAACCTTTGGGGCTCAATTAAATTGCGGAATAGTCTGTGTCGGTACGTGTGAGATCCACCTTTCCAAGTTTTTGGGGTTCATCTCATACTTCTGAAGCTTTGAGGGTACTGCCTGTTCTATACTCCTCCTCCTCCTCCTCCTCATCCATCCTTTTAGGTGTACAAACAATAGTAATTGGGGCCTAGTGTGCTTCTGTACGTGTGAAAAACATACACTTTTTTTTGATCATATTTCCTATTCCGCTATTCAATAAAAACCTTTGGGGCTCAATTAAATTGCGGAATAGTCTGTGTCGGTACGTGTGAGATCCACCTTTCCAAGTTTTTGGGGTTCATCTCATACTTCTGAAGCTTTGAGGGTGCTGCCTGTTCTATACTCCTCCTCCTCCTCTTCCTCATCCATCCTTTTAGGTGTACAAACAATAGTAATTGGGGCCTAGTGTGCTTCTGTACGTGTGAAAAACATACACTTTTTTTTGATCATATTTCCTATTCCGCTATTCAATAAAAACCTTTGGGGCTCAATTAAATTGCGGAATAGTCTGTGTCGGTACGTGTGAGATCCACCTTTCCAAGTTTTTGGGGTTCATCTCATACTTCTGAAGCTTTGAGGGTGCTGCCTGTTCTATACTCCTCCTCCTCCTCCTCCTCATCCATCCTTTTAGGTGTACAAACAATAGTAATTGGGGCCTAGTGTGCTTCTGTACGTGTGAAAAACATACACTTTTTTTTGATCATATTTCCTATTCCGCTATTCAATAAAAACCTTTGGGGCTCAATTAAATTGCGGAATAGTCTGTGTCGGTACGTGTGAGATCCACCTTTCCAAGTTTTTGGGGTTCATCTCATACTTCTGAAGCTTTGAGGGTGCTGCCTGTTCTATACTCCTCCTCCTCCTCTTCCTCATCCATCCTTTTAGGTGTACAAACAATAGTAATTGGGGCCTAGTGTGCTTCTGTACGTGTGAAAAACATACACTTTTTTTTGATCATATTTCCTATTCCGCTATTCAATAAAAACCTTTGGGGCTCAATTAAATTGCGGAATAGTCTGTGTCGGTACGTGTGAGATCCACCTTTCCAAGTTTTTGGGGTTCATCTCATACTTCTGAAGCTTTGAGGGTGCTGCCTGTTCTATACTCCTCCTCCTCCTCCTCCTCATCCATCCTTTTAGGTGTACAAACAATAGTAATTGGGGCCTAGTGTGCTTCTGTACGTGTGAAAAACATACACTTTTTTTTGATCATATTTCCTATTCCGCTATTCAATAAAAACCTTTGTGGCTCAATTAAATTGCGGAATAGTCTGTGTCGGTACGTGTGAGATCCACCTTTCCAAGTTTTTGGGGTTCATCTCATACTTCTGAAGCTTTGAGGGTGCTGCCTGTTCTATACTCCTCCTCCTCCTCTTCCTCATCCATCCTTTTAGGTGTACAAACAATAGTAATTGGGGCCTAGTGTGCTTCTGTACGTGTGAAAAACATACACTTTTTTTGATCATATTTCCTATTCCGCTATTCAATAAAAACCTTTGGGGCTCAATTAAATTGCGGAATAGTCTGTGTCGGTACGTGTGAGATCCACCTTTCCAAGTTTTTGGGGTTCATCTCATACTTCTGAAGCTTTGAGGGTGCTGCCTGTTCTATACTCCTCCTCCTCCTCTTCCTCATCCATCCTTTTAGGTGTACAAACAATAGTAATTGGGGCCTAGTGTGCTTCTGTACGTGTGAAAAACATACACTTTTTTTTGATCATATTTCCTATTCCGCTATTCAATAAAAACCTTTGGGGCTCAATTAAATTGCGGAATAGTCTGTGTCGGTACGTGTGAGATCCACCTTTCCAAGTTTTTGGGGTTCATCTCATACTTCTGAAGCTTTGAGGGTACTGCCTGTTCTATACTCCTCCTCCTCCTCCTCCTCATCCATCCTTTTAGGTGTACAAACAATAGTAATTGGGGCCTAGTGTGCTTCTGTACGTGTGAAAAACATACACTTTTTTTTGATCATATTTCCTATTCCGCTATTCAATAAAAACCTTTGGGGCTCAATTAAATTGCGGAATAGTCTGTGTCGGTACGTGTGAGATCCACCTTTCCAAGTTTTTGGGGTTCATCTCATACTTCTGAAGCTTTGAGGGTGCTGCCTGTTCTATACTCCTCCTCCTCCTCATCCATCCTTTTAGGTGTACAAACAATAGTAATTGGGGCCTAGTGTGCTTCTGTACGTGTGAAAAACATACACTTTTTTTTGATCATATTTCCTATTCCGCTATTCAATAAAAACCTTTGGGGCTCAATTAAATTGCGGAATAGTCTGTGTCGGTACGTGTGAGATCCACCTTTCCAAGTTTTTGGGGTTCATCTCATACTTCTGAAGCTTTGAGGGTGCTGCCTGTTCTATACTCCTCCTCCTCCTCTTCCTCATCCATCCTTTTAGGTGTACAAACAATAGTAATTGGGGCCTAGTGTGCTTCTGTACGTGTGAAAAACATACACTTTTTTTTGATCATATTTCCTATTCCGCTATTCAATAAAAACCTTTGGGGCTCAATTAAATTGCGGAATAGTCTGTGTCGGTACGTGTGAGATCCACCTTTCCAAGTTTTTGGGGTTCATCTCATACTTCTGAAGCTTTGAGGGTGCTGCCTGTTCTATACTCCTCCTCCTCCTCCTCCTCATCCATCCTTTTAGGTGTACAAACAATAGTAATTGGGGCCTAGTGTGCTTCTGTACGTGTGAAAAACATACACTTTTTTTGATCATATTTCCTATTCCGCTATTCAATAAAAACCTTTGGGGCTCAATTAAATTGCGGAATAGTCTGTGTCGGTACGTGTGAGATCCACCTTTCCAAGTTTTTGGGGTTCATCTCATACTTCTGAAGCTTTGAGGGTGCTGCCTGTTCTATACTCCTCCTCCTCCTCTTCCTCATCCATCCTTTTAGGTGTACAAACAATAGTAATTGGGGCCTAGTGTGCTTCTGTACGTGTGAAAAACATACACTTTTTTTTGATCATATTTCCTATTCCGCTATTCAATAAAAACCTTTGGGGCTCAATTAAATTGCGGAATAGTCTGTGTCGGTACGTGTGAGATCCACCTTTCCAAGTTTTTGGGGTTCATCTCATACTTCTGAAGCTTTGAGGGTGCTGCCTGTTCTATACTCCTCCTCCTCCTCCTCCTCATCCATCCTTTTAGGTGTACAAACAATAGTAATTGGGGCCTAGTGTGCTTCTGTACGTGTGAAAAACATACACTTTTTTTTGATCATATTTCCTATTCCGCTATTCAATAAAAACCTTTGTGGCTCAATTAAATTGCGGAATAGTCTGTGTCGGTACGTGTGAGATCCACCTTTCCAAGTTTTTGGGGTTCATCTCATACTTCTGAAGCTTTGAGGGTGCTGCCTGTTCTATACTCCTCCTCCTCCTCTTCCTCATCCATCCTTTTAGGTGTACAAACAATAGTAATTGGGGCCTAGTGTGCTTCTGTACGTGTGAAAAACATACACTTTTTTTTGATCATATTTCCTATTCCGCTATTCAATAAAAACCTTTGGGGCTCAATTAAATTGCGGAATAGTCTGTGTCGGTACGAGTGAGATCCACCTTTCCAAGTTTTTGGGGTTCATCTCATACTTCTGAAGCTTTGAGGGTGCTGCCTGTTCTATACTCCTCCTCCTCCTCCTCCTCATCCATCCTTTTAGGTGTACAAACAATAGTAATTGGGGCCTAGTGTGCTTCTGTACGTGTGAAAAACATACACTTTTTTTGATCATATTTCCTATTCCGCTATTCAATAAAAACCTTTGGGGCTCAATTAAATTGCGGAATAGTCTGTGTCGGTATGTGTGAGATCCACCTTTCCAAGTTTTTGGGGTTCATCTCATACTTCTGAAGCTTTGAGGGTGCTGCCTGTTCTATACTCCTCCTCCTCCTCTTCCTCATCCATCCTTTTAGGTGTACAAACAATAGTAATTGGGGCCTAGTGTGCTTCTGTACGTGTGAAAAACATACACTTTTTTTTGATCATATTTCCTATTCCGCTATTCAATAAAAACCTTTGGGGCTCAATTAAATTGCGGAATAGTCTGTGTCGGTACATGTGAGATCCACCTTTCCAAGTTTTTGGGGTTCATCTCATACTTCTGAAGCTTTGAGGGTGCTGCCTGTTCTATACTCCTCCTCCTCCTCCTCCTCATCCATCCTTTTAGGTGTACAAACAATAGTAATTGGGGCCTAGTGTGCTTCTGTACGTGTGAAAAACATACACTTTTTTTTGATCATATTTCCTATTCCGCTATTCAATAAAAACCTTTGGGGCTCAATTAAATTGCGGAATAGTCTGTGTCGGTACGTGTGAGATCCACCTTTCCAAGTTTTTGGGGTTCATCTCATACTTCTGAAGCTTTGAGGGTGCTGCCTGTTCTATACTCCTCCTCCTCCTCATCCATCCTTTTAGGTGTACAAACAATAGTAATTGGGGCCTAGTGTGCTTCTGTACGCAGGGCCACCATCAAGGGGGTACAGGCAGTACAGTTGTAAGGGGCCTGAGACTCCAAAGGGGCCCGACCTGCACCCTCTACCCGCTGCGATTAATTTCACTGCCAGCACCGGTCCCCCGTGTGTTGGTTCGGGTGTTTTTGTGCAGGGATTGTGGGAGAGAGCTGCCGTGATACATGTCGACAGCAATCCCCCTCCGCGCGGCACAAGCAAGAGATGAGAGCACTTGTGATTCCTTTCACCAGTCCTGATCGCTGGCAACACGGCCCCCCGCCCGGAGCCTGCTGCTGCAAGGATAGTTAGGTATCATCTGATTGAGCAGCATGGGGGGGGGTTGTCAGCTGGTCAATGGGGGAAGTGGCCCTGGCCCTCGCAAGTGCATGGAGCAGAAACGAGATAGCAGCATGGAGGTGAAGTCACTGACCGAGTCATGTGTGTGCAGCAACATGCTACTGCTGTGCTGCCTGTGCTGTTGATTAGACTCCTCAGATGGAACACGGACACTAGACAGGCTGGCATGATGCAGTTGCATTGTGAAAATGGCTGAGGATGATTCTGGGTGGGGATGAGAGTTACATTGTGGAGAGCCCCTTTGCCTTCACTATGTAACTTTCATCCCCATCCAAAATCATCCTCAGCCATTTTCACAATGAAACTCCATCATCCTCATCCCCACCCAGGCCAGATTCATCCATCCTTCTCCACATTGTATCCCCATTCCCACCCAGCATCATCCACCCCCCTCCAGGATTCTGGGTGGGGATGGGGGATACATTGTGGAAAGGGATGCGGATATTTCTGTGCGGGGATGGGGATAACTTGTGGAAAGGGATGGATTATTCTGGGCGTAGATGGGGGATACATTCTGGAAAGGGATGCAGATAATTCTGGGGAGGGATGGGGGATACATTGTGGAAAGGGATGCAGATAATTCTGTGCGGAGATGAGGATACATTGTGGAAAGAGATGGATTACTCTGGGCAGGGATGGTGGATATTTTGTGGAAGGGGATGCAGATAATTCTGGGCAGGGATAGGGATACATTGTAAAAAGGGATATGGATAATGCTGTGTGGGGATTATTATTATTATAAATTATGGAAAGGGATGGATTATTCTGGGCGGGGATGGGGGAAACATTCTGGAAAGGGATGCGGATAATTCTGTGCGGGGAAGGGGATACATTGTGGAAAGTGATAGATTATTCTGGGCGGGATGGTGGATATTAAAAAAGAATAGCGCGCAAATGCAAAAGAAATAACTACCAAATCTGAAGACAATCCATAAATAAAAATGGGGGTTTGGTCCCACCATATGGCCATATCGTGCTCAAGCCCACTATGGGATGGTGGATACATTGTGGAAAGGGATGTGGATAATTTTGGGCAGGGATGGTGGATACATTGTGGAAAGGGATGCGGATAATTCTGTGCGGTAATAGGGATACACTGTGGAAAGGGATGGATTGTTCTGGGCAGGGATGGTGGATACATTGTAGAAAGAGGTGTAGATAATTCTGAGCAGGGATGGGGGAAACATTGTGGAAAGAGATGCGGATAATTCTGGGCAGGGATAGGGGATACATTGTGGAAAGGGATGCAGATAATTCTGGGCAGGGATGGGGAAACATTGTGGAAAGGGATGTGGATAATTCTGGGCGGGGATAGATAGGGGATACATTGTGGAAAGAGATGCGGATAATTCTGTGTGGGGAAGGGGATACATTGTGGAAAGGGATAGATTTTTCTGGGCGGGGATGGTGGATACATTGTGGAAAGGGATGTGAATAATTCTGGGTGGGGATACATTGTGGAAGGGATGCGGATAATTCTGTGCAAGGAAGGGGATACATTGTGAAAAGGGATAGATTTTTCTGGACGGGGATGGTGGATACATTGTGGAAAGGGGTTAGGATAATTCTGGGTGGGGATGGTGGATACATTGTGGAAAGGGATGCGGATAATTCTGTGCGGGGATGGGGATACATCGTGGAAAGGGATGGATTATTTTGGGCAGGGATGGTGGCTACATTGTGGAAAGGGTTGTGAATAATTCTGGATGGGGATACATTGTGGAAAGGGATGCGGATTCAGTGGGACGGCCAGTGGGCAGGCCATGGGGAATGTTGGTGGTCAGGCACCAGGGGGGTCCAAGCCTAAAGCTGTGTAAGGGGCCCCAAATTTTCTTATGGCTGCCCTGTCTGTACGTGTGAAAAACATACACTTTTTTTTGATCATATTTCCTATTCCGCTATTCAATAAAAACCTTTGGGGCTCAATTAAATTGCGGAATAGTCTGTGTCTGTACGTGTGAGATCCACCTTTCCAAGTTTTTGGGGTTCATCTCATACTTCTGAAGCTTTGAGGGTGCTGCCTGTTCTATACTCCTCCTCCTCCTCCTCCTCATCCATCCTTTTAGGTGTACAAACAATAGTAATTGGGGCCTAGTGTGCTTCTGTACGTGTGAAAAACATACACTTTTTTTTTATCATATTTCCTATTCCGCTATTCAATAAAAACCTTTGGGGCTCAATTAAATTGCGGAATAGTCTGTGTCTGTACGTGTGAGATCCACCTTTCCAAGTTTTTGGGGTTCATCTCATACTTCTGAAGCTTTGAGGGTGCTGCCTGTTCTATACTCCTCCTCCTCCTCATCCATCCTTTTAGGTGTACAAACAATAGTAATTGGGGCCTAGTGTGCTTCTGTACGTGTGAAAAACATACACTTTTTTTTGATCATATTTCCTATTCCGCTATTCAATAAAAACCTTTGGGGCTCAATTAAATTGCGGAATAGTCTGTGTCGGTACGTGTGAGATCCACCTTTCCAAGTTTTTGGGGTTCATCTCATACTTCTGAAGCTTTGAGGGTGCTGCCTGTTCTATACTCCTCCTCCTCCTCCTCCTCATCCATCCTTTTAGGTGTACAAACAATAGTAATTGGGGCCTAGTGTGCTTCTGTACGTGTGAAAAACATACACTTTTTTTTGATCATATTTCCTATTCCGCTATTCAATAAAAACCTTTGTGGCTCAATTAAATTGCGGAATAGTCTGTGTCGGTACGTGTGAGATCCACCTTTCCAAGTTTTTGGGGTTCATCTCATACTTCTGAAGATTTGAGGGTGCTGCCTGTTCCATACTCCTCTTCCTCATCCTCCCTTTAGGGTAGGAAAAAATTTAATCGGGCCTAGTCTGTGTTTGTACGTGTGAGATACACAGTTTTTTATCCTATTCCGCTATTCAATACACACCCTTTTGGTGTAAAAAACATTAAATTGCGGCATAGTTTGCATATTTGACTGTGAGATACTCCCGTGTGATACTGTTGTTCTTTTGTTCCGCTATTCAATAAAGACCTTTCTAGGGCAAGATCTTACATTTCAGAAATATGAGGAGAGCGTCAAATAGGGGCCGTGGCCTGGGTCGTGGTGGTGCTGCTGCTAGAACTCCTGTTGCAAGGAGAGGACGTGGTCGATCTGTGCCAGCTACACGCACAAGTGAAACACCTTCCTCAAGTGTGAGTAGGCGACAGAACCTGCATCAGTATTTGGTAGGGCATCATACGCCTCTAGAAGTGATGAGGCCAGAACACAGAGAGGCGATAGTAGATTGGTTTGCTGCTGACAGTGCCTCCAGTTCCTTCACATTGTCTCCCACCCAGTCTACTGCAGAAAGGTCAAAGTTGGCACCTGCAGCCAATGTCCAACCGTCTTTCACCTCACCCCCTTGCAAATCAGGCAAGCAGTCTGAGCCCCAAGCCATAGAGCAGTCTCTTATTCTTTTTGAGGACTCTGTCAGCAGGGTTTCCCAGGGCCATCCACCTAGCCCTGCCCCAGAAGTGGAAGAGATTGAGTGCAGCGATGCCCAACCACTTATTTCTCAAGATGAGTACATGGAAGGACCATCACAGCACGTCTCCGATGATGACGAAACGCAGGTGCCAACTGCTGCGGCGTTCAGCATTGTGGAGACCGACAGGGAGGGCAGGGGTGAAGACTGGGTGGAAGATGATGTGGAGGACGATGAGGTCCTCGACCCCACATGGAATGAAGGTCATGCAGGTGACCTGAGTAGTTTGGAGGAAGAGGCGGTGGTCGCACAGAGCCACCAGCACAGCAGAAGAGGGAGCAGGGTGCAGAAGCGGAGCGGCCGTGCCCTAGACACTACGCCTGCTACTGCCCAACGCAGCAAGGGAACGAGCGCACCAAAGTCAGCTCAAAAGAGTTCTCTAGCGTGGAAGTTCTTTAGAAAATGTGCTGATGACAGGACACGAGTGGTTTGCACCCTGTGCAATCAGAGCCTGAAGCGAGGCATAAACCTTCTCAACCTGAGCACAACCTGCATGATCAGGCATCTAAGTGCAAAGCACGAGCTGCAGTGGAGTACACACCTTCAAAACCAAGAAACGTCTCTGGCTCATCCTGCTTCCTCTTCTGCTGCAGTCTCGGCCGCTCCAGCCACCTCTGTAGTCATACCGGCACCTGCCACCCCGCAAACAGACGATCTGTCAGCAACACCACCACCTGGGTCACCAACAACCATCTCCACAATGTCCCGTGGAAGCGTTCAGCTTTCCATCTCCCAAACACTTGAGAGGAAGAGGAAGTACCCCCCTACCCACCCGCGATCCCTGGCCCTGAATGCCAGCATTTCACAATTATTGGCCTTTGAAATGCTGTCATTCCGTCTGGTGGAGACGCCCAGTTTTAAAAAGCTTATGTCGGTGGCTGTCCCACAGTACGTCGTGCCCAGCCGCCACTACTTTTCCAGGCAAGCCATCCCTTCCCTGCACAACCAAGTGGGGGAAAAAATCAGGTGTGCACTGCGCAACGCCATCTGTGCCAAGGTCCACCTAACTACCGATACGTGGACCAGTAAGCACGGTCAGGGGCGTTATATCTCCCTAACGGCACACTGGGTAAATGCAGTGGCGGATGGGCCTGAGGCGGATAGCAATTTGGCACATGTCCTTCCACCACCGAGGATTGCAGGGCGCTTCAGTTTGCCTCCTGTTCCTAACTCATCCTACTCCGCTACCTCATCCTCTACCGCCTCCTCATCCGGACAGCGTAATACCTTCACCACCAACTTCAGCACGGCCAGGGCTAAACGACAGCAGGCAGTTTTACAACTTGCCTGTTTGGGGGACAAACCACACACCGCGCAGGAGTTGTGGAGGAGCATGGAACAGCAGACAAATGAGTGGTTGCTGCCAGCGAGCCTCAAGCCCGGCCTGGTGGTGTGCGATAATGGGCGAAATCTCATAGCAGCTCTGGGCCTAGCCGGTTTGACGCACATCCCTTGCCTGGCGCATGTGCTGAATTTGGTGGTGCAGAGGTTCCTTAAAAACTACCCCGATATGTCAGAGCTTCTGCAGAAAGTGCGGGCCGTCTGTGCGCACTTTCGGCGTTCTCACCCTGCTGCTGCTCGCCTGGCAGGGCTGCAGCGTAACTTCGGCCTTCCCGCTCACCGCCTCATATGTGACGTGCCCACAAGGTGGAACTCCACCTTGCACATGCTGCAAAGACTGTGCGAGCAGCAGCAGGCCATAGTGGAGTTTCAGCTGCAGCACGCACGCGTGAGTCGCTCTGCGGAACAGCACCACTTCACCACCAATAACTGGGCCTCCATGCGAGACCTGTGTGCCTTGTTGCGCTGTTTTGAGTACTCCACCAACATGGCCAGTGGCAATGACGCCGTTCTCAGCTTAACTATCCCACTTCTATGCCTCCTTGAAAAAACAATTCGGGCGATGATGGAAGAGGATGTGGCACAGGATAAGGAGGAGGAGGAGGAGGAGGATGAAGAGGTAACATTTCAAAGGCTTTCAGGGCAGTCATTCGCAAGGGGCTCCGAGGGTGGGTTCCTGCACACACAAACGCCAGGGACACAATTGTCCAGCAGGGGCACAGTTCTGGAGGATGAGGAGGATGAGGAGGAGGAGGAGCTGGAGGAGGAGATGGAACCATGTTCACAGCAGGGTGGCACCCAGGCCAACTCATGGCCATCACTGGTGCGTGGCTGGGGGGATACAGAGGACACGGACGATACACCTCCCACAGAGGACAGCCTTTCGTCGCCTCTGGGCAGCCTGGCACACATGAGCGATTACATGCTGCAGTGTCTCCACAACGACCGCCGAGTTGCCCACATTCTAACTTGTGCTGATTACTGGGTGGCCACGCTGCTGGATCCCCGTTACATGGACAACGTACCGTCCTTAATTCACTCACTGGAGCGCGATCGCAAGATGCGCGAGTACAAGCGCACGTTGGTAGACGCGATGCTGCTGGCATTCCCATCTGACAGCGGGGCCACAGTGGAAGCACAAGGCAGAGGAGGAGGAGGAGGAGGTCGCCAACTCAACCAGGGCACCGCCAGCACCTCAGAAGGCAGGGTTAGCATGGCCGAAATGTGGAAAAGCTTTGTCAGCACGCCACAACAAACAGCAGCACCAGCAGCTCAGATGGAACGTCTTAGCAGGAGGCAGCATTTTACCAACATGGTGGAGCAGTATGTGTGCACACGCCTACATGTAGTGAATGAGGGGTCTGCCCCCTTCAACTTCTGGGTCTCCAAATTGGGCACATGGCCTGAGCTTGCCCTTTACGCCTTGGAGGTGCTGGCATGCCCTGCAGCCAGTGTATTATCTGAACGGGTATTTAGCACAGCTGGGGGTGTTATAACAGACAAGCGCAGCCGCCTGTCCAGAGACAATGTGGACAAGCTCACGTTCATTAAAATGAACCAGGCATGGATCCCACGGGACTTTTCCGTACCTTGTGCAGAATAGCAATGGATACCGACCTTACCCAGCCATTGTTCCATTTTTGCTCTTTCTCACTCTTTTGGGGTGTACCCTCATTTAAAATTTGTGAAAAGAAGCAGTGTTGGCTACCTCGTCCTCCTCCTCAGGGCCAGATTAACGTAGGGGCTATTGGAGCTGCAGCTCCATGCAGGCCCCTACCTTTTATATAGGCCCCGGGTTGGCCATATTCACTGTGACCGCTCTTCTGTCACTTGTAAACACAGAAGTCTGGCTTCTATGCTCGCTTCCCCAGGCAGCACCCTCAGAACCTTCCCACACAGCGCGAAGGCCGGACAAGGAGGGACAGTTGCCGATGCATGGATGTGTTTATGGGCTTCAGAGACAGCATCCCATGTTGAATTAGGCATGCATGGCTGCACCCTTCCTCCTCTGGGTGCATGCCAAGGCACGGCCCTTAAGGCCCTTCAAAATCCTCAGCACCAAGACCATGATGCTCTTAATCCGGCCCTGGTCCTCCTCCACCGCCGCTTCCACCTACACCGCCCATAGGTGTGCGCAGCCTATTGCATTAGGGTGTGCACCCCAAAGTTGAAATACACATGCATGTGTTTGCCTACATGTACATGGCCCCGATACATTACTCTCCCTGCTGGCAAAGAGAAATAGAGCAGAGCAGGTGTGAGGGAGATCTCTGGCAAACAGAGCGATAATGCTATGTGCCCTAGGTGATTAGGGTGTGCCCAGGTACACCAGGCACACCCTGTGCGCACGCCTATGACACCGCCACATCCACCACCACCTCAACCTCCCTCCTACTCCATATGGGCCTCGTCCTTCAGAGATGAAGAACATTGTTTTATTTTTCTGTTTTTTTTTGTTGTTTTAAGTTATTTCCCTATCCACATTTGTTTGCAGAGCACTTGCCATGCTCTTAAATACGTTTTGCTGCCATTTGCAGCACTCTAGCCCTTTCCATTGGTGTTTTAGAGCCATTTTAGTGCCTTAAAGTTCGGGTCCCCATTGACTTCAAAGGGGTTCGGTGTCCGGGAAAAGTTCGGTAAAAGTCCGGGACACGGACCCGGACTTTTTTTTAAAGTTCGGCCGAACCCGTCGAACACGGACATCTAGGTGTCCGCTCAACCCTACTTATAAGTGTTTTATAGAAAACTTATTTTTGAGAATTACATATGGTAATTTATATATGAATCATTTTCCACATATATACCATTATATTGTTTCAGATTTGATTATTGGGCAGAAAATACAGACTGGAGTTTTTTCTATATTGCTCTTATTTTGAAATACACTCTATTGCTTTTTGAAGCCGGTCAAAATGATTTTTTAGAAATCAAGAATTTTTTCGTGACACTTTATACAATTTTTTCAACAATATATTTTTATTATTTCACAACAATAAATTTTTGCACTTTAAAGTCACTTTTACAAAGTTTTTCCACACATATTCTTTTCATTTATACCAGATATATATATGTCTTTGTCAAATATATGACATATGACAAAATGCACTACAAATATTGAATATGTTTTTTTATTCTTGATTGTTTCTCACTTCAACACTCATCACTAGGATATTTATTTGACTTATATTTATGTTAAAATATACAATGTTTTTTGCACTAGTGTGTTCAAGTTTGAATTTGTTTGGGGTCATTCTGTCTGTGCAATCTGGCCATAGATTCCCAACAGCTGACCGATGGGAGGAACAACTAGCTTGATGACTCTAATCGTTGCCAGCTGCATGTATGGGGTGTATATATGGCCGGTGCACATCCAGAGTGAACTTGGTGATGAATAAGGGACATATGCAGTCGTGAAACGCGTCCACCGATTGTCCTGCATTCACAGTGTGTACCTGTACCTGCCATTTGATTGATGTGGAATAAAGATACTCCTTTCTTTGAAAATCCATCGGAAGTGCGGTCATTCCTTTTTGTTTGAAGTTATCCTGGATTGCGGATCCGACCGGCACCTGATCCCAGTCTCACCTGGAGCGGTCTACCCTGCTTGGATTTAACAATAACATAACCAGGAGGAGGGTCAACATTGATGTCACCAGCCGTGAGTCCATCCGGATCGCCAAGCTGCATGGGCTGTGGAGGGGCTGAGATCCGTGCTACAGATGAACAAATTGCAGGTGTTGGGGAAAAAAAAAGACAATTTGAAGGCCAAGTAGAAAAGTCAATTCATGTCACACATAGGATAGTAGTTAATAGTTTCACAACAACTCACACAATTTACATCTAAGTTAATAACCTACCTGGGCGCAAAGCATCCAAATCAACATCCTCCCTGGCATGAATGGTGTCGGGGCCAAGTATCTTCAAAAAAGGCATTTGATAAGGCCAGAGAGAACGTTCAGCCCGTGGATCCAGCCGACCTTCTCAGTCATAAAGGCCCTCCGCAGCCCATGCAGTTAGCTTCTTCCGAACGGACCCACGGATGTCGTTGACCCTCTTCCGCACATTGTCAGTAGAGCGGCGTGTACCAACCAGTGCATTTACGGCATCCTGAATTTCATCCCACAATCGTAACCTCTCAGTGTTAGAGATGGTCTGGGCCCTGGTCCCTTGTAGGCGATCATATCTTGCCATATAGGCCTGGACCAGGACCCGGCTCTGATCATAGGAGAAACAGGGATGCCGGGGGACTGAGGACAAGCTGCCTCACATGGAAGTTTCCTCTCCAGGACTACTGGGAGGAGAGGCAGCTTGTCCACTTGGTGTGGTAACACCCCCCCCACCTCCCCGGCTTCCTCCACCGGGGTGGAGACGGTGGACTCCCTTCTGGATACAGCTGGAGCCTCCCTCACACCAGGGCCAGACGATCTGCCATCCCTGGCCCCACTGGCCACCCTACCCGCTACCCTACTACTCCTCCTAGTCCCTGTACGAGTGGGTGGGGCCATGGGAGAACGAGGTGGGCAGGTAATCTGGCTGTCCAGCAGCAGCAAATAGCCTCAACGCCACAATCTGCAATTAAAAAAAGAGCAAAAAGGAAAGAGAAAAAACCATGAGTTTCACAATGCAAAAATATACAGTATAATTAGTGAACAGTTACAGAACACACTTACCAAAGCTAGCCACTGATTGCTTTCCAAGCTGCGTTGGTGGTGGTGTTAGGTATAGCCCAATATAGACTGCAAAGAAAATACAAACATGAGAAATCGCATATGCAACACTGCACGAGGCCCTTAAAACACTTACCAAAGGGCACTTAACGGGCTGGCTTGATGGTGTTGGTGGTGTTGGTATTGGCAGGTATAGCCAAAAGGAGGCTGCAAAGAAAATACAAACATGAGAAATCGCATATGCAACAACACTGCACGAGGCCCTTAAAACACTTACCAAAGGGCACTTAACGGGCTGGCTTGATGGTGTTTGTGGTGTTGGTGGTGTTGGTGGTGGTGGTGGTATTGGCAGGTATAGCCAAAAGGAGGCTGCAATGAAAATACAAACATGAGAAATCGCATATGCAACAACACTGCACGAGGCCCTTAAAACACTTACCAAAGGGCACTAAACGGGCTGGCTTGATGGTGTTGGTGGTGGTGGTATTGGCAGGTATAGCCAAAAGGAGGCTGCAAAGAAAATACAAACATGAGAAATAGCATATGCAACAACACTGCACGAGGCCCTTAAAACACTTACCAAAGGACACTAAACGGGCTGGCTTGATGGTGTTGATGGTGGTGGTGGTATTGGCAGGTATAGCCAAAAGGAGGCTGCAAAGAAAATACAAACATGAGAAATCGCATATGCAACAACACTGCACGAGGCCCTTAAAACACTTACCAAAGGGCACTAAACGGGCTGGCTTGATAGTGTTGGTGGTGGTGGTGGTGGTATTGGCAGGTATAGCCAAAAGGAGGCTGCAAAGAAAATACAAACATGAGAAATCGCATATGCAACAACACTGCATGAGGCCCTTAAAACACATACCAAAGGGCACTAAACGGGCTGGCTTGATGGTGTTGGTGGTGTTGGTGGTGGTGGTGGTATTGGCAGGTATAGCCAAAAGGAGGCTGCAAAGAAAGTACAAACATGATAAATTGCATTTGCAACAACACTGCACGAGGCCCTTAAAACACTTACCAAAGGGCACTAAATGGGCTGGCTTGATGGTGTTGGTGGTGGTGGTATTGGCAGGTATAGCCAAAAGGAGGCTGCAAAGAAAATACAAACATGAGAAATCGCATATGCAACAACACTGCATGAGGCCCTTAAAACACTTACCAAAGGGCACTAAACGGGCTGGCTTGATGGTGTTGGTGGTGTTGGTGGTGGTGGTGGTATTGGCAGGTATAGCCAAAAGGAGGCTGCAAAGAAAATACAAACATGATAAATTGCATTTGCAACAACACTGCACGAGGCCCTTAAAACACTTACCAAAGGGCACTAAACGGGCTGGCTTGATGGTGTTGGTGGTGGTGGTATTGGCAGGTATAGCCAAAAGGAGGCTGCAAAGAAAATACAAACATGAGAAATCGCATATGCAACAACACTGCACAAGGCCCTTAAAACACTTACCAAAGGGCACTAAATGGGCTGGCTTGATGGTGTTGGTGGTGGTGGTATTGACAGGTATAGCCAAATATAGACTGCAAACATTAAACAAACATGAGAAATCGCATGAGCTAAATGCCTGCACATGAGAGGAAATTACATTTAGCAGGAAAGCAAAAAGGGGGTCTTTGGAAGCTGGGAAGGTAAGGGGGCAGGTTTTCAGGCCAAATATAGACTGCAAACATTAAATAAACATGTAAAAACACATGTTAAAAGAACATGCACATGGGGGCAACTGACAATGATTAAAAGACACTTGAGGGGTTCCCGAGGTATTGTGGGTTGGAGGGGATTCACCATAGACAACTGAAGCACCCCCAAGATAAGTCAAAAGTGCATACTTCAGGAAGAAATAACGGTGAGCAAGACCACACAGACAGATATATATATATATATTATATATATATAGAGAGAGAGAGAGAGAGAGAGAGAGAGAGATACAATTGTCTTACCTAAAGATAATCGAAGTTGTGGCTCACGGGGTCTTGATAGCAGACTTCACTGTGTAACATCCATCAGCCATATTGGCCATGTGCTGATTTTATAGCAAGCCCACGGGTGTGGCAATTAGCGGCCGTTTGTATATATACCTGCGCATGTGCGCCGGCTAATTCTCGCGCTCAAAATGGAAAACCGAAGGCTTTTAGAAAGTGCGATGTTCGCATTTATTGGTGCCCTGTTTGAGGAGGCAATAGCACAGGAGGCAGCAGAAGGTGGGGAAGCAGCTGCAGTAGTACCTCCAGTAGCACCTCCAGTCCGTGTGCCCTTACCTCGCCAGCCACAAATTTTTGCTCCAAGGCTATTTTTGAACAAGCTGCGGGAATCTGATATCAGGAGGAAGTTCTGGCTCGAGCGAGAAGCTATTCTACACCTCTACCAGCTGATAAGAGAGCAAAATTACATCTGACACACAGCGCGGCCATGCGGTGCCCGGCATGGCCAGGTTGCCGGTGACTTTGTATATATTAGGCCGTGGCAGCTTCCAAGCCACTTCTGGAAGTATAATGGGCATTAGCCAGGCCACAGTTTCCAGGGTGTTCATTTTGGTCATTGATGCCATTGTGGAGATTGTGCCCCAATTTATCCACTGGCCACAGAATGAAAACGAGTGGAATGAAGTGAAGTTGGGTTTCTACCAGCGGGCACAGAATGCCGCAAATCCTAGGGGCAATAGATGGCACCCACCCATCAGGCCACCAAGGAGCCACGAAATGGAGTATCGGAACCGCGAGCAGTACCACTCCCTGCACGTCCAATTGGTGTGTGACGCCAAACAGCGCATAAAGAGTGCCAACACAGGTCACCCAGGGTCGTGCCATGATTCCAGGATGTTACAAAACAGTGCTCTGTACCGGAAGTTTGAAAAGGGCGAAATGCCAGAAGGGTGGCTTATTGGTAAAGTCTTATTTTGTGACAACAACATAAACTGTAAGGTTACATAGACATATGAATAAGCTACATCGGTGTACACCCTGATTAAAGCAAAGCCTACATAAAATGTATGTGTTATGAGTTGGCAGGCTGTTTGCACACAACCAGAGCATCAGCCTACCAGCTCACAACAGAAACATTTCCAAAGTTGTCTTCAAGTCAAATGAAGGTGGTTACCCAATGTGTAAATGCTGTCCTAACGCCACACAAGCAAAACATAAAAGTGATTCCAATGGTATTGCCATATCCCAAAAGTCCTTTGCATAAGTGAGTCAATATTGGTTTCCTCAATATAGTGTAAGATATCTTCCAGAAGTAATGCCTATGCTAATCTAATTGTAAAAAAAATAGGGCGAAAGGTGGAACTTTCAATAGAAAGACACCACTTTTGGTCTCCTTTTTTCCATTTAGATTAGGGATTTAGGCAATTAGACATAGTTCAGATGTTTCAGATGAGTTTTTGCACACAGATGAGCAGGTTGTTTTGAAAAATGCATCCCATTTTGATGAGTCATCTAAAGTCACATGATATGAAGAACTAATGTATATTTTTTTGTCTTTTCAGGGGATGCTGGTTACCCGCAGCTGACGTGGCTGATGGCTCCAATCAGGTACCCCCAGGGCCGAGCACAACATAACTACAACAGGGCCTTGCGGAAAAGCCAGAGCATCATTGAGTTGACCATAGGTCTTCTCAAATCCTGGTTTCTGTGCTTGGCCCGGCCTGGAGGGGAACTCCTGTACTCTCCTCCAAAGTCTTCCAGGATCATCCTGGCGTGCTGCGTGTTGCACAACATGTGCGTTGCCCGGGATGAATCCTGGGAGCTGACGGAGTAGAGGGAGCCAGAGGTCCGTCAGCTGGCGGCTCCCAGGCGGTGGAGCACCGCTGCAGGGATGGCCACCTGGAATGACCTGGTCACTAGCCACTTTACATGTAAGTACTGTAACCGCTCGAGATACGGCATGTGTATTAACTTGCTACTTTGCAGAGTTGACACTCACAGGGAGACAGATGGTAATTATCATCTGCCAATGACACTTGTCATTCTAGATAAAGTGTAGTCAACATTCCTAAACTGTGTTACTTGAGCAAGAACACGCACCTCAAACCAGAAACATATTGTATTGTATTGTAAATAGTGGAGAGGGATGAGAAGAGCTGGCAGGTGTTTAGTTGTGTCTATGCCACCTGTGTAGTTATTGACAAAATGAAAGGCTGCTTGGTATCTTATGGTGTCATCATTTTTCAGAATCTGGACATCTTGGATTGGAATCATGGCACGTACCCTGAGAAGCCTGTGGTGATGGCCTGTCTGGCGTCACAGGTATGTATTCAAGTGTTTGCATTAATGATTTCTGGTTTGTGTAAGTTGCGTCAAAATGTGTAATTTCACTTGTGATGTAGAAAATAAATGAAGTTAAAAATGAAGCAAGCGGGTAGTAAGATGTGATTTTCATGATGAAATGGCTTATCCTTTGCTTTAATTTTCCAGGAGTGGTACTGCTTGCGGTTGTAGCTGGTAGAAACCCACCTTCATGGACTCCACTTCATTTGTGGTCAGTGGATATTTTGTGAGGCACATGCCCAGAACTGGCCTTGATCACCAACATGAACACCCTGGAACTTCAGAAGTGGCTTGGAAGCTGAACAGCAACCTGGCCATGCCTTTCCTCTATGAGCTGGTAGAGGTGCAGAATTGCTTCTTGACTCTGCATGAACTTACTCAAGATATCAGAATCCCGTATCTTTGCCTAATGTAGCCATGGAGCAAAGATCGTGGGCTGGCGCTGTAAAGGCACACGGACTGGAGACTGTCAATATTACCTTGCTGCATTACTCCTTATGCTGTAACTCCATGAAAAATAAATACTTTTGAACGGAACATGTCTTTATTTTTTTGTGGGTGACTACAGACTTAAGCTGCCAATGCCGGAGCTTTGCACTTTGCATGCTGGTTGTACTGGTAATGTGAGGGGTTGGAATGTAGGGTAGGGATGGGACAGTGTTGTGTTGAGGTGTGAGGCAAAGTGTAGTGTTGGACTATGAGGGTCTGTGTTGTTCAAATATGGAGAGAGTCCAATACCAGACACATATGTTTGTTGCTCCTGAAATTCAACAACCATGGTAAATGTGTCAACAATTGAAGCTCCAGAAAACTAGGATCACACTCATACAGTTAAAATTGTGTTTGTTCCATTAGTGCTCTGTATATTTATGTAGACCCCCCCCCCCCCCCAAAAAAAAAAAAAAAATTTACAAACATAAACCAAAGACAAAATGATAGTGAAAAGAGATCCAAGTGTAGTGATTGTTGGGATTTGAAACCATGACGTTGCATGATGTTGTTAACTGGAGTTAAGTTGCAAAGCACTTAGCTATTCTGCAGAATAGAGCTGTTTGGTGAAAATAAAGGAGTGTGTTAAGGCTAAAATGCACATATAGCTAAAGTACTCAACATTGTAGGGAATCTAGGAAGAAGACCATAGAAAAAGTATGAGTTTTTAATGTGGACCTGAAGTGGTCTAGTGGTTAGAATACTTTGCTCTGCACCATGCAAGCATGAGTTCAAATCTACAGACAGATGAGATTATGAAATCGCTGAACATAATGTAAGTTTGCAAACGCTTCACTGTGTATGTGCGTGATGTACATTTTGTAGCAATATAAATGATCCAATCCGTTAGAGTTTTTAAACAAACAAAAATAATACACAAAAGCAGTTAGGTGGAGATGGTCAGCCTCGAACCTACGGCAGAGGGAGATGCATTGATCAGAGGATATGTGCACAAACCCATTAGACCACAGTGCTATGTGAGACTGCTCTGTGCACATAGACATAAGTATGAGAATTCGAGAAGCCGCGATCGCCATTCAGCGTAGCTTAATGCCACTGAATGCGGAATTCATTGTTGCTGTAACGCTTTCCAATTCGCCACTGCGCGAGTTAATTGATTGGAATGCGGCGAGAAATAAACAAGCCAAAGCAGTCTTAAGCTGGAGGTTTAATAAATTCGGCCCTAAGTGTCTTGTATCACCAGAGCCAAGTTCAAGGGGACATACTCCGAAGGCAGTCTAGATACCCAAATATTTAAATTTGTCCACCCATTGAAGATGCAGATGCCCTCGCATCCGAATCGACAGGTAGTAACAGGGATTTAGACCAATTAACCCGTAATCCTGTTAATGTGGAATACGTGTTCAGAATCTGCAATGCTCCCTGCAATGAAGGCCCTGCGTCACCCAGAAACAACAGCATTTCATCGGCATAAAGTGCCACTCTCTCCTCCAACCAGCCCACGTGATGTCCACGAATATGTGGGGACGTGCGGAGTGCCTCCATCATCGGCTTGATCGCTAAGGCAAAAAGAGCCAGGGAAAGAGGACATCCCTGTCGCGTACTCCGATAGAAGGAAAAAGGGAGAGAAAGGCCACCGCCCAACCTAATAGAGGCAGTCTGGTTCTTATAAAGTATTTTCAACCATTCAATAAACTGTAAGGGAAACCCCATCCTCCTAAGAGTCTCCCAAGGAAAGGGCCATTCTACTGTGTCAAAGGCCTTCTCTATGTCTAGAGAGGCCACCATCCTAGATGCTTGGTTGGAATGGGGACCATGCAGATTCGTTAACAAACTACGGAGGTTTATGTCCGTGGACTTATTTGGTATAAATCCCGTTTGATCCGGGTCTATCACAGAGGGGAGCATAAACTGAAGCCTCCTGGCAAGGAGTTTTTTTAAAATGTTCACATCATTATTTAACAACGCAATTGGTCTATAAGAAGCACATAGATCCTAGATCTATCCATAGATAGGGTCCTTAAAAGGCTTATATATTAACACTATATGGGCATGTTTCATCGAATCTGGGAGTTGGCCCTCTTGCAGGCAGTGGGAGTATAAGGAGGCCAGAATAGGTGACAGAAAGCTTGAATGAGCTCTGTAAAAATCAATAAGAAGGCCATCTGGCCCAGGTGCCTTACCTAGCGGAAAGGAGCCGATGACCCTCGCCACTCCCTCAGCCATAAAAGGGGCCACCAACCGCGATCGCTCTGCATTTGATAACCACCCCAACGCCACCTGATCAAAAATAGGGGAGATAAAGAGTGGGGAAAAGTCCATATCTATTCGTGAAGAATATAAATCGCTATAGTACTCCTGGAAGGCATCTAAGATCCCCTCCCGAGTTTGAACCGTATCACCAGATGGTAATCTAATTTTAGAGATAGTAGTCAAAAGATGTTGATGTTCTGCCAATATCCAACGGCCAATAAACGTCCATTTTTATCCCCGTATTCAAAGAAAGTTTGCTTTGATTGAAGTTGTGCCAGTCGGGCATGCCCTGCTAAATCATTTTGGGAGGCCTGCAGCCTATATCACTCGGGTCTGCACTAGTGATCGACCGATATAGTTTTTTTTTAACGCCGATAACGATATTTTGGTCATCGATATTTTCGAACATTAAAAAAAAAATATATATATATTTTTTTTTTTTTTATGTCTACAGGTACTGTGGTGGAGGGATCTGGGGGTCTAAAAGACCCCAAACCCCTCCTCTGCACTTAAAAGCATTCAAAACACCAAGTTTGGCTGTTTTGAATGCTGTACGTTTTTTTAATTCGGCGCCGCCAGTACTCTGAAGTCATGTCATGTCATGTCATCATGTCATCGAATTTAAAAAAATGGAGACCCGGTCAGACGGCGGCGGTGCAGGTAGGATGGCGAGCCGCGGAAGGCGGCGGGAGGGGGGGGACATCCCCTCCTGCTCCTTGTAATGACAGCCGAGCGGCTTCTTAGCCGCATCGGTTGTCATTACAAGTCAGCCGACCCGGTACACACTGGTACTGGGGTGATGCCTCTAGCTGCAGGCATCACCCCGGTATATGCACTTTCCCTAAATATCGGCAATATCGATAAATCCAAAGGCTGATTCCGATATATCGGGAAAAGTGCATATCGGCCCCCGATATATCGGTGTTGTCGATAATCGGTCGATCCCTAGTCTGCACTATAAATATCATAGTACTGTGACACCAAGTCCTGCAGGGAGCGGGTCTCAGACTCCATATCCGATCTAAGGGCCGCAATACTAGCAATACTATTTCCAGGGTAGAGGAGTCCCTATTAACCTCCCAAAGTTCTGGATGTTTCCTGGCTTCGGACAAAATTAAATCCCGATCTCTTAAGTTCAAAAAGTGGACCAGAAAGGGCCTGGGGGATGCTCCCTGTGGTCTCGGGCCAGCGGGGATCCGATGAGCCCTTTCAACAATATAGGCTGCTGACACCAGGGTTAAATTCAATACTGATTTAAATAAGGATTCTGCAAAACTAGTAGGACACATACCTTCAGACCCCTCAGGCAGGCTCACCACCCTTATGTTGTTACTGTGAAGACGGTTTTCGGCGTCCTCTGACCTCTCCATTAAAAGCTTAACCGTATGCTGTAAACTGGATACTTCATGGGTGGTGGCCGCCACTGAGTCCTCCACCTCAGATATACGAGACTCAACTGAGGAGATACAGCCCCTAAACCTATCCAAATCTTGCCGGATGAGGCCTCACTCCATTGCCAGAGTATCCATGCAGTTCATCAAAGTGGTCTTCCTGGCCTCAATTGCCGTTAGGATAGTGGAGATGGATGCGGCCTCAATCACGGGCGACATTGTGGCAGCTGCAGACTGTAGCGGTGTCTCCTCAACAAGTTTGTGGGAGCCTTGGGAATATCCATGTCCATATCCATCAACAACCAAACGTCTGTCTGGTCTGTTCAGTCTGTTTGATCTATAGTGGCTTGTTCACTGATCAGAGATATGGGAAAGATGGCCATAGCACGCGTCCTGGGCCGACAGCCCTGATGTTTAGGGGGCGGTTGCTTCCTTCCAAGTCGACTTTTTGCCAGGATAGGTGGAGGGAGGAAGAGGGTGAAGAGTACAACACGGGAACGCCCAAGTTCTAGGTCTGAGCCTCGGCTTACTAAGCCATAGTATGTTACATATACCCTGCTGTGTAGAATGGCTTACCCTTTCCCCGGTTCAACAGGATCAGGCAGGCAGGATGAGTTCAGTCTATGGAGCCGGAGCTCTTGCACACGCGTCCTTTCTCCCTCACATCCGGTCACGCCCCATGGAAAGATGTTTATCTGCTGTCAGGATGGGGCAATGCTTTCTAAACACTTTTTCTATTTTCTTATGTTGTATTCCATAGTTAAGAATAATTGGCATATTATCTTGATGTGTCCGACCTCACTTTATCCATTATGAGGTCTCATCTGTCCATTCGGTCTACTTCTTCAATTTGTTGTTTGATAAAAGTTTCTTGATATCCCTTTTGTACAATGCTCCGGCCAATCATAGATGCCTGTTCCCTGAAATCTTTTTCATCCATGCAATTTCTTTTTAGCCTCATAATTAGGCCTTTTCGGGACATTTATTAGCCACAGGGCATGATGGCAGCTCCTAATTAGTACAGTATCTCACAAAAGTGAGTACACCCCTCACATTTTTGTAAATATTTTATTATATCTTTTCATGTGACAACACTCAGGCTAAGTTCACATGTAGGCATTTGGGGCATTTTTCTGCTCTACGATCAGCTCAAAAAACGCCCAACAAGACAAATCCTATTCATTTCAATGGCCCCTGTTCACATCTGAGCGTTCCGACGCCTTGAGCAAAATGCCCAACGATCCAAAAAGTACATGAGCTTCTTTTTCTTTTTGGGCAGATTACAGGCGCTTTGGCCCCATAGACATCAATGCAAACCCTGGAATAGTGGTATAGAGCGTTTTAAAGGCGTTTTGTTGCTCCTGATCTGCTCAAACAGCACAACTCTCCACCCAGCTCTCCACCCCTTGTCACGCCTCTACTGTAGCACATGTTCTGTGTGACGGAATCTGGACACCACCGACTGGGTATCTCCGGCAGTAACCTGCTTCCTAAGCTCTGGAACACGGGATCCGTGATTCTGGCTATAGTTACCCCAAGAACTCGACAGTACAAGCTTTGGAGTCATCCAGAATCAAACTGTTTATTCAAACACAAAGCACATGGAGATGAACACTTCAGGGACAACCCCTCCCCCTTAGTCAATCCACTCAACATACCCATCCCATAATAACAATATAACAATGGAATGCAGGTATTCAACAACAGCAAACCCCCACCCCCCACCAGCAAGAGTGTGATTAGTGCAGAACCTGCCTGACTGGGGTTTTTGGTCACCCTGTGCCCCTTTTAGACACAGGGTGATTTACACATAAGAGGGACTGGGGATGCTGGACAAGGAGTCTCCCAATCTCCTAAAGCAATTGGGGTTCCACAAGCCCCCCAACCAAAGTGACTCACGTCACATATCTCCCCTTTCGGCAGGAGACTAACACAGAAGGAGACCCCAAACGGGTTGACTTCGAAGTTAGTCCGTAGTTCCAGTCCCCCAATGTCTGCACCCACACAGTACCCCAAACAAATTGTCCAGAACAGATCGTTACTCACCCAGCCAACCTCTGCCTCTATTGTAGAACATAACCCCTGCTGGGGAGAAGTGTGGACTGGTCCTTCTCCCTGGAGTCCATTTAGCCGCTGGACAGAAAAGACAGGGCGGCTGGGATCACTCCATCATGCTGTTGGGGATCTGGGCCGACTACCCAGCATCCCTGGGATATGCAGGTGGAGACTGTAGACTCATACACTTTTTCTGTATGAAAATCCCCCAGTGATTGTACAACAAGGCTGACATCCTCCTGTCCCAATGCCAGACCTTTTTCTTGGGTTGTGTAAGTGGAAACTGAAGTCCCATCCACTACCAAAGGAAATCCATCTTCTATTAGTTGGGGGCAGAGGCCAGCAGCACTTCTGCTGGATTGCTGTCAGTGAATACCGCAGTCCCATCCACTGATATCAACTCAAGCTGCAGTTGTGAGGTGCAGATTGCATTCTCACCCTGGAGCTCCTGCAAAGGTGATTGTTGTGGGCAGAGGCCAGTAGCATTCTGCCAAGCTTCCAGCTGTTCCACTGGGAAGTAAAGTGAAACATTGGTGACCTTGCACAAATCCTTCATGGCCACCGATTGTTGTATGCAAGGGTCCACAGCACCATGCTCTGAAGTCAGCTCTTCTGCAGGAGGCTCACTGGGATTTTCCTCCTCAATAGAAAAGTCTATTAAATCCCCGGTCTCTGGTGGTGTCTGGGGATCAGGATTCACCATCTCCTGTCTGTGGAATCCAGAAGATGTTAGTGGTGCTGGGCAGAGGCTAGCAGAGCTCTGTCCTGTTGTCAGCACTTCAGCTTTGGGAACAGCAATCTCCGGAGTTTCCACTGCCGACTCATAGGCATGCTGCTGAACGTGTTCTAGCAGTTTCCTGTATGCCCTTTCCAGATGCTGTTCTTTCCTTAGCAAGTGTTCTAGATCAGGTTCAAGCTCTGAGACCCCTGTGAGACAGAGCATAGCCTCTCTGTATTCTCGCAGGTCCTCAAGGGTAGGTTCCCCTTCGTCACCAAACACAAACACATCTGTAAGGCTCTCCCACAGCAATCCAGGGCCACCAAAGTCATATCCCTCCGGAGAGCATTCTGAAGTCTCTCCTAAATATTTCTGCTCTGCGTGCCATTGCAGAGCCCGATATTGATTGTCCAGCTCTATCTCCTGCTGGACCAGCCTGTCCAACTCGGATACCCATTGCTCCTGGGGCCGCTCTCCCAGGAATGCCAACCGCAACTTCCGTTGAACACTGGCCTGTTCCCCTGGGGTTGGAAAGCACTTGCCCTGGTATATACCAGCAAGCTGGAGGGTGCCACTCCAGAGCCCCACCCAAATCTGCTGCCTGAGCTCCAGGTATTGATCCGCAGATACTGTCCTGGGGTATACAGAAAGGGCGATCCGCAGCACCCCCTCGATCTCTGATGCCAGGTCCATATCTCCGTTGTAGCCACCAAAGTTTGCTATCCCGATCTTGGATCCCGGTGGGGGTTTGGATGTCCCAGACTGCAGGAAGCATCCCACCGCTTGCCACCAATGTGACGGAATCCGGACACCACCGACTGGGTATCTCCGCCAGTAGCCTGCTTCCTAAGCTCTGGAACACGGGATCCGTGATTCTGGCTATACTTACCCCAAGAACTCGACAGTACAAGCTTTGGAGTCATCCAGAATCAAACTGTTTATTCAAACACAAAGCACATGGAGATGAACACTTCAGGGACAACCCCTCCCCCTTAGTCAATCCACTCAACATACCCATCCCATAATAACAATATAACAATGGAATGCAGGTATTCAACAACAGCAAACCCCCACCCCCACTAGCAAGAGTGTGATTAGTGCAGAGCCGGTGTTGTAAAATTTTGTCGGACCCGTGAAAAAATCGGACCTCGTCACTTCCGGGGACAGGGGAGTCGACCGTGCGCATTTTTCGAGGTTTGGCAAAATTATAAGGCAAGGAGGCGGGGCTGAGGTGGGACGGAAGACACCGCCGCGTCATCTGCAGAGCTAAATAGAGGAGGCGGGACGGAGGTGCGCCGTGTAATAAATGCAGGACTTTAGCGACTCCTTCTGTTTTATTATCTTTAGTAATTATCGTATTATTTATCCTTAGGATTTCATTACATTTAGTATTTCTATAATACAAAATAAGAAATACTAAAATGTAATGAAATCCTAAGGATAAATAATACGATAATTACTAAAGATAATAAAACAGAAGGAGTCGCTAAAGTCCTGCATTTATTACACGGCCGCACCTCCGTCCCGCCTCCTCTATTCAGCTCTGCAGATGACGCGGCGGTGTCTTCCGTCCCACCTCAGCCCCGCCTCCTTGCCTTATAATTTTGCCAAACCTCGAAAAATGTCTTCTGCGCATGTGCACGGTCGACACCCCTGTCCCCGGAAGTGACGAGGTCCGATTTTTTCACGGGTCCGACAAAATTTTACAACACCGGTCTGACTGGGGTTTTTGGTCACCCTGTGCCCCTTATAGACACAGGGTGATTTACACATAAGAGGGACTGGGGACGCTGGACAAGGAGTCTCCCAATCTCCCTAAAGCAATTGAGGTTCCACAAGCCCCCCAACCAAAGTGACTCACGTCACATTCTGCAACATGGAGGACAGCAGTTTTCTCTTGGAAGCAGAAGCTTTTATAGCACTTATCAGGACATATCAATGTCTCTATGATATCAAGAATGTTCACTACAAGAACCGTACAAAGAGACAGAGGGCATGGGAAGAAGTAGATGCCAAAGTTATTGCAGGATGGTCTACAATGAATAAGACACAGCAGCATGATAAAGGTAAGTTTTCAATGTGTTCTGCATGCCTTGCCTTGTCTGATGTCATGTCTGCATCTTTGCAACAGCATGTATGTGGGGGAGATAAACTTATCTGTGAGTTCCTGAAAAGTTGGCGATGCTTTCCACAATGCCATATGCAGGACATGTTTGTGACATCACAACAGGGTACTGGTACAGGCCTAGGCCTTAACTTACCACTTCCAGACCAAGCCCATTTCTGAAACATGTTTACAAGTTAAAATCGATATTTTTAGATATACATATATATATATATATATATATATATATATATATATATATATATATATATTCACACATATACCACGCCCCGAACGACGTCACGTATGACGAAACCGGTCGGGTGGTACCGGATGCACAGCTGTCACGCCCCCTAGACGCCGGCTTTTCTACACACGCGGGACGCCACGGTTTCTTTCCTTTGATGTGCTTTATTCAAGTCGGCTCATTTTAAGTGCAATTTTAAATAAACTTTTTGTGTGTTATATGCGGGATTACGCTATGTGCCTTTTATTTCCTTCCTTATACACATGTTAATACTCCTGGAGTTCTGAGTCTAAGAGGTTGCAGTAGATTACATCTCTCTCCCTGGTTCCTGAAGGATGCATTGCATTTGGATCTACATCTAAGCTTGTGTGGCCGTTCCATTAAATTGGAGGCCTAAGCTTCTGGTAAGCTGCCACTTTGATACGTTTATCACGGGTGTGTTCCTGCTTTTACCTTGGGATTCAAGCCTCTCGTTCTGTCATCACCTGTTCTGGGACTTGTGCACAATTGCTGGATTCACATTTAATTATTTTAATGGACTTTTTATTCATTTAAATACACAGTCTATTGTATTATACTGTAATACACTGTATGGGTTGCACCATATATGATAGCGCTGCACTATTTTTGCTTCTTTTCATATATACACATACATACATATACATATACAGTATATTATATATATACACACACACTTTTTTTTTTTTTTAACAAAGACTATGGAGAATAGAATGGTGGTTGTTGCAGTATTTTTGGTCATGCGCAGCAGTATTTCTAACGTCATTGTGTTTGAAAAAATACATTTTGCTACCTTCAAAATAAACAGTAAGTTATGGCAATTTTTTTGGTATATTGTGAAAGATGATGTCACGCCGAGTAAATAGATAACCTACATGTTGCGATTTAAAATTGCGCACACTCGCGAAATGGTTACAAACTACGGTACTTGAATCTCCATAGGGGATGCTTTAAAAATGTTTTGCGGTTACCCGTTTACAGTTACAGAGTAGATTTTTTTTGTAAAATAATGCGCTCGCTCTGGCGATACCTCACATCTTTTTTACTTTTAGCGAGGTGTTTTTAGAAAAGAAAAAAAAAAAACACTGATCCCTTTTATCGCTGTCACAAGTAATGTAAACATCCAGTGACAGGTGCTCTTTATTCCTGCACTTCATTGTATTCAAAATGCCAATGTCGGCATTTTTGAATACTGACAGCTGTTTGAGTAAATCAAAGCATTCAAAACAGCCAAACTTGGCATTTTGAATGCTTTTGGGTGCAGGAGAGATTTGGGGTCTTTTAGACCACCAGATCGTTCCATAAAGAGTACCTGTCAATGCATAATATTTTTTTTAAATGTGCAGAATACTGCCCCCATATTGGCTATCCGCCTAAGGTTGAACAAAATATCGGTATCGACCCTGAAAAAACGATATTATTCTATCCCTATAATAAACACATTACACAGACATCAAAGCAAAAATTATTTAACCACTTTACGACCGCTTACGTTGATACTACTGCGGCAGTGTGGCACGATCCCGTCCAGCGACGTAGACCTACGTCGGGCGCGATCTCGGCTCCCAGAGCGCGCTCCCGCTCGCTGCGGGTGCCGATTCCGATCGGATTCGGTAGGGAACCGATCAGTCACCAGATACTGACCAATGATTTTTGGTCAGTGTCTGGCGAACGGTCCCAGCCAATGGAAATCTGTTCCCTGTCTGTGTAATGTAAACACAGGCAGGGGAAGTGATGTCACTGTCCCTTCTGGAGTCCTTTCGGTTCCAGGAGAAGACAGAGACACAGCAAAAACGTGAGTTACACCAAACAGCACACTGACACACCTCACATAGGCACATTTAACCCCTTGATCACCTCTGATCACCCCCTGATCACCCCCAAACCCTTCACAGTGAACACTATATACAGTGGTATACAGATATTTTACTGATCACTGTATAAGTGTCACTTGTGAGCCTAGTTTACGCCTGCGTTAGGCCCAAATAGGGTTTGGGCACCTGCCACCTATCCCCTAATAAAGTTTTAACCCCTTGATCAGCCCCAGTTAACCCCTTTACTCCCTATTACTCTGTGCACTAAATACAGTATATAGGTAAATACTGATCACTGTATTTAGCGTCACTAGTGACCTTAATTTGCGCTTGCGCTAAGCCCAGATAGGGTTAGGGCACCTGCCACCTATCCCCTAATAAACTTTTAACCCCTTTATCTCCCCCAGTTAACCCCTTCACTCCCTATAACACAGTGCACTAATATATACAGTAAATCAGATAACTACTGATCACTGTATTTAGTGTCACTTGTGACCCTAATTTGCGCTTGCGATAAGCCCAAATAGGTTTAGGCCACCCGCCCTCTATCCCCTATAAAGGTTTAACCCCTTGATCTCCCCCAGTTAACCCCTTCACTGCCCTGTCACAGTGTTCACTATATACAGTGATTACCGATCACTGTATTAGCGTCACGGGTGACACAACTTAGGCTAGTTAGCGTCAGGGTCCCACTACACCACCGTTACTTAGTGTCAGTTAGAGTCAAGTACACTAACACACATACACACACACCTCCATTACTAGTATAGTGTTTGAACAGACCAATATCTGATCTGATCAGAACTATACTAGCGTCCCCATAATTTAGTGTTCCTAAAACGCAGTGTTTGCACAATCAGCACTGATTCCTGCTAGCACCTGCGTTTAGCCCCCTTGCCCAGACCACCTTACCCAGGCAAGTGTAGTAATCAATAGATTACTGACACTTCCAAAAAACACAAATCACACAAAACCGCTGCGTTAGCAGAGTCAGGCCTGATCTCTGTTAGCACTAGCAGTTTTTTTTTTGTAGCGACCAAATAGTCCTCGACAACCAGGTGCTTTTATTACCTAGTAGTCGCACTACTGTACCGGTAAATTTAGTTACTAAAATGACAAAACCTTGGTACAGTGGTGAAGAGGTATATAATATACTGTCCGTGTCAGATGGGAGCGATGGGGAAGCCTCACTGGCAGAATCAGGGTCAGTATATGAACCAGATGATAGCAGCGGCTCCCTGACAGATAGCTCCGACGACAGAGGAGTCCCTGCTAAGGTCAGGCGTACCCGACCCCATTCTGGAGTTGCTGAGATGCAAGAACCGGGAGTTTCTCGTATGCAGCAGAGTGCCAGTACTAGTGCCACTCACACTTCTCGTGATCTGGCAAGCACGAGCGGCCTAGTACACCCTGGACCTTCAACCAGCACTGCAGTATCACCTGGTGATGTGGCGAGTCACCTAAGTGCAGTTGAAGCTGGTGCGGTGGCTAGCACGAGTCGTGGCCCGCAGCCACTGCGTATCCGAAGACAGGTTCATAGAGCCCATAGTGTCCTACATGAAGCGCTGGCATATCCTAATTGGCAGCCCACAGATTCCACAGCGCCAGTACTTCCCCCATTCACGGCCCAACCCAGAATCCAAGTGGAAACAGCTGGCTTTAATCCTATAAACTTTTTTGAGCTGTTTTTCACTGAAGATCTTTTCAGATCTATGGTGGACCAATCAAATTTGTACGCTCAACAATTCATCGCCGCCAACCCAAATTCACCCCTTGCCAGACCATTCGCCTGGAATCCTATTACGATTCCCGAGTTTAAAATCTTTCTGGGCCTTTCCTTCAACACGGGCATTACAAAAAAGAATGAATTGCGGTTATATTGGTCCACTGACCCAATTCATCAAATGTACGTGTTCTCTGCTGCTATGTCCAGGGCTCGATACGAACAAATATTTCGGTTCATGCATTTCAACGACAATGAACTCTGTCGTCCTCGGGAGACCCTGCATATGATCGGCTCCACAAAATTTGGCCCCTCGTAGACCACTTCAATCAGCGGTTCGCAGCCTTGTTTACCCCCCAACAAGATGTCTGTGTTGACGAGTCCCTGATTAAGTTTACTGGTCGCCTTGCTATCAAACAGTACCTCCCCAGCAAGCGTGCCAGATACGGGGTCAAGTTGTATAAGCTGTGTGACAGGGCCACAGGCTATACAGTTAATTTCCGTGTCTACGAGGGAAAAGAGCACTGTGGAGCCCCCCGACTGCCCAGGCTACATAGGGAGCAGCGGCAAGATCGTTTGGGACTTGGTGTCACCCTTATTCGGAAAGGGGTACCACTTGTACGTGGACAACTTCTATACAAGCGTGCCACTTTTAGACACCTCTTTCAATTTCAAATTGGCGCTTGTGGCACCGTGCGATCTAATCAACGGGGCTTCCCCCAAAGGCTAGTAAATGCCCCACTGAGCTCGGGGGAGAGAGCCTGCTTGAGGTGCGAGGAATTGCTTGCAGTGAAGTGGAGGGACAAACGGAACGTTTTCGTTCTCTCCTCCATTCACCCAGACACGGCAGTCCAAATTACTGCGGTCACCGGTGTTGTTGTTGAGAAGCCCCTCTGTGTCCACGACTATAACCGTAAAATGGGAGAGGTGGACTTCAACAACCAGATGATGGGACCGTACTTAATTGCCCGTAAGGCCAGACGCTGGTACAAAAAAGTGTCTGTATACCTATTTCAATTGGCTATTTACAAAGCTTTTGTCTTATACAAAGCGTCTGCCGGAACATTATCCTTCTTTAAATTTCAAGAAGAGATAATCAGAGCCCTTCTGTATCCAGCTGGTGCTCCTGCCCCAATTCCCCAACCAGATGCAGTGAGCCGGCTGCATGAGAGGCATTTTCCGGAATTCCTCCCGAGTACCCCTACCCAACGATACCCCCAAAAAAGATGCTGTGTCTGCAGCAAGCGCGGATTTAGGCATGACACCCGGAATTATTGTCCCGACTGTCCTGACGACCTGGTCTTTGCCATGGTGACTGTTTCCGTCGCTACCACACACTAGTGGATTATTAGCGTAGGGTACAGCATGGCACAGTTTAGGGCACATTTACACAGGGTCTCAAAAGATGTTCGATGGCTATCATCATTTTGAGAGACCCGAACCTGGAACTCTAACGTTTGAAGAAAAAAAAAATACATAAAAGCCAAAAATAGTTGTCGTCTCAGTAATTTTTTATGTTCTTCTACACTTCCTACTGTACTTTTAATGTACTTAGTTTGTTTTTTCATTCTTTTGTGACCTGTTTCTCTTGCAGGTACTCGTCGGCTGCCACATTGATTTTATATATTCTGACACAAACAGCGTTTGCGCTCAGCATATATGGATACCTTTGCTGGCAGCAGCTGTGGTGATTTTCTGATTTCAGCACTGCCGTTAAAATCCTATTTAGGTATACGTGGATACCCATCATTAAATTCAGTGGGTGGTTGTTTGGGCGGTTAATGAGGAGTAATACTACACATTATTCCTGTGCTGATTTCGGATAGGTTCTCTTTTTTTTCTTTCAGCCCACAGGCTGCATATAAAAAAAAAACCTATATGACAAACAAGGACCAGCAATGTACTGGTACGTTGCTGGACTTTGAGTGGTTATACCAGGATGATGCCTGCAGATTTAGGCATCAACTTGGTATCGTTTTTTACAAGCAGCGGTCGGCTTACATGTAAAAGCAATCCTAGCGGATAATTGGCCGCTAGACTGCTTTTACATGCAGTGGGAGGGGACTCCCCCCCTCCTGTCGCCTTCCTCCGCCTTCCACGGTTTTTCTCGGGCTCTCCTGTCCCACCGGTTAACCCGAGAGTGCAGCCGGTGGTTCAATTATCTAACCATAGAGCTGATTGGAGATGAGAATGGCTCCAATCATCTCTATGGCCTAAGATATCGGAAGCTACGAGCAATTCATGACTTCTGTTTTGCCAGAAATAAACAGCGCCATTGGGAAATTGGGAAAGTATTTTATCACACCAATTTTGGTGTGGTCAGATGCGTTAAGGTCAGAGGAAAGATCTAGAGTCTAAAAGACCCCAATTTTTTTTTAAAAAGATTACCTGTCACTACAGATTGCTATCATAGGGGAAATTTAAATTCACCGTGATAGCAATAAAAATGATTAAAGAAAATAAAAAAAAGGAAAGAAAAGGTGTCAAAATAACATAAAAAAGCAAATAAAAAAAAAAAATCAAGCCCCCCTGTCCCCCCGTGCTTGCGCGCAAATGCGCACACAAGCGTTGGTCTAGTGTCATATGTAAACCGCAATTGCACCATGCATGTGAGGTATCGCCGCGAACGCCAGGTCGAGGGCAGTAATTCTTGCAGTAGACCTCCTCTGTAAGTCCAAAGTGGTAACCTGTAAAGACTTTTAAAAGCTTTTAAAACTGTACGTAGTTTGTTGCCGCGGCACGGGCGTGCTCAATTTTTAAAGCATGTCATGTTAGGTGTCTATGAACTCGGCATAAAATCATCTTTTAAAATTTACCAAACAATTTGGAATTATATAGTGTATTTCTGCATTAAATATAAAAAAAGTGTTTTTTTAAGCAAAAATTGGGTTTGGAAAATGTGTGCGCAAATACAGTGTGACAAAAAAATTGCAACATCCACCATTTTGTTCTGTAGGGCCTCTGCTTTAAAAAAAATATATCATGTTTGGGGGTTCAAAGTAATTTTCTTGTGAAAAAAAATATTTTTTCATGTAAACAAAAACTCACAGAAAAGGCTTGGTTTTCAAGTGGTTAGAAGAGTGGGTGATGTGTTGTTAAAATTGAGCATAAAATGCCAGGACTGTTCAAACACCCCCCAAATGACCCCTTTTTTGAAAGTAGACACCCAAAGCTATTTGCTGAGAGGCATATTGAGTCCATGGAGTATTTTACATTTTGCCCTAAGTTTCAGGAAAATTACAATTTGTTTTGTTTTTTTTTTTACACAAAGTTGTCACTAAATAATATATTGCTCACGCATGCCATGGGTATATGTGAAATGACACCCCAAAATACATTCTGCTGCTTCTCCTGAGTACAGAGATACCCCATGTGTGAGACTTTTTGGCAGTCTAGCCACGTACAGGACCCCGAAAACCAATCCCCGTCTTCAAGTTTTCTAATGGCGTAAAATGCTTATTTTACCTCTGCACTACCTGTCACAGTTTCAGAGGCCCTGACATTTCAAGATAGCACAAACCCCCCCCCCCCCCAAATGACCCCATTTTGCAAAGTAGACACTCCAAGCTATTATCTGAGAGGCATGATGAGTCCATGGAATCGTTTATATTTTGGCACAAGTTTCGGGAAAATTATTATTTTTTTTTTTTTTGTTTTTTTACACAAAGTTGATATAATATCATGCTCACACATGCCATGGGTATATGTGAAATGACACCCCAAAATACATTCTGCTGCTTCTCCTGAGTACAGGGATACCCCATGTGTGAGACTTTTTTGCAGTCTAGCCGCGTACAGGACCTGGAAAACCACTCCCCACCTTCAGGCTTTCTAAGGGTGTAAATTGTTGATCTCACTCCTTACTACCTATCACACTTTTGAAGGCCATGAAATACCAAGATGGCACAAACCCACCCCCCCCCCAAATTACCCCATTTTGCAAAGTAGACACTCCAATCTATTTGCTGAGAGGCATGGTGAGTATTTTGCATCCCTCATTTTTCTGGGAAAATGAAGAAAAACAGGAAAATGCATTTTTTTCCCTCTTTTTTTCAATTTCCAAAACTTTGTGACAAAAAGTGAGATCTGCAAAACACTCAACATGCCTTTCTGCAAATAGCTTAGGGTGTCTACTTTCCGAAAAGGGGTCATTTGGGGGGGGGGGGGGGGTTGTGCTGTCTTGGCATTTCATGGCCTCCGAAACTGTGATAGGTAGTCAGGAGTGAAATCAACAATATACGCCCTTGGAAAGCCTGAAAGTGGTGATTGATTTTCGGGGGCCTGTACTCGGCTAGACTGCAAAAAAGTCTCACACATGGGGTATCCCTGTACTCAGGAGAAGCAGCAGAATGTATTTTGTGGTGTCATTTCACATATACCCATGGCATGTGTGAGACATATATCATTAAGTGACAACTTTGTGTAAAAAAACAAAAAAAAAATAATAATATATTTCCCGGGAACTTGTGGCAAAATATAAAATATTCCATGGACTCACCATGCCTCTCAGCAAATAGCTTGGGGTGTCTACTTTGCAAAATGGGGTAATTTGGGGGGGTTTTATGCTATCTTGAAATTTCAGGGCCTCCGAAAATTTGATGGGTAGTGAGGAGTAAAATCAAAAATTTACGCCATTAGAAAACCTAAAGATGGTGATTGATTTTCGGGGTCCCGTACACAGCTAGGCTCCCAAAAAGTCTCACACATGGGGTATCCCCATACTCAGGAAAAGCGGCAGAATGTATTTTGGGGTGTCATTCCACATATACCCGTGTCATGTGTGAGAAATTTATCTTTTAGTGACAACTTTGTGTTAAAAAAATAAAAAGAAAAAAAGAAAACGGAAAATTTATATCAATACTTACCGTAATTTTCCTTTCCTGATAGAACTCCATGGCAGCACACGTATGGGTAGGCTCCGCCTCCTCTCCTACCCTATAGGACCCCACTCCCATAAATTTTTGCTCCAAGCCAGGAGCCGTGTTCCATATATAGACTACTCCAGCAGATGGGAGGGAACTCCTGCTGCCATGGAGTTCTATCAGGAAAGGAAAATTACGGTAAGTATTGATATAAATTTTCCGTTTTCCTGACAGACTCCATGGCAGCACACGTATGGGAAATAACTAGCCATACACACCCGGGTGGGCAACTGCTGGTCAAACAGAAATAGGTTTAATTTGCACCGTCAACAGACAAAATTTTTAAACCAAAATCAACTGAGGATAAAGAAGCAGGTTCAACACAATAATGTGACATGAAAGTGTTAATTGAGGACCATGAGGCCGCTCTGCAAATGACATCTGGTGCAACATGAAGGGAAGCCGCCCAAGACGTAGAAATCCCTCTGGTGGAATGAGCCGTCACCACTTCCGGAGGAGCCAGTCCCTTGGCTCTATATGCCCACTGGATGGTCTGAACTATCCAGCTAGAAATTGTTCTGGAAGAAGCCCTCTTGCCTCTGTTCTTTCCATAAAAGAGAACAAATAGATAGTCTGACTTGCGAAAGGAAGCTGTGAACTTCAAGTATGTTTGAAGGACTTCGCCCACATCCAACGGATGGGTACTCTGGTCATCTTGAGACTTGAATGTAGGTAAAACAATCTCTTGGTTGACATGAAAAACTGAATTTACCTTCGGATTGGACCCTAGCATAGGGACCAGGACGACCCGATCAGGAAAAAATGTCAGAAAAGGTTCTTTGCAACCCAGGTCACTAATTTCAGAGACACGTTTAGCCGATGTGATGGCTACTAAAAAGGCCGTCTTCATAGACAGATTCTTAAGGAAGAAGGAATCTCCATGTTCCAAAACTGTTGCTGAGAGAAACTCAAGGACTAGTGGAAGGTCCCATTTGGGGAACCTGGGTTTCCTGGGAGGTCTCATTCTTGACGCACCTCTGAAAAACTGCCGGACCAGAGGATGTTTTGCCCATGAGGTCCCCGTGAAGGCAGAGATTGCTGAGATCTGTACTCTGAGAGAGCCAACAGCCAGAGATAGGTCTAAGCCTGTCTGGAGGAACCCCAGAATGTGATGGATCTTAGGATTAGTGATGGAATCGGACTCATTAGACATGTAATCCTCAAACTTAGACCAGATCCTCTCGTAGACTTTGTTGGTGCCCGGTCTCCTGGCACTCATCATTGTGGACATTGCCGCACTTGGACAGCCAAGAGCTTTTAGTCTTTCCCTCTCAAGGACCATGCCATGAGATGTAACTGCGCTGGACATGGATGCAGCACTGGACCCTGAGATAGAAGGTCCGGCCTGAATGGCAGGGGAACAGGATCCCGAAAGCTCAGTTGGAGCAGCAGAGGAAACCAGGGCCTCCTTGGCCAAAACGGAAGAATTGCTATGACTTCTACCCTCTCTCTCCTGAGTCTCTGCAGGAACTTGAATATCACTGGGACCGGGGGAAAAGCATATGCTTTGTGGAACTTCCAGTGGTCCGTCAGAGCATCTACCCCGTAGGCTTGGGGGTAACGCCATCTCGAGTAGAATTTCGTCAGTTTGGCATTGTTTGGAGAGGCAAACAGGTCTACCTCCGGAAGAATCCCCAGAGAGATGACCCACTTGAAGGTTTCTGGATGAAGAGACCATTCGTTGTTGTCTAGATTGGTTCTTGACAGAAAATCTGCCTGAACGTTCTGGACTCCTGGAAGATAAGCAGCTGATAGATTGGAAAGATTCCGTTGGGCCCATGCCATGATCGGTTTCACTTCTTCCAGAAGGGAGGAACTGCGGGTGCCCCCTTGCCTCTTGATATATGCGACCGCCGTCGTATTGTCTAGCCATAGGAGGACCGAGGACCCTTTCACCAAGTGACGGAAAGCCATGATGGCACGAAAAGCTGCCCGAAGCTCCAGGACATTTGAGACCAACCCGAGGGTGGGAAAGTCCCACCTGCCCTGGGCCACCTCTGACAGGCAGTGCGCACCCCAGCCCGTCTGGCTGGCATCCGATGTCACAACGATCCAAGGAACGGGAACGATCGAATGACAATTCAGGAGATTTTCCCATTGTAGCCACCAAGACAGACTCGCCCTCATAGAGGATGTTATCCGTACAGGAGTGTCTGGATTCCCGGAGCTCCATTGGCGGAGGAAACCGATTTGGAAGGGCCTCATCCTCCACTGTGTCCACTTGACCATGGGGGCCGTGGAGACCATGGTCCCTATTATTTTCAGACACTGTGATGCCCGAAGATAAGGGGTTGACATTGCCGGTTGTATTCTGCTGCGGATCACCGGAATCTTCTCCACTGGAAGAGAGATGGTGCCTCTGGAGGTGTTGAAGAGTGCCCCCAGGAAGATCAAGGATTTTGTCGGATCCAGATGGCTTTTCTCCAGATTCAAGAGCCACCCGAATTCTTGAAGGGTGGAGATTACCTGAGATCTGTGTTGCAGAATCTGTGCTTGGTCTTGAGAAAGAAGAAGCAGATCGTCTAAGTAGTGAAACAGTCGGATCCCTTTCGATCTGATCAGAGCTACAATAGCCAGTAAGATCTTTGAAAAGACTCGAGGTGAGGTGGTAAGCCCGAAAGGGAGACAGGTAAACTGGAGATGCACTTGACCCACGGCAAAGCGAAGAAACTTTTGTAGTTCTGCTGCCACTGGGACATGGAAATAGGCATCTTTTAGATCTATGGAGATCATCCAATCTTCTGGTTGCACCACTTGGCGGATAGTGAAGAGTGTCTCCATCCTGAACCTCTCTTTCTTTATGAAAGAGTTCAGATGAGTCAGGTCTATGACCGGTCTCCAAGAACCGTTTTTCTTTAGCACCATGAATAGAGGTGAATAAAGGCCTTGAAACCTTTCTTCGGCCGGAACTGGGATGACAGCACCTTGAGAGATCAGGGAATCTACGTATGACAGAAGAATTGACTTCTTTTCTTCCACGCGAGGTAGAGCCGTAGGGATGAACCGCAGAATTGGAGTTTCTTCGAAAGACCAAACGTGACCATGAGACACGGTCTTGACGGTCCACTGGTCCGTAATCGAGGCTGCCCAAACGTGCGCAAACTGACGTAGACGAGCGCCTACTCGCAACGCTTGAGCAGGCCTGATATCAAAAAGACTTTGTGGTCTCCCGACCACTAGAAGGTGTTCCCTTGTTGAACTTCTGACCTGTAGGTTGAGATCTTTTCCAATTCTTTCTGAACTCACGTCCAGGCCTGTAAGAGCGAGCTTCTCTGGATCGATCCGAACTTGGTTTGTGCTGGAATCTTCTGCGGTCAAGCAAACGGCGATCCTGAGGGAGGAAACCTGATTTACCACCAGTGGCACGGGTAATGGCACTGTCCAGTTTGTTGCCAAAAAGGGACGCACCCTCAAACGGAATCCTGCACCAGGCCTGTTTGGAAGCAGGATCGGCCAGCCAGGGACGTAACCATAAAGCACGTTTGGCCGTGACAGAAGAGAGCATGACCCGCGCCACCAGGCGAATGATATCAATGGAAGCCTCTCCCAAAAAGGCCGTTGCCAACCTTAGTTCATACACAGCCGAGCTTCTGGCTGCTTCCTCTGAGACACCTTGCAGTGTGGTCTCCACGTTATCTACCCAAGCCTCCATAGCTTTGGATGTGGCTGCTAGGGCTAGGGCTGGCTTGCAGGTCATACCAGCTAACAGATAGATCTTTTTGAGATCCGTATCAATTCGTCTATCCAGACCATCTTTAAATGAGACGGAATCTTCCAAAGGTAGGGTAACGTGTTTGACTAGCCTCATCAAGGCTGCGTCTATTGTAGGTGCAGAATCAAGATGCTTCACTTTGTCGGTCTTAAAAGGATATAACCTGGAAAATTTGGACGATAAGGAATTCTTCCTTTCAACTCCATGCCATTCGTCTGTAATGATTTCCCCCAGCTCACTCAGAAAAGGGAAATGATCCCCTTCTTTCTTGAGGTGTTTAAAGTATTTTTTCTGTTTTGCTGGGGAATCTGCTGGCTCTTCCCATTTTAACGCCTCTTTTACCGCTCTCACTAGCGGAGAAATCATGGCAAAATCAAAGCCTGAACTTTGGTCTTCTAGGTCATCCTCACTTTCAGAGGAATCCGAGAAGCGACTCGGCTGGGAAGTGCCTGGCTCTACGTCTTCCCTCTGAGGGAGAACTGGAGTATCAGTTGTATGACCAGACAGCCGGTTGGGATCCCAATCCCTTAAGGATTCTTGCACGATCCGCCTGACCAGGGTTTCCACTGGTGGATCTGGGACTTGTTTTTCCTTGATTGCACGAGAATAGCAGGCATCACACAAGGATCTATCCTCAGGGACTACAGCCCTACAACCCCAGCAAGATTTGTGTGCGGGGCGGTCAGCATGGCGGGAAGACCGGCTTGGACAATCATCATGGCGTCTAGACCTAGACCTGGATCTATGGTGCCTGGATTTGGATGATGCATGGTGATGGCCTGAAGGTGATCTGTCCTTTGATCCCGATGCAGGACGTTGGTCAGACCTAAAAGGGCTGAAAACAAGGAAAGAAAAGCTCAGGCTACAGTAAGCCAGCTGGCAGACAAGCGAGAGTTAAAAGCTAAAGCTCACCTGTTGCGCAGGGACTGGCCACCGGGGGGCGGTGAGGCATCCATTGCAAATCACAGCGAGATAACCTGCAATAGGAAGGATGTAAGAACTCAATCTTACCTTCCCATAGCCGCCTTTCCCCTCCCCCATTCAAGCAGGACTGACCCAGCACAGGACTTACCAAACACAGGCAGAGACACAGCGTGGGGAGGCCGCCGCAAAAGCCCACAGACATCCCAAGAATGACAGCTCCATCAGCTGTTTAAATTTCCCGGGAGCCGTAAAGCCACGCCCCCCCCCCCCCGACGCCACCGCGTCATGGAGGACTGGAAGTAGCGTGCGCTCATGCGCAGACCACTTAGGAACCAAGCCTCACAATGAACACCCAACTGGGAATCAGGAGGCGGGGGGAGGAGCCGAGAGCGACGGCCTGGAACGCAGGAGCGCTCCAGCCGCCATACTAACCAGGAAGCAAAACGATAAAAAATATAAAGTAAGCAATACATTACCACCAATACCGACAGAAGGACCTGGAACGCTCCTCAACCGGAGACTAGCGTGTGCGTCAGGGCATAAGGGCCTCCCGCTAGTAGCAAGGACGTATGGCCAAGCGATGCAGCCCACCTCTCATTCAAGATTTATGGCATCTTCCGGCATCATTTCAAATTGCCCGGGTCCACCCAGTAGTACTGAGATTGCTGGACTAAGGTAGAAAAGGCACCATCAAGGAAAGCCACACGCCACCAGGTATGTAAGAAAACGCATCCTATAAGGTAAGACTTCTCTTGCGGAAGGAGGAAAAAAAAGGACCACGGCTCCTGGCTTGGAGCAAAAATTTATGGGAGTGGGGTCCTATAGGGTAGGAGAGGAGGCGGAGCCTACCCATACGTGTGCTGCCATGGAGTCTGTCAGGAAATTATAATTTTCCCAAAACTTGTGGCAAAATATAAAATATTCCATGGACTCACCATGCCTCTCAGCAAACAGCTTGGGGTGTCTACTTTCCAAAATGGGGTCATTTGGGGGTGTTTTGGGGTATTTTGACATTTCAGTGCCTCCTAAACCGTTATAGGTAGTGAGAAAATGCAATGAAAAATGTACGCCCTTTGAAATTCTGATGGTGGGGATTGGTTTTCGAGGTCCCGTACACAGCTAGGCTCCCAAAAAGTCTCACATATGTGGTATCCCTGTACTCAGAAGAAGCAGCAGAATATATTTTGGGGTGTAATTACACATATACCCATGGCATGTGTGAGCAATATATCATTTCAATGACAACTTTGTGTAAAAAAAAAAAAATTTTTTTTTTTTTTTAGTCATTTTTCAAACACCTGTGACTAAAAAATGAAATATTCAATGAGCTCAACATGCCTCTCAGAACATTCCTTAGGATGTCTACTTTACAAAAAGTGGTAATTTGGGGGGGGGGGGGTCTTGTACTGCCCTGCCATTTTAGCACTTCATGAAATGAGCTAGGCAGTCAGAAATTAAAGCTGCGTAAACTTTCAGTATTTACACCATAGTTTGTAGACGCTATAACTTTTGCGCAAACCAATAAAAATACGCTCATTGAATTTTTTTTGACAAATATATTTTGGAAAAAAAAATGACATAAATTGAGTATATTGGATATTTTTTTAAAAGACAAAGTTGAAAATGTCATTTTTTTGCAAAATTTTAGATATTTTTATTAATATTGCAAAAAATAAAAAGCGCAGAGGTGATTAAATACTCCCAAAAGAAAGCTCTGTTTGTGTGAAAAAAAGGACGTAAATTTCGTTTGGGTACCACATTGCATGACCGCACAATTGTCAGTTAAATTCGCACAGTGCCGAAGCACAAAAAGTGGCCTGGACGTAAGACAGCAAAATCCTCCGGAGCCAATATCAATGTAGCGGAAGCAATAATTGGCATCCACGACTGCCAATAGCACAAAAGAAAAATATTTTTCATAATTAAAATATTTTGTGCCACTGTCAACTGGTTTCATTATTCTTACATGCTTCCCATCTATAGCTCCTACACAGTTTGGGAAATTGCATCTTTCCCAAAAAAAGTTTAGAAATCGAGAGCCACTCGTCCTCCTTAGGTTGGGCCATCACCACATCATGTAAGACATCCCAGATTTTGGAACAAGTGTCCCGTATGATGTAACTAGCTGTGAATTCCCCAATCATAAACGTGAAGTGTAAACTGGCCAGGGATTGACCAGCTGCTAAGTACCTGTAGATAAAAAAGAAATGACATAAGTATTTTCTTTTTTACAGTTATGCTATTGAAAAAAAAAATGGAAAAGCTTGAAGGATGCATACACAAGTTACAGGCGACAAATACGTGAATTTAGGAGTGGGCAGGCAGCAGAAGAACCTCCCCAATATATACATGCCAAAGATTTGGATTTTCTGAGGCCTTCATTACAAATGAGCAGGTAGGTCATGTTCCTTTAAAAGTTACATATGTAGTATGCAGACATTCTAGAGCATGTTTATTTTTTTTTCAGTACCCAAAGTTCATGGAACACTCCAGCGGGTGAAGAAGATGAAGAAAACGAAGATCTTTATGCAGCAGAAGACAGCCAGGAAATGCCTGACATGCCAATACCTGACATGCCAATACCAGACGTGCTAATACCCAACGTGCCATTGCCTGACGTACCATTGCCTGACGTATCAACACCAAGTAATATGCTAGATAATAGCAGATCATCTGGCAATTCAGAATTGGCTAGCCCCCCTGCTGTACCACTGCAGTGATCCTCATTAAGGGCCTCTAGAGGAAGGAACGAAAGATAATAAAATAGTTGACATAATGTCTGAATTTTCAGCAAAAAAAGATGATAAACCCACTGCTATGTTTTTTTAAATTCTTTTTATTTCAATATGTGCATAAAAACGAACATTCCAAACATCCTTTCAAAAAAGGGACAAAACAATATAAAATAAAAAAATTATACAATATGCAAATAATTATCTGTTTACTTAGTATTCATAATCTCTTTATGCCAAGGTATATCCATTTAGCTTAATTGATCGCCGTTGTCCCGGTGTGCCCCAACCCCTTGCTCCATTGCATTCATAGATTTATTTCCTCATCATCATACTATGTGCATCCCTCTATATCCTCTTAGTTATCTCCTTATATTCAACCATTGGTTAATGTTGATTGACTCCAATTATCCCAAATTTTATTATATTTCGTTGAGCATCATCTATGCATATACAATACTTTTTCAAATGGTAAAATCTGATTTACCGCTCTTATCCAGTTCTTAACAACAGGGGGCTTCACTTGAATCCATTAAGCATTATCTTGTGATATCTAGACCATGTTATTTCATCTAATATACCCAGCAATCAGGTTTCTGGGGTCAAAGGTACAGGCATATTCAGGACAGAGGAAAATATTTGAATTATTTCCTGCCAGAATCTTGATATCACTGGACAAATCCACATAATATGTATAAAGTCTGCACGCTTAGCATTGCATCTCAAACATTTAGGAGATGCAATGCTTTGCATTGCATAAAGTCTACTTGGAGAAAGATATGATTGATGTAGCATGTATAATTGTATTAACCTATTGTTTGCTGCTGCTGATACATATAAATGGGATGAACAGGCTTCTTTCCAATCTTCATCAGTTAAATTGGGAATTATTTCCTGACATTTTGTTCTTATTGCCAAGGGATTCATTCCTGAATTAACCCTGGTTAAATGTGCATATATTTTAGGGATTAATCCTTTAGGGCCCTGGGACCTAAGGATACCAATCATTGGGTATCCAGAGATCCCAGGTCCCAAAACTCCAAATTGCGCTTGTAACGCATGCCGCAACTGTAGGTATCTATATAATGAGGTATGTGGTATATCATATTTCATTTGTATATCTGAAAAAGAGTACATATGTGTTATGTCATATACGTCTGCAAGGACTGATTTCCCAGAACTGATACTCTACCAATTGTTTCAGTTGATTAAACATTGGGTTTCGCCATAGTGGGAGATCCATGTTTATTTGTGTGTTTCCCTCTATACGTTTTGCCTCTCTCCATATTGTACGAGCTAATGTTAACATTGGTATTTGCTTATATTTTAATTTATTCAAAGGTGCTTCTAGGGCTATAAGTAAATTATCGATTTGTAAAACATGAGCCAGGTGTGATTCTACCATCTGTAGTGTTACTGGTACTATCCATCCTGTGAGATGTTTAATTTGTCCAGCGAGATAGTATCTGTATATATTAGGAAGTGCCATACCTGCTTCTGTTTTAGCTCTCTGAAGTGTGGTTAACTTTATTCTATTTCTACCCTTTCCCCAAATAAATGTGGTAAATAGGGCACCTATTTTTTTAAAAATAGTTTTAGGGACTATAACCGACATATGTGAAAAAAATGTATAAACATTTCGGTAATAGGACCATCTTGATTAAATGTATTCTCCCTGCAACTGAAAGTGGTAATTTAGCCCAAGTAGCTAATTTAGATTTAATTGTTGTCATGAGTGGATTAACCACTTTAGCCCCAGCCCTATTTCGGACACTTTTTGTTCACAAGTTAAAACCAGTATTTTTTCCTAGAAAACTACTTAGAACCCCCAAACATTATATATATTTTTTTAGCAAAGACTCTGGAAAATAAAATGTCGGTCATTGCAAAATTTTTTGTCACGCGGTATTTGCGCAGCGGTCTTTAAAACGCCATTTTTTTGGAAAAAATTTGAAAAATCACATTTCACTGCATTTAAAAAATACTAAACAGTAAAGTTAGCCCATTTTTTTTGTATATTGTGAAAGATGATGTCACGCCGAGTAAATAGATACCAAACATGTTACGGTTTAAAATTGCGCCCCCCCGTGGGATGGCGACAAACTACGGTCAATAGAGATCTCAATCTGCGACGCTTTAAATTTATTTAACGGTTACCAGTTTAGAGTTAGTGTGTAGCTCTTTTTTTTAAATTATTGCCCACGCTCTGGCGATCGCGGCGATACCTCACATGTGTGGTTTGAACAGCGATTTCATTTGCGGCTCGACTTGCGTATACGTTTTTTTTTGTGCGCGAGCTAACGGTGACGGGGACGGCTAAATTTTTTTTTTTTTTTTCCTATTTATTTTTTCTTTTTTTTTAAACTTTATTACAGGTTTTAAAAAAAAAAAAAAATCTGATCACTTTTATTGCTGTCACAAGCAATGTAAACATCCCTGGTGACAGCAATATGTCGTGACAGGTACACTTTATGGAGGGATCGAGGGTCTAAAAGACCCTAGACCCCTCCACTACACTTCCCTGTATGCAAAACGCCGAAAACGGCATTTTTGCATACAGCCGTTTTTCAAATCTGCCGCCTTTTGCAGCACAGTAACCCGGAAGTGACGTCATGGACGCCGCCTCCGGGTTACGTCATCGGAGACCCGATCGATGCCGTTTCCGGCATTCATCGGGACTCCATCCAGCCGGCGGACGCGCCGGCTGGGTGCTCGGGGCTCCCGGTGGGACGGTAGCCCCGAGCAAAGCCGCGGAAGGCGGCGGGAGGGGGGGGGACGTCCCCTCCCGCCCCCCGGGTAACGATCGAGCGGCTCCCGAGCCGCATCGATCGTTACCGACGGAAAGCCGACCGTCGGCTTCAAACAACGGTACCGGGATGATGCCTCTAGCTAGAGGCATCATCCCGGTATAACCCCGCAAAGTCTGCTGACGTAGAGGTTACGTGACTGGTAGTAAAGTGGTTAAGGTTAGCCTGTAAAGCTGCTTGTGGTAATCTTGTAATATTTATTCCCAGATATTTGAAAGAGGACACTACCTTTAATAAACTTGAATCCTTGCTTAGTGTGAGTAGTTGTGGTTGCAATGGCATAAGGGAGGATTTTTGCCAATTAATTTTAAGGCCTGAATAAGAACCAAATAGTTCTATTATACGCATAGCTGCTTCCAATGATCCATGTGCATCATTTAAATATAAAACAAGATCATCAGCATATAATCCCACTATATCTATCCTTTCTGCCAATGTAATGCCCCGTACAGAAGGGGTTTGCCGAAGTCGAAGTGCCAAAGATTCAATAGCTACTGAAAATAAGAGTGGTGATAGAGGGCATCCCCGCCGAGTTGTAACTCTCCTGCGTTTTTGTAGTAGGCTGGATTTGCAGCTGCAGAATCTCCACTCAGTAGTCATGTAGAGATGTGTTGAATAACCAGATCCAACTCTCCAGACTCATCACTGTGGGCTTGTCAGCTTCAGCATACAGATATACACACTCAATAAGATGTTCCTGGAGTGATAGGATGTATATAACAGTATGAAGATGATGTGCTGAAGGGACAGGTGTGAACAGTGACAGAGATGGCAAGCACTTGATAGAAATGTTCAGGAGAGTATTAGATGGTATTAGGTAGAATGCAGATAGGTTAGTAATCGAGTATGGTAACAGGTGGTAAGGACAGCAGATGACAAATACAGGATAGACTAACCCAGTGCAAGGATAGATGGTAGTAGACTCAAGAGCTAGCAATCTATGTAACAGTGCAGATGATAGAATTAGTATGCATAGATAGTAACAGTCCTTATGTGCAGAGGTAGATAGTGTAAGTAAGGTTATGGAGGATTCCCCTGTGGGGTACTTATCACTAGTAAAGTTAGTAGTAGCAGGGTCCAGTAGTAAGGGAGTGATCCAGTAGCGAGATACAGGGATCGGTAGCGAGGTTCCGGTCTGTTTCCAAGTAAAAGGGAATAGCTGGAGGTTCCGGTAGCAAGGTAAGCTTGTAAGCATGTGGACACACGGCAGGTTGAACGAACGATGTGAGAGAGAACGCCGGCGGTTGAAATAGCCGCTCTGCGGCGCTCGGCGATGACGTCATCCGTCTTAAAGGTGTATGCGTACCACCTAATTAGAAAGGTGGGACGCATATTTGAAAGAAAAGTGGAAAATAAGGGTACCAGAGGTACCAGAATCTTACACGAGTGCCTCTATATAAATTGTATGGCTTTGGTTAAAAAGCCATTTACCAACAGCTGTGAAGTTGGATTTAGATACATTATTTCCACCCAAGTACAGAATTTCTCCCCAAATCCAAATGCCCTAAGCACTGCCTGCAAAAAGGGCCATTCAATAGAATCAAAAGCCTTTGCTGTATCAAGAGAGGCCAAGACACTCAAGTCTGGTAGTTGATCTCTAAGCTGAGCTATAAGTTGTGTTCTTCGAAGATTTATAGATGTGGATTTTCCTGGCATAAATCCAGTTTGATCTGGATGTATAATATTAAGTATTACATTGTTTAATCTATGGGCCAAAATTTTTGCAAGAATTTTGTAGTCTGTATTTAATAATGATATGGGTCGGTATGAAGCACAATCTGTTAAATTTTTATCTGGTTTTGGAATTAGTACTACTGTAGCTAAATACATGGATTCAGGAAGTCTTTTTACCCTGAAAGCTGCATCAAATACTTGAACTAGCACTGGGGCAAGAATATCCACGTATTTACTATATATTTCTAACGGAAGTCCGTCTGGTCCTGAAGCCTTTCCTATTGCTAGACTTGTTATTGCTCTTCTTACTTCTTCCTCGCTTGGATTTTCCTCTAATAATTTAACCTGCTCGGTCGTTAAGGCTGGAAAGTGTATTTCACTCAGATAAGTTGAAATTTCATCTGCATTATACGTAAGAGAGGTGGCATACATATCAGTATAAAATGAGTGAAAGCATGCCATAATACCAGCCACATCCCTTACGCATTCCCCATCAGGGCGCTGTATATTAGTTATAACTAAGCTTGTACTTTGTTGCTTAGCCATATGTGCTAAAAGACGACTTGAAGTATTCCCTTGTTCAAAGTACTTCTGTTGATGTTCAAATTGTTTGTATTTAGCTATTGCTGCTATATGTGTAGTATATTTTCTTACTGTCATTTCCCATTTTTCCCTATTTATTTCAGTTGGTGTTTTCAAAAACGCAGCTTCTGTATCTCTACATATAGATCTTCTGTTTCCTGCCTGGTGGCTCTTTTAATATATGATATTGTTGATCTAAGTGCCCCCCGTAGATATGCTTTCAAGGTATCCCAAAAGTTCAAATCTCTTTGGGATCCATGTATTTGTAAAAATATCTGCAATTGTTCAGGTATACGATCGTGTGTTCCAATCTGTGATAACCAATATGGCTGAAACTTCCAGTTTTGCTTCATTCCCTAAATTCCTATTGCTATATTTACCAGGAGTGGTGAGTGATCAGACACTCCTCTAATCAAATATTCAACAGAGACAACCCTAGAAATAATTTTATCATTTCCCAGCGCCAGATCTATTCTTGACAGACATCCCCTTCCTTGGATGGCCCAGGAATAAGCCCTGGTCTGGGGATTAAGCATTCTCCACAAATCTCTCCATCCAAATTCCTCCCCTAACTCACAAAACATAAGTGGTTTTCGAGGGGGGGTCCATGCCTGTCCACCAGTGGGTCCCACAGAAGATTAAAGTCTCCCAGGCATAGCACTAATGCCTCTGGGTATAAACTTGCAAATAGCATAGCCTCTTTAATTACACTTAATGTAGCAGGTGGTGGATTATATATACCTAAAATAACAAATGGTATATCATACACTTGAGCTCGTACAAATACATATTGCCCTTCAGGGTCTACCTTTTTTTGAAAGCACTTCCATGGTACCGACCTATGGACAAGCAATGAAACCCCCCCTGCATATGTTGAATAGCTCGAGTGTATTGACCATTGGATCCAGGGTTTACACAATTGGTTTGTTGTATCTGGGATCATATGTGTCTCTTGCAGGCATATAATTTGTGCTTTAGTTTGTAATATATTTGTAATTACCTGGGATCTCTTCTGGGGGGTCCCTAGACCCCTAACATTCCATGATAGGAACCCACATTTTGTAGTCATCTTAGAGGTTTTTTTCTATATATAGCTGTAGGTTCACTTCCCAAAAGGGATCCCATATATCTAACCATCTATCTATGACATTTATCATGATAATACCCCATAGCAATGTACTCCTTATATTTTATACCAGTATAATTATTGAGGTCAGTTGGGCACACCAGGACACAGCGATCTTCAAAAGTAACGAGAAAAAATATGAAAAAGAAAAAAAGAGAAAAAGAAAAAAAAATCACAAACAAAATTACCAAAAAAATATATTTTTTTTAAAAAAGAAAAATCATCATGCACATATAGCAAAATTTTGACCAATAGGTCTTACTCCAAAAAAAAAAAACAATGGGACATTGCCCAAGCATACAAACATTTGCATGCAAGGACAATATAGCTGTGGCCTCCACTCAAGCTCCCACCTTACTCTCAGAAAAATTTCATGTTTTCCTCTAAGAAATAAAAAAGGAATTTTGCTAAGCCATCAAAAAAAAAAAAAAAAAAATGGCTCAAAGAATTACCAGTGGTGGGAGGAGGGAGGGAGGGGAAGAGGAACCCCGAAAAAAAAAAAAACAAAACAAAAAAAAAAAAAAAAAACGCACAAAAAAAACCAAAAAAACCCCATAGTTCCTTAACTCCCAGTCCCTCCACTCCCCCCGCCTCATCATTCCATCATCCACATGCTTCTTTTTTTTTCTTTTTTCTTGTATCCTTCACCAGGAAAAAATAAAAAGTTTTCATTACAAGGAAAAACAAAGGAAAATAGCAAGATTCTTCTTTCCGTTCACTTTATAGTTCCTTTCAAACAAAGCCATTCTTGTACACTCTCCGGAGTATTGAAGAAATATATTTTCCCATCTTCCTCCACCCTCATCCTCGCAGGGTATGCCATGGAGTAGATTATGTCGTTCTCTTAATTTCTTTTTAACTTCAAAAAAGGTAGCTCTCAATTTTTGTAGATCTATTGAAAAATCAGGGAAAAAAAACACTTGTGCGTTTTCATATTGAATGGTGCCCTTTTGTCTTGCTTTCCGTATCCCGATCTTTACAATTCAAAAATCGTGCAAGTAAAGGTCTTGCAGGGGCTGGTGGTTTTGCAGGAATTCTATGGGCTCTTTCTACTGCAAATACTGTGAAGAAAGTAGTATCAGGAAATAGGGTTTTAATCCATGTCTCCACAAAATCTCCAGGGTTCTTCCCCTCAGCCCTCTCCGGTAAGCCCACAAATCTGATATTATTGCGTCTTAAATTGGTTTTCTATGTCATCAACTTTTTGATTAAGGTATGTTACTTGCTTTTCAGCTGCTAATATACGATTTGGCACTGGAGTGTAATTATCCTCTAATGAGGATATCCTTTTTTCAGCCTCTGCCATCCGCTGTCTCACAGCCTGCAGATCAAGGTGTATTAAACCAATATCCATTCTAATTTCCTCCATTTTACCAGTCAACATAGTATTACTTGCAGTTATAGCAGCCATAAGTTGAGAATGTACCTGTTCAAGTGAGAGTTTTGCTGGTTTCTCCGCCGGCATGTTGCTCTGTGTATTGCTGCTGCTTCCTCCACTCCGTGTGTTTGGTGGGCTCTGACCTGCTTCCTGCTTCTCGGTCCGCACAAACTCCTTCAAACGTTCTGTTGTCGTAGCAGGACGTTCCTTACTTGTCTCCTTACTCATATCATTATCATCTTACTTTCCCAATGTTGTTTCTATGCATTGTCATACTGCTGCCATCTGCTGGCCAGAATTTGCATGCCGCACACCTTGTTCTGGTTAAGTAAAGTTTATTGTATAATGGGTGTGGTTTTTTCACACTGTGTGTCTTGTCACACGCAGCAGCCATTTTTCAGTTTCCTCAAGGCTGTGTGACTGGAAACTCTCCTCATTTTTGGACTTGTGAAGACATCAGTTTTTGACCAGCAGTTAGCCTCAGGATAGACACCAACTGGACAGTATTGATACCACTACTACAGGACAGTATTGTATCACCATCTATTACTGTATCTGGATTGAATAAACCCCACGTTTGATTTCATCCTCATCCCTAAGTCTGGATTCATCTAACCTGAGCATCTGCCGGCCCGGTCTGCCCCACTGCTTGGATACGAAGGTAGGAAGTCACACAGCTATTATTAGTTATACCTTCAATCGCCTTCATGTGGGGACAGAACAGTCAAAAACTGCCTTAATGTCCATACCCCTGCCACAGATTCCCTCAGAGTCCAGTACCACACTCAGGAATCTCCCTTGCAACAGGCCCACATGCAGCAATTCTGCCCGGCTACAGTGAATGTTCCACAAATCTTTGCTCGCATAGCAGAAGAATTGTTAACGCACGTGGGGTCCCTCTCCAACCAAACCCAGCAAATCACTCAAAACACCTTAGGAATCTTGCCAGAGTGACCCAGCACAGCCGCACTGCAATTTTCAGCCCCCAATTCAAAAGTTTATTTTCTTAAAGAGACAGCGCACCTTAAATAAAATGGCAGCAAAGGACCTCGCACAGCTCCCCAGTGATGAAACAAAGCTAATGCAGCCTGATACTGATCGCTGAAACCGACACTAAAGGTCAGGGAAAACTATCAAACCACAAAAGACGAGCTATGTGATAACCTGGAAGCGCTATGGGAACGAGTTTCCTCCCTCATGTCAGGACTTAAATCCTTTGGTGATGTCACAAGCTTACAAGTCGCCATCAGGCAGCTGAACACAGCTCATGAAAGATACAAGAGACTGTCCGCAAGGTATATAACCTTTCTAAAAGATGCTAATAATGATGAAGCCCTTTCAGAACTGAGCAAGGCAGAATCAATAGACAGACAAAGAGACACCATGGTGCTGCGTGCTAAAGATAAAGCGGAACTCCGTATCTCCCATTTGCAAGAAACTAGATCACATAGATCAAATTCATCTAAACATTACTCTCGTTCATACAGATCATCGTGCTCAAGAATCTCAACCCTAAGCGACAGATTACTAGAGGCCCGCATAAATGCAGAGCAATCCAAAGCGAGACGTTCCTTCACTGAAAAAGAAGCTCTTGCAAGAGCAGAGGCCAAGAGGGCTGAAGCAGAGGCCGATGCCAAGAAAACTGAAGCAGAGGCCAATGCCAAGAAGGCTGAAGCAGAGGCAGATGCCAAGAGGGTAGAAGCAGAAGCGGAGGCTCGAATAAAGATTCTTGAATCAGAGATGGAAGAGGAAATTGCATTAGCTAAAGTAAGACTACTTGAGCAAGCATTGAGCCAAGGTCTTGATCCAGTCTACTCGCCACCACAGGAAATAGAAGATCCAGCTGATCGCACCAGCGACTATGTACTGGAACAGTTATCTGCACCACCCCCAGTATGCAGTACCGTCCAAGCCGACAACACCGAAACCTCCAAGTCAACTCCACCTACAGTGCCAGTGCCACTCACAGCGCCCAAGCAACCTGATGGCATTCACCCAGATGTGCCTTCTCAAGGACAGTTATTACAGCAAAAGGGCTATCAGGCGTTTCCTAGCCTACCCCCACAGCTCAAGCAGCAGTCATCACAATCTACAGAGGCTAGATCACAGCTCAACCCTGCAGCAACGTCATTCTACCCGGAAGCATCTCTACCTTTCACGCCGCGCAGCCTACATGCCCCGGCGGCATCACAAGTTGTCGTGGCAACAAGCAGTGAGAAATCAGATATGTCTGAGTTTGCCAGGTTTATGGTGAGCAGAGAGCTAATCAATACAAGTCTCTCAAAATTTGATGACCGTGCAGAGAGCTATAGAGCTTGGAAGGCAACCTTCAAGGCCGCCATTGCCAACCTCAACTTAACTGCAGAGCAGGAGCTCGACCTCTTGATCAAATGGCTGGGCCCAGGCTCCACAAATCATATCAAGAGCCTCAGAACTGTCTATGTAGGACAAGCAGATGCAGGTCTCGCTGCCGCCTGGCAGAGGCTCGAATGTACCTTCGGCAGTGCAGAAGCAATAGAGAAAACCATATTCAAGAGACCGCAGAATGTCCCAAAGATCAATCTTAAGGATGTCCATAAGCTTCAGGATTTGAGTGACCTACTCATGGAACTAGAGCTTGCCAAAAGAGACCCTCGTCTGACTGGGCTGTGCTACCTGGATACAGCCCATGGAGTGAACCCAATTGTCATGAAACTACCATACAGTCTGCAAGAAAAGTGGGCAGCATCAGTCTCAAGGTACAAAAGGGTGCATGACGTCACCTTTCCCCCATTTATTCATTTCTGCAGATTCATTGATGAACAGTCCCAGATGAGGAATGACCCCAGCCTCGATTTCCTGGAGTTCAACACTACAGCTTCAGCGACACCATCATCAAGGTATGAAAGTGTCATGCATAAACACAGAGACTTTAAGAGCACAGTGAGTGTTAGAAAGACTAACCTACCGTCTTCTGCAGCACCCATGGGTAAACAGTACAATACCTCATCAGGAGACAAGTCCTTCAATCGTGAATGTCCCATTCATAAAAAACCACACTCACTGAAAAAATGCAGAGGGTTTAGATCCAAAACCATACAGGAGCGCAAGAAAGTCCTCAGCGAGCTTGGGGTATGTTTCAGATGCTGCGCTTCATTGGAGCACATGGCTAAGGACTGTAAATCCATCATCAAGTGTGAGGAGTGTCATAGTGAAAGACATGCCTCAGCTGAGCACCCAGTTCCACTCCTCAGAGACTCACCAGCTGCTGTCACCACCAGTCCTGCTCCAAGTCATGGCGGGGAGCCCCAGAACCACGCTAACACAGCCGCCGCTGTTTCCTGCTCATGCTTGGAAGTATGTGGTGAGGGCCGGAGTGAAAAATGTTGTGCCCGCATATGCCTAATCAAGGTCTATCCAGAGGGACTACCAGAAAAGGCAATAAAAATGTATGCCATCATCGACGACCAAAGCAACCGGTCCTTAGCGGGACCTAAATTCTTTGAAGCCTTTGGGATAGAGGGACCATCAGAACCCTACATCTTAAACACCTGCTCAGGCCGCATAGAGACTAGCAGCAGGAGGGCACAAGGATTCATTGCTTCTCCCATCAGAGGGAATACAGAAATACCCCTACCAACGCAGATTGAATGCGATCAAATACCCAACCATAGGGATGAGATTCCTACCCCAGAAGCTGCATTTCACCAACCCCACCTAAGGCACCTAGCCAACGTTATTCCACCTATGGACAACAATGCCGAGATTCTACTCCTGCTTGGCAGAGACAATCTAAGGGTGCACAAGGTGCGTCAACAATGTAATGGTCCTGACTACGCACCATATGCCCAGAGGCTGGACTTGGGATGGGTAGTCATAGGAAATGTATGCTCGGATCAACCAAGAATTGACTCCTTTAAAACGTACGTGCGTGCAGATGGATGCACAACTTGCATTAAGCCGTGTCCTCATCACTATGAAGTGAAGGAGAAGTCTCCAGAACTCATACAACCACCTGACATCCTTTCTCCCCTCTTTGCTGACAATTTGGGGAGATCAGTCTTTCACACAACCAAGGATGACGATAAAGTAGCCTTATCAGTAGAGGACAGAGAGTTCATCAACACAATGGACAGTGAATTCTTTAAAGACGAAACCGATCACTGGGTTTCTCCATTACCCTTTCGAACCACCAGGGTAAGGCTCCCAGACAATCGGGAGCACGCGCTATCCAGGTTTAACTCTCTTCAGCGTACAATGAACAGCAAACTTGAGACCAGAGAACACATTGTCGCCTTTATGGATAAAATATTCCGTACCAATCCAGCAGATCACGCCACCAGGCCTATGTCTATAGGTTCTTTTACTAATTCTACTTGGCTTACAGGTCCAGAGTTTCTGCTAGGACGAGCAGACGAAAGTGTACAGGAAGTTTTCAGCATCCAGGATCCGGATAATGATCCAGAAATCCGTGCTGACGTTAGTGCATTAGTCACTGAAACAAAACAGACCTCCAGCCTTGACTGTCATCGCTTTGAACATTTCTCCAGATGGATGAGACTTGTCAGAACCATTGCAAGGTTAGTGCACATTGCTAGATGTTATCACAATACTCAGGATGACAAAGATTGTCATGGTTGGCATGTCTGCCATAAACCCTTCTCTGCTGAGGACATTTCTCATAGCGAGTCTCTCATAATACGTCATGTCCAGCAGGGAGAATTTAACGTAGAATGGAAGTGCTTGAACAACAGACAGCAGATTCCTATAAAAAGTCCTCTTGCTAACTTAAATCCAATTATGGACAGTTTTGGCCTGCTTAGACATGGTGGTCATTTGAATTAAGCCCACCTAGGAGTTGCGGAACAAAATCCTGTCATTATTCCCAGCAAACATCCTATCACTACCTTGCTGATCCGACACTACCACAAAAGGGCTGAACACCAGGGCAGACAAATCACTGAGGGCAAGTTAAGGTCTGCAGGTCTTTGGATTATAGGTATGAGGAGATTTGTAGCCCAACTACTGCATGACTGTGTGCACTGTCGTAAAGCAAGAGGAAAACAGCGACACCAACAAATGGCCGACTTGCCTGCGGATAGACTATGTACAGAACCGCCCTTCACCTACACTGGTCTGGACGTCTTTGGACCATGGATGGTGTCCGCACGTAGAACCCGTGGCGGTCATGCAAACAGTAAACGTTGGGCTGTGCTATTTACTTGCATGAGTGTGAGAGCCGTTCACATAGAGGTGATAGAATCTATGGATACATCCAGCCTCATTAATGCCTTAAGATGGTTCTTTGCAATCAGAGGACCAGTGAAACAGTTAAAGATCTTCAGGAAGGGTGAGCTTAAAAGGTTCGCAAGGCCAATTAACAAACTTATTTTAGTATTACCCATCGAGAATGTTCCTGAAGGATGAAAAGGACTGAACTTGAACTTCATGATCTACTCTACTACGAGTCAGGGAACCCGACTGTTATGTTTATTGCATTTTAACATGTTCTTTGTTGCAGGTTGTATCATATTTTTTGGACATTCGTCATAGTGAAATCTCCAAAGGAAATTTCAGACGGGGAGTGTGCTGTTCTCCTCAGTTATTTGTACATTGCATTATCATCTTTCCCAATGTTGTTTCTATGCATTGTCGTACTGCTGCCATCAGAATTTGCATGCCGCACACCTTGTTCTGGTTAAGTAAAGTTTATTGTATAATGGGCGTGGTTTTTTCACACTGTGTGTCTTGTCACACGCAGCAGCCATTTTTCAGTTTCCTCAAGGCTGTGTGACTGGAAACTCTCCTCATTTTTGGACTTGTGAAGACATCAGTTTTTGACCAGCAGTTAGCCTCAGGATAGACACCAACTGGACAGTATTGATACCACTACTACAGGACAGTATTGTATCACAGTCTATTACTGTATCTGGATTGAATAAACCCCACGTTTGATTTCATCCTCATGCCTAAGTCTGGATTCATCTAACCTGAGCATCTGCCGGTCCGGTCTGCCCCACTGCTTGGATACGAAGGTAGGAAGTCACACAGCTATTATCAGTTATACCTTCAATCGCCTTCATGTGGGGACAGAACAATGAGGATATCCTTTTTTCAGCCTCTGCCATCCGCTGTCTCACAGCCTGCAGATCAAGGTGTATTAAACCAATATCCATTCTAATTTCCTCCATTTTACCAGTCAACATAGTATTACTTGCAGTTATAGCAGCCATAAGTTGAGAATGTACCTGTTCAAGTGAGAATTTTGCTGGTTTCTCCGCCAGCATGTTGCTCTGTGTATTGCTGCTGCTTCCTCCACTCCGTGTGTTTGGTGGGCTCCGACCTGCTTCCTGCTTCTCGGTCCGCACAAACTCCTTCATTTCAATAGTTTTTTATTCATTTTTCAAGAAAAAGAACAAATAACAAATACATTATACAGGTACACCGGTTGAAATCCACAACAATCACATTGAACAATGTATACCCGATTCAGCCATCAGACAGCGCCAACCTATTACCTGGGATAGGGCCTCCCGTAAGTCGGCCCCCCAGCCGAACAATTCCATGCAGCGCCAACGGGGAACCCACCCTAGACCACCCCTATCGTGAACAACACTGCGGTCCAGTGCGGCCCCCCCCCAGCCCCCCCGGAGGCTAGGCGCCAACCCACGGGACGCCCACCCACTGCCCCCACGTAGCGAGTGGGCATTGAATGTGGTAGTTACAACTATATCTGACAGCATCTCAACCCTTGTACAGTTGAGAAACATAGATCCTTAATACATAAGACTATCAACTGGACAGTCTAAAACATTAACCTCATATGCAAGTATATGTCATCATTCAGAAGTATAAGCATTACATTATAACAAAACACCTAGAGACAAGGCTGCCCCTATCCCGGGTATTTCGATGACCAACAACTCCACATCTGTTCAAATTGTGTGCACTGTCCATTAACATTAGCAAAGAATCTTTCATATGAATAATGGGAACGTACTCTATTAATCACCTCCAATACTTGAGGTTTAGTATCCGATCTCCAAGCCGCAGTAATAGTTAACCTGGCTGCGGTGAGGATATGGGTAACAATAGCTCGGTGTAAGGGAGGCACCCTCTGGATGCCTAGGTTCAAGAGAGCCAAGGCCGGGGACATTGGCATCAGCTCTCCGGTCACCGACCTAAGTAGAGCAAACACCGCCGCCCAATAGCCGGTGAGGCACCGACATTGCCATAGAAGATGAAATAGCGTTCCCTGTCCCCCACAACCCCGCCAGCAGGCAGTGGAAGCGTCACCAAACATTCTGCCCAGGCGCCCCGGGGTCAGATAACTGCGGTGGTGGATTTTGAGAGCCGCCTCCCAGTGATTAGTACAATGAGTCAATGAATATCCGGAGCGAGTGGCCAGCCGCCGCTCACGCTCCGTATATTCCTCCCCTAGGTCCTTTTCCCATGTCAATTCGTTAGAGGACTTGCTGTACCTAGTATGGTGTTGCAGTGCCTTGTAGAACCACGAAAGTCCCCTTGGATTGCTATAGTGGTTTGATAAATAGTCCCAGATATCAGAAGGTACCTCCACTAAGGGGTTAGGATGTTTGATATGGTAGTGGTATAGTTGGGCCCTAAAAAAAGAGGGATTATTAATAGGATGGTTGTGTATTTCCCGGTATGAGGTACCTAGACCATTCCCCGAGAGGTATTTTCAGCGAAGGTATAAGATATTCATAGGAGTCTAGTTTCAGTTCCAGTTTAGTTTTAGGGATCCCTGTCAAGGATTGCGCCACCTTCCAGGCTCATAACGTCGCCTGCAAGGAGGATATCCTGGGGATGCAGATTGCACTGTCAGATATAAAGGCCAGAAGCAAGGCCGGGAGTTCTCTTTGTGCCACTATTGCCCTTTCTAAAAGCACCCATAATTTATCTGAAGTTGGGTCAAACCATGCCTTTGCTTGATCTAATAGAGTGGCCGCGTAATAAGATTTGAGGCGCGGGAAACCAACGCCTCCTACAGATCTAGATTTAATCAGTATAGAGTACGGGATCTTCGGTACCTTACCCCCCCACAGGAATCTCCGAAATTCCTTGTCCATATTATTAAAGAATGCTTCTGGAATTACCACTGGGAGTGTCCTAAAATAGAAACATAGAAACATAGAAACATAGAATGTGTCGGCAGATAAGAACCATTTGGCCCATCTAGTCTGCCCAATATATCTGAATCCTATGAATGGTCCCTGGCCCTATCTTATATGAAGGATAGCCTTATGCCTATCCCATGCATGCTTAAACTCCTTCACTGTATTTGCAGCTACCACTTCTGCAGAAAGGTTATTCCATGCATCCACTACTCTCTCAGTAAAGTAATACTTCCTCATATTACTTTTAAACCTTTGCCCCTCTAATTTAAAACTGTGTCCTCTTGTGGTAGTTTTTCTTCTTTTAAATATGCTCTCCTCCTTTACCGAGTTGATTCCCTTTATGTATTTAAAAGTTTCTATCATATCCCCTCTGTCTCTTCTTTCTTCCAAGCTATACATGTTAAGGTCCTTTAACCTTTCCTGGTAAGTTTTTTCCTGCAATCCATGTACTAGTTTAGTAGCTCTTCTCTGAACTCTTTCTAGAGTATCTATATCCTTCTGGAGATATGGCCTCCAGTACTGCGCACAATGCTCCAAGTGAGGTCTCACCAGTGTTCTGTACAGCGGCATAAGCACTTCTCTCTTTCTACTGCTTATACCTCTCCCTATACATCCAAGCATTCTGCTGGCATTTCGTGCTGCTCTATTACATTGTCTTCCCACCTTTAAGTCTTCTGAAATAATTACTCCTAAATCCCTTTCCTCAGATACTGAGGTCAGGACTGTGTCAAATATTCTATATTCTGCCCTTGGGTTTTTACGCCCCAGGTGCATTATCTTGCACTTATCCACATTAAATTTCAGTTGCCAGAGTTCTGACCATTCTTCTAGTTTTCCTAAATCCTTTTCCATTTGGCGTTTCCCTCCAGGAACATCAACCCTGTTACATATCTTTGTGTCATCAGCAAAAAGACAAACCTTACCATTGAGGCCTTTTGCAATATCACTTATGAAGATATTAAACAAAATTGGTCCCAGTACAGATCCCTGAGGTACCCCACTGGTAACATGACCTTGTTCTGAATGTTCTCCATTGACTACAACCCTCTGTTGTCTGTCACTCAGCCACTGCCTAATCCACTCAACAATATGGGAGTTCATGCTCAATGACTGCAGTTTATTGATAAGTCTTCTATGTGGGACAGTGTCAAAAGCCTTACTAAAATCTAGATATGCAATGTCTACTGCACCTCCACCGTCTATTATTTTAGTCACCCAGTCAAAAAAATCTATAAGATTTGTTTGACATGATCTCCCTGAAGTAAACCCATGTTGTTTTTCATCTTGCAATCCATGGGATTTAAGATGTTCCACAATCCTATATTTTAATAGGGTTTCCATTAATTTGCCTACTAATGATGTCAGACTCACTGGTCTATAGTTGCTCGATTCCTCCCTACTACCTTTCTTGTGAATGGGCACGACATTTGCCAATTTCCAATCTTCCGGGACGACTCCTGTTACTAATGATTGGTTAAATAGATCTGTTAATGGTTTTGCCAGCTCACCACTAAGCTCTTTTAATAATCTTGGGTGTATCTCATCAGGACCCTGTGACTTATTTGTCTTCACTTTAGACAGCAATCTTAGAACGTCTTCCTCTGTAAAGACACATGCATCAAACGATTCATTAGTCATCCTTTCAAGTGGAGGTCCTTCTCCTTTTTCTTCTGTAAAAACTGAACAGAAGTATTCATTAAGGCAGTCGGCTAGCCCTTTATTCTCTTCTACATACCTTCCGTCCTTTGTTTTTAATTTAGTTATTCCTTGTTTTAATTTCCTTTTTTCATTTATATATCTGAAGAATGTCTTATCCCCCTTTTTCATAGACTGAGCTAGTTTTTCTTCTGCCTGCGCTTTAGAAGTTCTTATAACTTGCTTGGCCTCTTTCTGCCTAATCTTGTAGATTTCCTTATCTTCATTGCTCTGGGTTTTTTTATAATTACAAAATGCTAGCTTTTTATTTTTAATGATTTGGGCCACTTCTGCTGAGTACCACAGTGGTCTCTTCCTTTTTTTGCTTTTACTGACAAGTCTAATGCAATTTTCTGTTGCCTTCAATAATGCACCTTTTAAGTAGTCCCATTTCTCCTGGACTCCATGTAATCCGTTCCAGTCTGATAAGGACTCATTTATGACTAATTTCATTTTTGAAAAGTCTGTTTTTCTAAAATCTAAAACTTTTGTTTTTGTGTGGTGTGACTCTTTCACAGTTCTTATATTAAACCACATTGACTGGTGATCACTAGATCCCAAGGTTTCGCCTACAATGACATCATATACCGAATCCCCATTTGTGAATACCAAATCCAAAATGGCCTCCCTCCGGGTTGGCTCCTCAACCACTTGTTGCAGAGACAACCCCAGTAGGGAATTTAGAATATCTGTACTCCTGGTAGAACTTGCTATTTTGGTTTTCCAGTTTATATCTGGAAGATTGAAATCTCCCATAATGATAACTTCTCATTTCATTGTCATTTTAGCTATTTCTTCAACTAGTAGATCATCTAGTTCTTTAACTTGACCAGGTGGTCTATATATCACACCTACACGAGTTACTGCATGATTAGCAAACTGCAACGTAACCTAAACTGACTCTATGTTGGCCTCACCAACTTGTATTAGGTTAGATTTAATGCTATCTTTCACATACAGGGCCACTCCTCCTCCTTTCTTGCCTTCTCTGTCTCTTCTGTATAAAGAGTACCCTGGTATGGTTATTGTGACGGAATCCGGACACCACCGACTGGGTATCTCCACCAGTAACCTGCTTCCTAAGCTCTGGAACACCGGATCTGTGATTCTGGCTATAGTTACCCCAAGAACTAGACAGTACAAGTTTTGGAGTGAAACCAGAATGAACTGTTTATTAAAACCAACTCACAGACTTTTATACATTGGAGAAGTATGTCATTGGCCAGTCAAATATTTACACAAAATATCACACAATAGCTACGATAACGAGGTAGGGCTGACCATGATATCATTAACATACCAATTCACTGAGCACTTAAATCAGCCTAGGCGGAATGCACAGAATGCTAGCAGGCAAACAATATATGACACAATTAAACACCTGAACATTCAGGAATCTCATTCCAGGCCAGACACACCGGCATCGAGATCCCAAAGAACAATAGACAGCATTAAAGTGTGACACATCCCCATAGCAGACAATGGGCTGCTGTGTGAAAGACAGATGGCTTGAGTTGATGAGACTACCAAAAAGAATTGCTCCACACAGACAGTGGCCAGGAGTCTAGCTTCCTAATTCTGTGACAATACTTTCCCCCTGTTCCATAGTCCGGCAGACCCAGCTAGATCCAATACGGGTCAGCTTGGGGATGTCCGGGAGCCATACTACAATCACAGTTCAGTTTGCCGAGAAAGTCCATCTGCATTGCCATTTTGTCGTCCCGGCCTGTACTGTAGTTTTTGGTCACCCTGTGCCCCTTATAGACACAGGGTGATTTACACATAAGAAGGACTGGGGATGCTGGACAAGGAGTCTCCCACCCTCCCTAAAGCAATTGGGGTTTCACAAGCCCCCCAACCAAAGTGACTCACGTCACATATCTCCCCTTTCGGCAGGAGACTAACACAGAAGGAGACCCCAAACGGGTTGACTTTGAAGTTAGTCCGTACTTCCAGTCCCCCAATGTCTGTACCCACACAGCACCCCAAACAAATTGTCCGGAACGGATCATTACTCACCCAGCCAACCTCTGCCTCTCTTGTAGAACACAACCCCTGCTGTGGAGAAGTGTGGACTGGTCCTTCTCCCTGGAGTCCATTTAGCCGCTGGAGAGAAGACAGGGTGACTGCGATCACTCCATCATGCTGTTGGGGATCTGGGCCGACTGCCCAGTATCCCTGGGGTATGCAGGTGGAGACTCTAGTCTCATATACTTTTTCTGTATGAAAATCCACCGGTGATTGCACAACAAGGCTGACATCCTCCTGTCCCAATGCCAGACCTTTTTCTGGGGTTGTGTAAGTGGGAACCAAAGTCTCATCCACTACCACAGGGAATCCATCTTCTATTAGTTGGGGGCAGAGGCCAGCAGCGCTCTGCTCTGTTGCCAGCCCTTCTGCTGGGTTGGGGTTGGCGAATACTACCCCCAGAACCTGGTTGGGGGTCTGCTGTAGAGAGGAGGGATCACTTACCTCCTCCTCCTTGTATTCCTGCGGGGTAGGTGGGGGATCTGGACCAGCCATCCAGCATCCCTGTAGGTCTGGTGCAGAGACCGCGGTCCCATCTGCACCATTGGGGTCAGGTCTGTTGTCTCCCTGTGGTTGGGGAGAAGGATTAGTTGTCTCCTGTCCCTGGAAGGTACACTGCTGTAGCTGGGGACCTGGGCCGGCTGCCCAGCCTCCCTGTAGGGCCGGTAGAGAGACCTCGGTCCCATCTCCACCAGCCATCGGTGGGTCTTCACAGTACCCCCAGTCTGTACTGTCTCTCCAACCAAGGAGAGACTGTTGTGGGCAGAGGCCAGTAGCGTTCTGCCCAGCTTCCAGCTTTTCCACTGTGAAGTAAATTGAAACATCGGTGACCTTGCACACATCCTTCAGGGCCACCGATTGTTGTATACAGGGGTCCACAGCGCCATGCTCTGAAGTGAGCTGTTCTGCAGGAGTCTCACCGGGTTGTTCCTCCTCAATAGAAAAGTCTATTAAATCCCCAGTCTCTGGTGGTGTCTGGGGATCGAGGTTCACCATCTCCTTTCTGTGGAATCCAGAAGATGTTACTGGTGCTGGGCAGAGGCTAGCAGAGCTCTGTCCTGTTGTCAGCACTTTAGCTTTGGGAACAGCAATCTCCGGAGTTTCCACTGCCGACTCATATGCATGCTGCTGAACGTGTCCTAGCAGTTTCCTGTATGCCCTTTCCAGATGCTGTTCTTTCCTTAGAAAGTGTTCTAGATCAGGTTCAAGCTCTGAGACCCCTGGGAGACAGAGCATAGCCTCTCTGTATTCTCGCAGGTTCTCAAGGGTAGGTTCCCCTTCATCCCCAAACACAAAGACATCTGTAAGGCTCTCCCACAGCAATCCAGGGCCACCAAAGTCATATCCCTCCGGAGAGCATTCTGATGTCTCTCCTAAATATTTCTGCTCTGCGTGCCATTGCAGAGCCCGATATTGATTGTCCAGCTCTATCTCCTGCTGGACCAGCCTGTCCAACTCGGATACCCATTGCTCCTGGGGCCGCTCTCCCAGGAATGCCATCCGCAACTTCCGTTGATCGCTGGCCTGTTCCCCTGGGGTTGGAAAGCACTTTCCCTGGTATATACCAGCAAGCTGGAGGGCTCCAAGCCAGAGCCCCACCCGAATCTGCTGCCTGAGCTCCAGGTATTGATCCGCAGATATTGTCCTGGGGTATACAGAAAGGGAAATCCGCAGCACCCCCTCGAACTCTGATGCCAGGTCCATATCTCCGTTGTAGCCACCAAAGTCTGCTATCCCGATCTTGGATCCCGGTGGAGGTTTGGATGTCCCAGACTGCGGGAAGCATCCCACCGCTTGCCACCAATGTGACGGAATCCGGACACCACCGACTGGGTATCTCCGCCAGTAACCTGCTTCCTAAGCTCTGGAACACCGGATCTGTGATTCTGGCTATAGTTACCCCAAGAACTAGACAGTACAAGTTTTGGAGTGAAACCAGAATGAACTGTTTATTAAAACCAACTCACAGACTTTTATACATTGGAGAAGTATGTCATTGGCCAGTCAAATATTTACACAAAATATCACACAATAGCTACGATAACGAGGTAGGGCTGACCATGATATCATTAACATACCAATTAACTGAGCACTTAAATCAGCCTAGGCGGAATGCACAGAATGCTAGCAGGCAAACAATATATGACACAATTAAACACCTGAACATTCAGGAATCTCATTCCAGGCCAGACACACCGGCATCGAGATCCCAAAGAACAATAGACAGCATTAAAGTGTGACACATCCCCATAGCAGACAATGGGCTGCTGTGTGAAAGACAGATGGCTTGAGTTGATGAGACTACCAAAAAGAATTGCTCCACACAGACAGTGGCCAGGAGTCTAGCTTCCTAATTCTGTGACAATACTTCCCCCCTGTTCCATAGTCCGGCAGACCCAGCTAGATCCAATACGGGTCAGCTTGGGGATGTCCGGGAGCCATACTACAATCACAGTTCAGTTTGCCGAGAAAGTCCATCTGCATTGCCATTTTGTCGTCCCGGCCTGTACTGTAGTTTTTGGTCACCCTGTGCCCCTTATAGACACAGGGTGATTTACACATAAGAAGGACTGGGGATGCTGGACAAGGAGTCTCCCACCCTCCCTAAAGCAATGGGGGTTTCACAAGCCCCCCAACCAAAGTGACTCACGTCACAGTTATGTCCCAGTCATTTCTTTCATTAAACCATGTCTCCGTAACAGCCACTAAATCTACATTCTCAGATGCCATTATTGACCCAAGTTCATTGATTTTTTTACCTAAACTGCGAGCATTTGTAGACAGGACTCTGAGCTTATCATTTCTTAACCTCTGTGCTTCTGACCTGTTCTGGCATTGTTTCGGGGGGCAATTGGACTCTTGTATTTTCACTCTTTTGCCCCCCCCTTCCTAGTTTAATAATAATAATAAATAATCTTCGGTAGCACCAGCATCTTGAGTGCAGATATGCGTCCTAACCATGATAGTTCATAGGAAGCGATATGTGCTAGGTCGTCCCGAACGATGGACTGCAATTTGGTAAAATTAGTATGATATGTCTGAGATGTCGGTGCCACTAAAGATATCGCACAAACTCCTTCAAACGTTCTGTTGCCGTAGCAGGACGTTCCTTACTTGTCTCCTTACTCATATTGCCCGGTATGAATCGCAAGCTGCCGCAATACTCGCATGGAGGTCCGGATCAAGATGGGTATCAAGGTGCACCGCATGGAGCTCGAGTGGAGGCCTGCAGAGCTTCGATCACATGCAGCCAGCCATCTTGCTGGCTAACCACGCCCGAGATGGATTATGGTTTTCTCAAATGTAAATGAGAGATCATTCACCAATCATAGTTTTACAAAAGAATGCATAGGACATTGATTATGAGCAAAGTGCTGTAACCCACTGCTATGTTCTTAACCACTTAAGCCCCGGAAGATTTTACCCCCTTCCTGACCAGGGCCTATTTTGCGATTCGGCACTGCGTGACTTTAACGGACAAAAGACAAATGAAATTGATGTCCTTTTTTTCTCACAAACAGAGCTTTCTTTTGTTGGTATTTGATCACCTGTGCGATTTTTTGATCATGCGCTATAAACAAAAAATGAGCGACAATTTTGCAAAAATAACAATATTTTTTAAATTTTTTTATATGAAATTCCCCCCCAAAAAAATGTAAAAATCTAAATTTTTTAACATTTTAGGCCAATTTGTTTTCTGCTACATATGTTTGGTAAAAAAAAAATCTCAAAAAGCGTATTTTGATTGGTTTGCGCAAAAGTTATTGCGTTTACTAAGGGAAAGATTTTTGTCAATTATTTTTTTTTCTTTTTTAACAAGTAATGGCGGCGATCTGCGATTTTTTTGCGGGACTGCGACATTGCGGCGGACAGATCGGACCCTTGACTGACATTTTTGACACTTTTGGGGTTACCAGTGACATTACTACAGTAATCAGTGCTATACATATGCACTGTTACTGTAAAAATTACACTGGCAGGGAAGGAGTTAACTTTATTGGAGAGGGAGGGGTTAAGTGTGTCCCTAGGGGCGTGCTTCTAACTGTGATTGGATGTGGCTGTGTGTTTAACAGCAGAGATCAATGGTCCTACATAGCAGGACCGTATGATCTGTGCTGTTACACAGGGGAGAATGACAGGCGGCTTTGTTTACATTAGCCGCCTGCCTTTCTCCCGGTGTAACCGATGATCGCGAGTGAGCGGCGGACATCGGGTCCGCCGCTCACACGCGCGGGGCGAGCGGGAGCGCGCCTCCAGTGGTGCGCGCTCGCTCCCTAGAGCCTCACAGGCTAGCAACGTAGACCTAAGTCACTTTGCCTGTAAGGGGCTGACTGCCGACGTAAATCGTCATTAGGCAGTCGGTAAGTGGTTAAAGAGCCTGGAACCTTTTGTGGACAAAGTGCCTGAATCTCATCAGATAGCCATGAGAAAGGCAATATTTGATTGCATTTCCTCTTTTATTCCCACAGGTGAGGAATCCCAAAACCCACCCTGTCCATCTTCAATAACTGCATACAACATCTGTCTTCCATATCAACCTCCTTCTTAACACCATGCACCATCAATATACACACCAGCACCACCACCGCCAACATTTCCACCTCCCTACTCAGATTTCTGCCATTACCAATCCAACTCTCATCCCTCTGCTCCATCCACATACTACCAACCACAATATGCATCTTATACAATGCCATCATCTTCAATAGATTCCCTCCAACCTCCAACTGGCCTTCATTCCTTCCAACACTATACAATGCATTCCACTCAACCATCAAATTCCTTGTACTACACTCAATCATCAACTCCCACACACAAATTTCATCCTCCTCCTTCCATGCATTCTTCCCAACCAACAATGCATCCCTCTGCACAACTTTACACTCCACCTACCACATCCTCAAGTCCTCCTCCCTCAACAAGTACTCCCTAGGGAACAATGATAGATTCTTGCTGCCCAAGCTCCCCCTCTACAACTTATCAAAATCTTTGACTTTTATTTCCTTTTTTACACTTTTTTGAACTGTTTTGCCAACCAAAGGTAAAGGTTGCCAAATTGATGGACATGGTCAGAAACAGTGCCTGTTCACACTAGTGCAATGCAAAATTTATTGCACTAGTGTGCAATGTGTTGCACAGCAACACATTGCTGTGCAGATCACCTGCGATGTCTGTGCAATTTTACTTCATCCTTCCAAGGGCTCTTTCACACGTAGGCGAAGGCGGATCTGTGCTGCTTTCCTCCGTAGGCGGATCCGTGCTGCTCAGCAGGGGATCATAAACACAGATCCCCACTGAGCAGGCAGCGGACATCTCCCTCTCCGCTCTGTGTGCAGAGAGGGAGATGTCAGAGCCCCATGCATCTCTATGGGGGAATCGGATAAGAGCGGACCGCCTGTCCGCTATTATTCAATCCGATCCGATCCCCTGGACGGATGGAAAATAGGGTTTCCACCCCTCCAGATTCACGGACAGGATCAGATTGCAGATGGCAGCGGATGGCAGCGGACATGTCTCCGCTGACATCCGCTGCCCCATAGGGATGCATGGAGGATCTGATCAGATCCGCCTAAAAAACTGACAGGCGGATCTGATTGGATCACTCGTGTGAAAGGGGCCTAAATTGTATGGCTGAAATTGCATCGAATTCGCAACAAAATGCTGCAGGACTCTTTTCTTAAGTTTGCACTGTAACTGGATTGCATGTGATCCAATGCATGCGCTATTTCACGGTTGGAACTGCCATCTGCGAACCAATCAGGGGGTGTCATTAACTTTCCATTGACACCACCAGCGATTCGCAGATTTCAAGAACTGTGAAATGGTGCATGAATTGGATCACATGGGATCTGATTCCAGTGCAAACTACAAAAATGCTCCTGCAACCGTTTGGAGAGAATTAAATGCGATTTCAGCTATACAATATGGAAGGATGAAATAAAATTGCACAGACATTGCATGTGATCTGCACAACAATGTGATAATGTTGGAATCACAGAATCTTACTTCTCACACCAGTGTGAAACTAGCACCACTGAAGGCAACATGAATGTAATGTTGCATACATCTAACCGCAGCTGAAATCTATAATCTAGACTCATCAGCCTGCAGCATATTGGTGCGCCTGTGTGATTGTATCCTCAGCTGACATCAGGTGGCACCTGGCGTTTTCTTCTGCTGCAGTTTCGCACCTAACTTTTTTTTTTTTGTCTTTTCTTTTTTTGTTCACAGTATGTTGTGCATTGGTATTCAAGATACTGTTGTTGTATCTGTCTGCCCATTTTCCTATGATCTCTGACATATGATCACCCCTAGACGACGTCAACTCTGACGAAACGCGTCGGGTGGAGCCTGTGGCGACGCACGCCACACCAGGAAGAGACACGGCGGCCATATTTTTGGTGGGATGCGCGAGCACCCGACCGCTCGGAGGTGGATAAAGCAACGCTCTCTAAGTGCGGCTATCCTGTAAGTGTACTTATTATCTTTGGGGAGCAATAAACTTCATAGCAGTGTACACTATGTGTTGGTATTTTGTTTCCTCACATGGGGACCCTGTAAGGACCTAAGGACTGTCCGCTTGGTGGAAGATTTCATAGGAGGAGGAGTGAATGATCCCGGCTTTCCAGTGCTTGTACCATGGGCGTTTTTTGACCTTTGTGATGAGGGTCAATGTGATCTGGTAAGGATCAGTGTGTGCGGGTGCCTGGTGGTGGTTTCCCTTGCTGAGGATCTTCACATTTCTTCCCTTCTTTGTGAAGTTTTTTATTAATGTACGAGAAAGAATTTGAACTGTTGCTTTTTCATCCACGCATATCAAGGACATTTCTTTGATTTTAGCTACCAGATTAGCGCCACATTTGTATTTTTAATATGATCATTAGGTACATTTCACATGATCAGACCAATCAGGTCTGCCTGTCAATTTTACAGGTGATCGTCTGTGAATTTTGAAGCCTGCCTGGCATGAACCACTATGTCTTGCTCTGCCTTGTTGAACACTATGCCATGTTCAAGGACACTCTCCTGTCTTCCCCATTTTGGTGTTAAGCATAGAGTTCTATGCAAGTTTATAAGCATGTTGAAAAAAATAAAAAAATATGTACCACAAGTACAAATGCGGTGTTTGTGTCTCTTATTCATTGGGGGTAGAGCATGGATGCTCAACCTGTGGCCCTCCATCTGTTGTGGAACTACAAATCACATAATGCCTCTGCCTTTTGGAGTCTCATGCTTGTACTGTAACTGTCAGCAGCTTGCAATGGTTAATGGGACTTGGAGTTCTGCAACAGCTGCAGGGCCACAGGTTCAACAATCCCTGGGGTAGAGGAAAGGGGGGAGGAGGTTGGCGGTAGAAAATGGGATGTACGGGTGTACATGAGGGGAAGGGAGGTGTTTGTGAGGGGAGTAGGGAGAAGGAAATGGGGTGGGGATGTGGGTTGTTGCTTACCGCAGTGTAATGATCAGCCTTTCCACAGGTGGTATACAGTCCCGAAAATCAGTGTCTTGTCGCTGAAGATGTGCAGAGAGTAACTCCAGCAACTCATCAAAACTGTACAATATAATATTGATTGTTAGTAGGGAAGTAATCTATCATACATAATAGTACAAGCTTGGTGAGGATTAGGAGATGAACCCACCTTTTACTGAAATCCGTGTGTATTGAAAGAATTTGTCCTCATGCACACGAAGGTCATCATACATTGCCCAGAACTGGCCACGCTGTCGCCGATTAGCGATCACAGGATGGATCCAGTATTGTCGATCTTTTGCTTCCTCCAGCATCAGAAGTGCAACTGATGCACAAAACAGAAATGTGTATTTGTCGTCCATTTTAAAAAAGCAGCAGAGCACACAACCTCACACAGACAAGAAAGAACACCGCAAAATGCAAAAGAGGAGGTCCCTGGGAGGTCCAATGCAGAGGAGGAGGTGCCTTGGAGGTTCCTTATGCAAATGCTGTAAAAAAACACGCTGATTTTCATTGGTCCCCTATACTACACAAAAACGCCTGTGAAAAACGCCTGTAAAACGCTTGCAAACACTTGTAAAAACGCCTATAAATTAGCAACGCCAAGATGTGAACTTAAGAAATGACACTTTGCTACAATGTAAAGTAGTGAGTGTACAGCTTGCATATCAGTGTAAATTTGCTGTCCCCTCAAAATAACTCAACACACAGCCATTAATGTCTAAACCGCTGGCAACAAAAGTGAGTACACCCCTAAGTGACAATGTCTAAATTGGGCCCAAAGTGTCAATATTTTGTGTGGCCACCATTATTTTCATGGGCATGGAGTTCACCAGATCTTCACAGGTTGCCACTGGAGTCCTCTTCCACTCCTCCATGATGACATCACGTAGCTGTTGGATGTTGGAGACCTTGCGGTCCTCCACCTTCCGTTTGAGGATGCCCCACAGATGCTCAATAGGGTTTAGGTCTGGAGATATGCTTGGCCAGTCCATCGCATTTACCCTCAGCTTCTTTAGCAAGGCAGTGGTCATCTTGGAGGTGTGTTTGGGGTTTTTGTCATGTTGGAATACTGCCCTGCAGCCCAGTCCCTGAAGGGAGGGGATCATGCTCTGCTTCAGTATGTCACAGTACATGTTGGCATTCATGGTTTCCCCGATGAACTGTAGCTCCCCATTGCCGGCAGCACTCATGCAGCCACAGACTATGACACTCCCATACCATGCTTGAATGTAGACAAGACACACTTTTCTTTATACTCCTCACCTGGTTGCTGCCACACACCCTTGACACCATCTGAACCAAATAAGTTTATCGTGGTCTCATCAGAGGCAACCTCTGGATATGACGCTGAGCACATGCACTCAACTTCTTTGGTCGACCATGGCGAGGCCTGTTCTGAGTGGAAACCTGTCCTGTTAAACCGCTGTATGGTCTTGGCCACCATGCTGCAGCTCCGTTTCAGGCTCTTGGCATTCTTCTTACAGCCTTGGCCATCTTTATGTAGAGCAACAATTTCTTTTTTCAGATCCTCAAGGAGTTCTTTGCCATAGTTACATAGTTAGTCAGGTTGAAAAAAGACATGGAGGTGCCATGTTGAACTTCCAGTGACCAGTATGAGAGAGTGAGAGCGATAACACCAAATTTATCACACCTGCTTCCCATTCACACCTGAGACCTTCTAAAACTAATGAGTCACATGAAAACGGTGAGGGAAATTGGCTAATTTGGCCCAATTTGGACATTTTCACTTAGGGGTGCACTCACTTTTGTTGCCAGCGGTTTAGACATTAATGTCTGTGTGTTGAGTTATTTTAAGGGGACAGCAAATTTATACTGTTATACAAGCTGTACACTCACTACTTTACATTATAGCAAAGTGTAATTTCTTCAGTGTTGTCACATGCAAAGATATAATAAAATATTTACAAAAATGTGAGGGGTGTACTCACTTTTGTGAGTTACTGTATATAGCCATTCCTATCTACCATTTTAAAATACGCTTTAGTCTTGAATGACCCATTATTCACTAATATAGTTGAGATCCAAGAAATATATCTGATTGGTGTTATATTCCCATGCAAAGGTGATGTTCTTATCATTTTGGTTTAGGCTATAAGAAAGTAATGTGTTCTCATCTCCATTCCAGACTATAATCACATCATCAATATATCATCTGTACATTTTTAATTGTTTGGGTGTGGCTTGATAAATCTTACTTTCCTCCAATTCTGCCATAAAGATATTTGCAACACTTGCTGCAAAACGTGCATCCATTGCAATACCTTTAATTTATTTATAGTACATGTTATTGCACCAAAAATAATTGGGATAAGCAGTATTCCAAACTTTTTGTAGTTCTTCCAGCAGTTGAATAGGATGCTTCTTGTCTCTCAGATAGGCTTTGGTTTTTTGTTCTAGGGGTTGCAGATAATGATCTAAGTACTGGCCCATCCTGGCTCCGACTGATTGGATCCTGTTGACAATTGGACGTCCTGGTGATTAATACTGTCCTTGTGTATTTTGGGAACTGTATATATTATAGGAATCCTGCAAGTATCCAGAATGAGGTATGTTCCTTCTTTCTTATTTCTTATCCATCAATCTTTCCAGCTCTTTCTTGTATATTCTAGCAGGGTTACTCTTTAATGGTAAATACGTTTTTATAGCCTTCAATTGTCTATCTAATTAGGCTTTATAGGCCTCTTTTAGCCTGGAGGAAAATCCCTTCCTCTTTTTTTCAGCGGGTCTGATCACCAGATTTTTTTCTATTTTCTAGACTTTAATTCCAATTTCAATGTTCTTAGTCTCTTTTATCTTTTGAAATTCCATTTTCTGTAGATCCTGCGTAACAAGCCTTTTGAATACTTCTATTATCCATTATCATTAATTGGAGGATTGAATAAAGATTTATTCTTCATTGTCGTGTGTTGAAATTCATTGTTAGTAGATATAATCCTTCTCTCCACTGGCTTAGACAACATGTATTTTTTAAATAAAGTAAAATAAATGTCTCAAAATAAAATAGCAGCTTACAAACGGTGTGAATATACAAACACCAACATACCATGTAAAATGAGGTTGCAGTGCTCAAATAATGATTTAAAATGACAAATAATCCAAAATACTGATGTGAAAAAAGGGTGTGTATGACAATTCAGTCCGTAACAACATATAAAGTCCTTTAAATAAATCCACAGATGTGTGCTGATATTCAGTGTCAATAAAATTAAAACAGACACTCCTCCACCAGCGATCCTTCACCAAGATGAGAATGTGCACTCACCAGACCGATATGCTGCCTGGTTAGGACAGCAAATGCGTTTTTAATGTAGTATCAGGTCTTGAGTAAAGCCAGATATAAGGGGTTCACACCAGAGGATATCTCCTTCTTCAATACTCCAACAGGACAGGTGCACAAATCAGCAGACATAGGAGAGAGAAAATCTTCTCATGGTGTAGTATTTATTTAAAATAAAGCATAACAGGTAACTCTAAAAGCTGAATAAAACATCCAATATTGATCCATAAAATGCAGACGTCAATGCACTTACATAAAGAGCCACCAGACTCAGAGTAGTACTGGTGGCTATGGACCTCTGGCATGCAGCACTGCGGCCGGAATGTCATTTCCGGTTTCGGTGCCATCTTGATGACAGCACTTCCTGTTAGTCATTGGAAAACATTGTAGAACAGCGGCCGGAGCGTCATATCCGGTCCTGCTGACCCCTAAATGTGTGTACCTCCAGTATTCTTTATATAAACAGGAAAGACTCCATAAGCAAAAGTAACAAAGCAGAGGGCTCAGTATCCACTATAACTATGTGGATGGTGGTTAAAAATGCATATTGAGAATATGCAAATTGGATGATGGTTAAAAACGCATATTAACCACTTGCCGACCGCCGCACGACTATCTACGTCGGCGGTCAGCCCCTCACAGGCAAAGTGACGTAGGGCTACGTCACTAGCTTGTGAGGGTCTAGGGAGCGAGCGCGCGCCCCCGGAGGCGCGCGCCCGCTCCCGAGTGGTCACGGACCCCCCCGCGCGTGTGACCGGCGGACCCGATGTCCGCCGGCCACTCTGCGATCGGCGGGGGAGAGGGAGAATGTCAGGAAGCTTGTGTAAACAAGCTGCCTGTCATTCTCCTCGCTGTATGAGAGCTGATCATCTGGATCTACTATGTAGATCCGTTGATCAGTCTGCATACAGCTGAAGCCCCAGCCAATCACAGTTAGAATCACGCCCCTAGGGACACACACAGCCCCTCCCTCTCAAATAAAGTTAACCCCTTCACTACCAGTGTATTTTTACAGTAACAGTGCATATATATATAGAGTGTGAGGGGCTTGCGCTTAGGAAACCTCGGTTCGGTGAATATAAATAAATTAATAACTAAGTAATAAATCAATAAATTAAATACATAAGCTGCTGCTCGGTAGAAAAGGTGACACCTTTCAAACAATACTGAAAAACTAAGTACCTGCGCTGCTTAAACCGAAACCATAAATATAAATATCAGTTGTGCTAATAGATAAATAACATCATAAAGTGCTCGTGCGAATAACTGTGCAACTGTGTATATAAATATAGTAAATATAACAGCATAAATATTATAAATAAACTCATATGTGTAACATATCATATATCAAAAGTATTTTTAAATATAAAGTTCATAACAATAAATATCTTCCAAACTGAATAAAGTGCAAGTCTCTTGTGCTATTATAAGTGCTTCGTGCTCAAGGTATATGGATAAAGTGCCGGTGCTCAGTCCTTGTGAGTTAGTGCTCCCCTCTCGGTCCCACACTCACCAGAAGCAGAGAGTAATATCGCCTTAAAAACTGGTTGTATAAGGTAACCGCCTCTTATGGATCACCAACAGATATAAGCTGTAGATCTCCTGTGCCTCTATATCCAGGTAAATATCCAGGTGATGCTCCCCAGTGTCATGAAAAGAAAAGGGCCATCATCGTGCAGTATATTCTAAAAGATTTATTTATCACGCAATAAAAAGATACACTTACAAAACAAAAAGAATCAATCCGCCTTTAGCAAACCCACGGGACGCCAAACGAATGGCCGTGCGTTCCACCCGTGTAACCGGAAGCCGGAAGCCGGAAGAGGTTGCAGCCGGAAATGACGTACTACGTGTTCGGACGGCTTGACGCGTTTCGCTCCGCCAATCAGAGCGTTCTCAAAAGCTTTTGAGAACGCTCTGATTGGCGGAGCGAAACGCGTCAAGCCGTCCGAACACGTAGTACGTCATTTCCGGCTGCAACCTCTTCCGGCTTCCGGTTACACGGGTGGAACGCACGGCCTTTCGTTTGGCGTGCGATGTTCGGTCCGCCCCCCATAATACATCATTGAGGCAAACTTTGACCCTGAACTTTACAGTCAGCAGGCACATTTCCAGCCAATCAGCATACCTCCCTCCCACACCCTCCCACCTCCTATAAATAAGCAAGGGCAGCATCCATCTTAGATCATTCTGAAGCAGTGTGTGTAGTGAGAGTAGGGAGAGCTGCTGCTGCTGCTGTTAAGCTAGGGAGAGTTAGTCAGTGTTCCTGGTCTTGCAGTGTTCTTGGTCCACTACTGCTGTAAGGACAGCACCCCAAAAAGCCCTTCTAAGGGCTGGTATTTGTGTAATTTTTTTTTATATATACAGTGGGTACGGAAAGTATTCAGACCCCCTTAAATTTTTCACTCTTTGTTATATTGCAGCCATTTGCTAAAATCATTTAAGTTCATTCTTCTTCCTCATGAATGTACACATAGCACCCCATACTGACAGAAAAACACAGAATTGTTGACATTGTTGCAGATTTATTAAAAAAGAAAAACTGAAATATCACATGGTCCTAAGTATTCAGACCCTTTGCTCAGTATTTAGTAGAAGCCCCCTTTTGATCTAATACAGCCAGGAGTCTATTTGGGAAAGATGCAACAAGTCTTTCACACCTGGATTTGGGGATCCTCTGCCATTCCTCCTTGCAGATCCTCTCCAGTTCTGTCAGGTTGGATGGTAAACGTTGGTGGACAGCCATTTTTAGGTCTCTCCAGAGATGCTCAATTGGGTTTAAGTCAGGGCTCTGGCTGGGCCATTCAAGAACAGTCACGGAAATGTTGTGAAGCCACTCCTTCGTTATTTTAGCTGTGTGCTTAGGGTCATTGTCTTGTTGGAAGGTAAACCTTCGGCCCTGTCTGAGGTCCAGAGCACTCTGGAGAAGGTTTTTGTCCAGGATATCCCTGTACTTGGCCGCATTCATCTTTCCCTCGATTGCAACCAGTCGTCCTGTCCCTGCAGCTGAAAAACACCCCCACAGCATGATGCTGCCACCACCATGCTTCACTGTTGGGACTGTATTGGACAGGTGATGAGCAGTGCCTGGTTTTCTCCACACATACCGCTTAGAATTAAGGCCAAAAAGTTCTATTTTGGTCTCATCAGACCAGAGAATCTTATTTCTCACCATCTTGGAGTCCTTCAGGTGTTTTTTAGCAAACTCCATGCGGGCTTTCATGTGTCTTACACTGAGGAGAGGCTTCCGTCGGGCCACTCTGCCATAAAGCCCCGACTGGTGGAGGGCTGCAGTGATGGTTGACTTTCTACAACTTTCTCCCATCTCCTGACTGCATCTCTGGAGCTCAGCCACAGTGATCTTTGGGTTCTTCTTTACCTCTCTCACCAAGGCTCTTCTCCCCCGATAGCTCAGTTTGGCCGGACGGCCAGCTCTAGGAAGGGTTCTGGTCATCCCAAACGTCTTCCATTTGAGGATTATGGAGGCCACTGTGCTCTTAGGAACCTTAAGTGCAGCAGAAATCTTTTTGTAACCTTGGCCAGATCTGTGCCTTGCCACAATTCTGTCTCTGAGCTCTTCAGGCAGTTCCTTTGACCTCATGATTCTCATTTGCTCTGACATGCATTGTGATCTGGAAGGTCTTATATAGACAGGTGTGTGGCTTTCCTAATCAAGTCCAATCAGTATAATCAAACACAGCTGGACTCAAATGAAGGTGTAGAACCATCTCAAGGATGATCAGAAGACATGGAAAGCACCTGAGTTAAATATATGAGTGTCACAGCAAAGGGTCTGAATACTTAGGACCATGTGATATTTCAGTTTTTCTTTTTTAATAAATCTGCAACAATGTCAACAATTCTGTGTTTTTCTGTCAGTATGGGGTGCTATGTGTACATTCATGAGGAAGAAGAATGAACCTAAATGATTTTAGCAAATGGCTGCAATATAACAAAGAGTGAAAAATTTAAGGGGGTCTGAATACTTTCCGTACCCACTGTATATATATATGTATATATATATATATATATATATAATCTAGCGTCCCCAAAAGCCCTTTTAAGGGCTGGTAATTGAGTTTTTTCTTTATATATATATATATCTATATCTATATCTATATCTATATCTAGTGTCCCCAAAAGCCCTTTTAAGGGCTGGTAAGATAATAGAGTTTTTTCTTTATATATATATATATATATATATATATATATATATATATATATATATATATATATATATATATATATAATCTATTGTACACTGCAGTTGCCTGCCCGCTGTGTGTGAGAGGCCACAGACCTACCACAGACTGTACTGTGTGCACACCACACTCATTTCGGGTGGCACAGGCACAGTACCTTGCATTTTAAAAAATATTTTTTTTTTCCTCTGTCATAATTGCAGTGAGTGCTGTGTCAGGTCCACAGAGTGCACTGTACCCACTGCAGTGCACTGCCCACCACTGATATATATACGGTGGCACAGCATCTTGTTGCAAATTGAAAAAAATATATATTTTTTATTATTGCAGTTGCCTGGGCTGCCAGTGACTGTCAGGTCCACAGAGTGTACTGTGCCCACTGCAGTGCCACTGTGTGCCCACCCACCACTGATATATAAGGTGGCACAGCAGCTTGCAAAGTAAAAAAAAATATATATATATTTTAATTGCAGTTGCCTGGGTGCCAGTGACTGCTGTCAGGTCCACAGGGTGTGTACTGTGCCACTGCCCACCCACCACTGATATATAAGGTGGCACAGCAGCTTGCAAAGTAAAAAAATATATATATATTTTTTAATTGCAGTTGTCTGGGTGCCAGGGACTGCTGTCAGGTCCACAGAGAGTGTACTGTGCCACTGCCCACCCACCACTGATATATAAGGTGGCACAGCAGCTTGCAAAGTAAAAATATATATATATATTTTTTAATTGCAGTTGCCTGGGTGCCAGTGACTGCTGTCAGGTCCACAGAGAGTGTACTGTGCCACTGCCCACCCACCACTGATATATAAGGTGGCACAGCAGCTTGCAAAGTAAAAAAAAATATATATATATTTTTTAATTGCAGTTGCCTGGGTGCCAGTGACTGCTGTCAGGTCCACAGAGAGTGTACTGTGCCACTGCCCACCCACCACTGATATATAAGGTGGCACAGCAGCTTGCAAAGTAAAAAAAAATATATATATATTTTTTAATTGCAGTTGCCTGGGTGCCAGTGACTGCTGTCAGGTCCACAGAGAGTGTACTGTGCCACTGCCCACCCACCACTGATATATAAGGTGGCACAGCAGCTTGCAAAGTAAAAAAATATATATATATTTTTTAATTGCAGTTGCCTGGGTGCAAGTGACTGTCAGGTCCACAGAGTGTACTGTACCCACTGCCCAACACTCCTATAGGGTGGCACAGCACCTTGCACTCATAGTACAACACATAAAAAAAAAAAAAAATGACAGGCAGAGGCAGGCCACCCCGCAAGGGCCGTCGTGGTGCTGTGATTTCCTTAGGCCCTAGAATAATGCCCAGTGTTCAGAGGCCACCACAGACCCTGAACTCAAAAAATTCTGAGGCCATAGTTGACTGGCTTACACAGGACACCCAATCGTCTACAGCTTCCGCTCGGAACCTTAATGCACCATCCTCCTCCAGCTCAGCTTCGGGCACCTCTCAATTTACCACTCGCCAGCCCGCCGGCACCACCACCAACACTAGCACCACAGCCGCTTCACTTGATCCGTCAGAGGAGTTATTTTCACATCAGTTGGAAGAAATAAGTGATGCGCAACTATTAGTGCCAGAGGATGTAGATAACGGGGATATGTCTCAGTCAGGCAGCATTATACACATGGACGTACATTGTGATGATGATGATGATGATGATTATGTTGTACCTGCTGCTGCTGCCTTTGCTGAGTTGTCAAGTGAAGCGGCTGATGATGACGATGTGTCTGTGGATGTCACCTGGGTGCCTGCTCGAAGAGCAGAAGAAGAGGGGGAAAGTTCAGATGGGGAGACAGAGAGGAGGAGGAGACGAGTTGGAAGCAGGGGGAGGAGGTCATCGCAAGGAGCTAGTGGCGCAGTCAGACAGCATGTAGATTCGGCACCCGGGGTCAGCCAGACAGCATGCCAATCAACGCAAGCTGTTGCCACCACCAGAATGCCATCCTTGCAAAGCTCAGCAGTGTGGCATTTTTTTTGTGTGTCTGCCTCTGATATCAGCGATGCCATTTGTAACCTGTGCCAAAAGAAACTGAGTCGTGGGAAGTCCAACACCCACCTAGGTACAACTGCTTTGCGAAGGCACATGATCTCACATCACAAACGCCTATGGGATCAACACATGAGTAAAAGCAGCACACAAACTGAAAGCCACCATCCTCCTCCTGGTCCAGCATCTTCAGCCACGTCAACCACTGCTGTCCTCCATGCCCCCTATCAACAACCCGCCCCTCCGCCTCTCACCTTCAGTAGTTCCTGCTTGTCACCTGCCCACAGTCAGGTGTCTGTCAAGGAAATGTTTGAGCGTAAGAAGCCAATCTCACAGAGTCACCCCCTTGCCCGGCGTCTGACAGCTGGCTTGTCGGAACTCTTAGCCCGCCAGCTTTTACCATACAAGCTGGTGGAGTCTGAGGCCTTCAAAAAATTTGTCGCTATTGGGACACCGCAGTGGAAGGTACCCGGCCGAAATTATTTTTCACAAAAGGCAATCCCCAACCTGTACTCTATTGTGGAAAAGGAAATCATGTCACGTCTGGCACACAGTGTTGGGGCAAGGGTCCATCTGACCACTGATAGCTGGTCTGCAAAGCACGGTCAGGGCAGGTATATAACTTACACTGCGCATTGGGTAAACCTGCTGGCGGCTGCCAAGCATGGAATGCATGGCTCTGCTGCAGAGGAGTTGGTGACACCGCCACGACTTGCAGGCAGGCCTGCTGCCACCTCCTCTACTCCTCCTACTCCATCCTCTTTGCTAACCTCCTCGGCTGAGTCCTCTTCTGCTGTTGCGTCTTGCTCCACACCAACTGCACCCCCCCAGCTCCCCATGGGCTATTCCACATGCAGGATACGACAGTGACACGCTGTCTTGGGGTTGACTTGCCTGAAAGCAGAGAGTCACACCGGACCAGCACTACTGTCCGCCCTGAATGCACAGGTGGATCAGTGGCTGACCCCGCACCAACTGGAGATCGGCAAAGTGGTGTGTGACAACGGGAGCAATTTGTTGGCGGCATTGAATTTGGGCAAGTTGACACATGTGCCGTGCATGGCACATGTGTTGAATCTGATTGTGCAACGTTTTGTGCAGAAGTACCCAGGCTTACAGGACGTCCTCAAGCAGGCCAGGAAGGTGTGTGGCCATTTCAGGCGTTCCTACACGGCCATGGCGCACTTTGCAGATATTCAGCGGCGAAACAACATGCCAGTGAGGCGCTTGATTTGCGACAGCCCGACACGTTGGAATTCAACACTGCTAATGTTCGACCGCCTGCTCCAACAAGAAAAAGCGGTCAACGAGTATTTGTATGACCGGGGTGCTAGGACAGCCTCTGCGGAGCTGGGTATTTTTTTGCCACGTTACTGGACGCTCATGCGCAATGCCTGTAGGCTCATGCGTCCTTTTGAGGAGGTGACAAACCTAGTGAGTCGCACAGAAGGCACCATCAGCGACATCATCCCATATGTTTTTTTCCTGGAGCGTGCCCTGCGAAGAGTGCTGGATCAGGCCGTAGATGAGCGTGAAGAGGAAGAGTTGTGGTCACCATCACCACCACCAGAAACAGACTTACCATCGCTTGCTGGACCTGCGGCAACACTGGAAGAGGAGTGTGAGGAAGAGGAGTCAGAGGAGGAATGTGGCTTTGAGGAGGAGGAACACCAACCACAGCAGGCATCCCAGGGTGCTCGTTGTCACCTATCTGGTACCCGTGGTGTTGTACGTGGCTGGGGGGAAGAACACACCTTCAATGACATCAGTGAGGACGAGGAATTGGACATGAGTAGCTCGGCATCCAACCTTGTGCAAATGGGGTCTTTCATGCTGTCATGCCTGTTGAGGGACCCTCGTATAAAAAGGCTGAAGGAGAACGACCTGTACTGGGTGGCCACGCTACTAGACCCCCGGTATAAGCAGAAAGTCTCTGATATGTTACCCAATTACCGGCAGTCGCAAAGGATGCAGCAGCTACAAAATAGGTTGAAAAGTATGCTTTACACAGCATATAAGGGTGATGTCACAGCACAACGGGAATCCAACAGGGGAAGAGGTGAAAGTAATCCTCCTCCTACCACCACAACCACGCCGGCAAGGACAGGACGCTTTACAGACGTCTTGTTGATGGAGGACATGCGGAACTTTTTTAGTCCTATGCATCGCCACAGCCCTTCGGGGTCCACCCTCAGAACGACTCGACCGACAGGTAGCAGACTACCTTGCCTTAACTGCAGATAGCGACACTCTGAGGAGCGATGAACCCCTTGACTACTGGGTGTGCAGGCTTGACCTGTGGCCTGAGCTATCCCAATTTGCCATTGAACTTCTGGCCTGCCCCGCTTCAAGTGTGCTGTCAGAAAGGACCTTCAGCGCAGCAGGAGGTATTGTCACTGAGAAGAGAAGTCGCCTAGGTCAAAAAAGTCTTGATTACCTCACGTTTATTAAGATGAATGAGGCATGGATCCCGAAGGGACTGACAGTGGGGGGTGCATTTGACTAAAAAAGGCCTGGTGATGACTGAGATGCCTTGGGCTAAAAATGGTCCACACGCTGCTGTATTTAATCATTCTCTGCATGCCGGATGACTTACGTGACGTCTCCGCCACCAACTACGGTTCAAGCCGCAATGTTTTAGTGCACTTTCTGCCTTGAAAACCTCAATTTTTCAGGCCGCTGCTACAGCAGCGGCTGCAACAATACCTACTTTTTCATGCATGTGTACATGCCTAATTTTTCTGGCCTCTGGTGCTACACTGTGGCTGCAAAAAAAAAAAAAAAAAAAAGGCACATACATGTGTCAATTCCCCTTCGTGATCGTTACCTTGTCGTGGTGAAGGGGCTTGCGTATCACAATGAAGCGATCACCTCTAGGAGTGTGTTGGCACACCCCAGATGATAAGGTCGTTGCTTCATTGTGAACAGACCAAAAGCGATCCGCAGGATAATTTTTCATAGAAAAAACATTCATTTTCTTTCATTCTTTCTGCGGAGCTGGGTATTTTTTGGCCGCATTACTGAATGCTCATGAACAATGGCTGTAGGCTCATGTGTCCTTTTGCGGAGGTGGTCAGTCGAACCCAAGGCAACATCATCGACCTCATCCCATATGCGTTTTTTCTGGAGCGTGCCCTGCGAAGAGTACTGGATCAGGCTGTAGATGAGCATGAAGAGGAAGAGTTGTGGTCCACTCCCCATCACCACCAGAAGCAGCCTTGTCGTTGTCAATTGCTGGACCAGTGGCAACGCAGAGAGAGGAGTCTGAAGAAGAGAAGTCAGAGGAGGAAGGTGGCTTTGAGGAGGTGGAATACCAGCCACAGCAGGCGTCCCAGGGGGCTTGTTCTCACCTTTCGGGGACCCTTGGTGTTGTACGTGGCTGGGTGGAGGAAGAGACCTTCAATGATGTCAGTGAGGACAAGGAACGGGACATGGCTAGCTTGGTATCCAACCTTGTGCAAATGGGGAGTTTGCGGTTGTGCAAATGGACCGAGTTTGGTCTGTCAGAGTTTGGTCTGTCACTGTGAAGCGGGCGTAACCCTTACACTACTTGACCGATAAAACATCATACCTGATTGTATTCACACACTGGATGTTTTAAAGCACGTTATTCCAAACAATTTAGGAATGTTAGGTGATTTATGCCCTTTATGGATCAAAACCCGACTCTGCGTCAACTACGTAATTTTCCATGGGAGTTTTGCCATGGATCCCCCTCCCGCATGCCACAGTCCAGGTGTTAGTCCCCTTGAAACAACTTTTCCATCACTATTGTGGCCAGAAAGAGTCCCTGTGTGTTTTAAAATTCGCCTGCCTATTGAACTCTATGGCGGTTCGCGAACATTTGTCGATGTTCGCGAACGGCGAATTTTAGGTTCGCGACATCACTAAATGTAAATCCATATGTATATAAAGATCAGAAATACAGGAACTCTAATATATAAAATACAGTCATCCAGAATGGTAAATGGCTACTGCTTCTAGCAAGTATCAATGAAGCAGTTTACATCCCACTCTACATTGAGTCCTATCGGGGCATAACATTTTATTTCCTGTAACCATTTCATCCTCATTTGTGAGATCTCACGCATCCGGTGACAGCCCCTCCAATGTGGTTTTAATTTCGCCATCCCCACAAATTTGAGAGAGCTTGGATCTCTGTTATGACATGTTCTATATTGAAGAAAAAGGCTATGATGTCTATAGCCTTTTCTGATATTATAGACATGTTCCCTAAGTCTGTCCTGTAATCTCTTGGTTGTCCTGTCTATATATTGTTTGTGGCACGGGCATTCAAGGAGATAGACCACATGGGTAGATTCACAAGATATGAAGTCCTCAATAATATACTCCCTATTGGTAAAAGTCGAAGATAATTTGTTGATTCTTCTTTTACTACTTTTATTGGCTGTGCAAATCATGCATCTGTTACAGGGAAAAAAGCCTGTGAGTTCAGTAAAGAAAGTGGGTTTTACAGGAGGATTAATAGCGCTCTGAGCTATTTTGTCTCTAATGTTTGTTTCAATCTGTATTTTATTAAAATTCAAAGAATACAAATAAGAATATAAAGTGTCATAGCGGACGCAGTCACTTCAAACATACTATATCAAAACAACAACCTATGAGTTTAACAGTACATTCAAATAGAACCTATTTCTGATGCATCTAATTTAATTTTAATCTAATTCTCGGCTTTTGCTTTGTCGTAATAGCATCGCAAATTAAATCAAATAAAATAAAATAAAAAATAAGCTAAAATAAAATAAAATATGGGAGGATGGCTCCGACCATGCAGAACGAGGGCAGAGAGAGAGAGAGGACGAGAGAAAATCCCCACCAATTCTGTGAAATTTTTAAATCTTTTATTCATTAATAAGAAAAATAATTTCCCCTAGTGCATATCTAGTAAAAAAAAAAAAAAAAGAAAAAAAAAAAAAGAAAAAAAAGAAAAAAAACTAAAAAAAAAAGACCCTCAACCCTCCCAACCCCTCCCCCCCCCCCCACCTGTTTAGTGCAAATTATAATTCATTTTTATCATTCATCATTAATAGGAGAATAATTTCCCTTTAAACATTTCTAGTACAAAGCAATATTAAAAATATAAAGAGAAAAAAAAAAAAAGGGGGGGAACCCCAAGATTTTCACTCAAACTTTCACTCAACTCACTGTTTTCAGTGCATACAAAAAAAAAATGTATTCAATAAAAGCTCCCTCCTCCGTGTGCATAAACTTCACCCTTTCAGTGGAACTGCAACACTTTAGTGTAGAATCGAATCTAATATATAAGTCAAAACATGTATAATCGTAAATCAGGAATATAGAGTTTAACGTATAAAGTATAAAGTGTAAAGTTTCACATGTGAGGCACCGAGGTAGGTCAAGCATCTATAAGGCGGGCAAACATATCAGAGCATCGAAAAAGGTGCCAAGGTCTCCACACCGACTGTAATTTCTTGGTTTTATCTGAAGCTATAGCTATCGCCTCCTCCATATTATAAATATCATTAACTGTAAACATCAATTCCTTAATTGATGGAGGAGTGGTGGACTTCCAATACCTCGGTATTAACAGTTTTGCAGCATTCAAGAGGTGGCAAACTATTGATTTTTTGTACTTATGGTAAGGAAAATCTGTGATATGTAATAGACAGCATTCGGGAGTGAGTGGAATAGATGCACCAGAGATTTCCTCAATCAACTCACGTATGCGAGTCCAATAATCAGAGATTTTTGTGCACTGCCACCATATATGGTGCAGTGATCCAGTTGATTGACCACATCTCCAGCATACTTCAGATGTATTTGGGAACCACTTATTAAGCTTCTCTGGGGTCGCATACCATTGAGTAAGGAGCTTATATGCATTTTCTTGAAGCCTTGTGCTCCTTGAACATTTATGTATCCTAATACATGCTGTGGTCCATTTTTTATCTGAGATTTATATTTGCAGCGCTTTTTCCCATATACCTCTGAATGTGTCAGGTTTGGTTTTTGCGTTAGCAAGTAACAATGCATAAGCGAAGGAAGTCGCTTTCTTATATGGTGTTTGTGAAAGACATATTTGCTCGAAAGCTGAAACTTGTCTTCCACATACAGATTTCCTCGTATGCTCACTTAAAAAATGATGAAGTTGTAAATACGACCAGAAAGGCATAGGTGTCGCATTTTGTGTGTGTTTAAGCTGGTCCCGTCCAATAAGGGTGCCCTCCTTAAAGAATTGTGTGGCCAGTTTAAATTTATTGTTATCTAAAGCATTAAGCCATATATCTGAATATCCCAGTAAGAACTCTGGGTTATTTGTCACCGGTGTAAGAGGGCTAGGTGAGCTTGAAAAACCATGATGTTTAATGGTTTTATGTAACACTGCCAATGTCTGTCTTGTTAAGGGGTGAGCTTTCACTGTGGCGGGACAAGCCTGCCAGGTTATCTAGGGTAAAAATCGTAAAGGGCATTCTATAATGTCCGATTCCAGCGCCACCCATGCCTTGTTTGATACATGGCAGTGCCAATCAATAATTCGGGTAAGGTGGGTTGCGTAGTAATATAGTCGGAAATCAGGAATTCCCATTCCCCCTAATTCCTTACGTCTAGAAATCAAATTGTGCCGTATTCGAGGCTGTCTATGTGCCCAAATAAATTGGGTTTGGATAACTCTAAGCTTAGAAAAAAAGCTATTTGGGATCTTGATTGGTAAGGTGTGAAACAAATAAAGCAATCTTGGCAGAGTTACCATTTTAATAATGGCAGCTCTTCCGAACCAAGAAAATAATTTAGAGTGCCATTGTTTAAGATCTATGTCGATTTGTTTGAGTAATGGAATAACATTTTTGAAATACAAAGTATCCAAGCCGGGAGTTATCCAGATACCCAAATACTTTAGGGCACCAGTTACCCATCTAAGGGAACTTTTTTCTTTTATTCGAGATATTTTACTCTCTGGGAAATTAAAATTAAGTACTTCAGATTTCGAAAAAATTAATACGGAAATTTGATATATAGCTATATTTCTCAAACGCTTTCATCAAATTCAGAATTGTAATCAGGGGCTGGGTTACATAAAACAATAAATCATCTGCATATGCCGCCACTTTATATGTGTTCTTCCTAACCACCATCCCATGTATTGATTCATCTGCCCGTACCTGCCTCAGAAAGGATTCCATAGTTAAAATAAATAATAACGGCGACAGCGGGCAACCCTACCGGGTTCCATTCGCTATATTGATTGGTTCCGACAACAAATGATTTACTTTAATTCTCGCCGATGGACCTTTATAAAGCGATGCTATCCAACCCAACAATTTGGGAGGTAGATTTATATGCCTACAGGTGGCCATTAAAAAATCCCATGCTACTCTGTCGAAGGCCTTCTCTGCGTCGGTCGACACGAGAAAGCCCTCGACATTTCGCTGCCGGGTGTGATGTATCAGATTTAACATCTTAATTACATTATCCTTAGCTTCACCACCCATCATAAAACCCACCTGGTCATCCATTATTATAGTAGACAAAATTGGCTTAATTCTATTGGCCAATACTTTAGAGAAAAGTTTTAGATCCGTATTTATAAGGGAAATGGGTCTATAATTAGCACACATTCAGTTGTTGGTTTTCCTGGTTTAGGTATGACTGATATGTGAGCATGGAGAAACGCAGTTGATGATTGTAATGGGTCTGCCAAGGAGTTCAAAGCTGGGGTCAGCTGTGGGAGAAGAAGATCAGCATATTGTTTATAGTAAAGGGAACTAAATCCATCTGGTCTCGGGCTCTTATTCGGTTTAATGTCTTTTATGGCTATGCGGAGTTCCGTCTCAGTAATGGGTTGGTCTAAATCCTTAGCTACCTCTGCTGTAAGTGTTGGAAGTCCACTACTCATCAGGTAAGATGTAATGTTAGTAGGCCTATCCCCAGAAAAATTCAGAGTTCTATGTTGTGGAGAAATATTATACAAGGATGAATAAAAAGGTGTGAAATTGTGCCGAAATCTTTTCCGCTGCCAATTCTATTTTTCCTGATGAATTTCTGATGCCTGCTATAAAGGTAGTATTCTGAGCCGCCCTAAGCGCTCTTGCAAGGAATCTGCCACTCTTATCCCCATGTTTGTAATATATTCCTTTACGCAAGAAAAGAAAACGTTTAGCTTTGGCCTCAACAATTTGTTGAAGTTCTTTGCGCTTCTGTAGAAGCTCCGTTGCCACACTAATTGAAAGAGACTCTTTATGTGCTTTTTCTAAATTTGAGATTGATTGCATGAGATCTTAAAATCATTTTTTCTTTCTCTTTTTTTCGCTGTGATCCTATCTTGATGAGTTCCCCCCGTATGACAAGTTTTTGGGCCTCCCATCTAACCATGGGGGTGGTCTCATCTAAGGTATTCAGCATAAAATAAGATTGAATATGCTGTGCTATCTGAGCACTATTCGTTGGATCTACAATTAAGTCTGCATTCAATCTCCAATTGAAAACTCTGGGTGTGTTGTTCGTTTTTAAAGCCATAGATATTGGTGCGTGGTCCGAGAAAACCTGCGTCCCTATTGTTGCTCGTGTTATGTTATTTATGTCACGTTGCAAAATGAAAAGATAATCGATACGTGCATATCTGTCATGTATTGCCGAGTAGTGGGTGAAATCTCTGCCTTCAGGATGTAGGGTTCTCCAAGAATCTACTAGGGTTACCGATTGTATTAACTCTTTAAGAGCCGGTCCACACTGCCGCGACTTGTCAGGCGACTTGTCAGCCTGACAACTCGCGCTCCCTCGTGGTCCATTGACCGCTACAGGACCTGTTCTAATAGGAGCGACACAAGTAGCTCCGACTTAGAAAAAGGGTCCTGTACTACTTTGGGGCAACCTCGGAGTGATTTGCATAGACTTCCATTATGTGAAGTCCCTGCAAGTCGCTCCGAAGTCGTGGTGCATTGTAATGCACAAGTCGCCCCTGAAGTAATAAGGAGTCGTGTCGCCTTAGTGTGAACCGACTCTAATACGAGCAAGTACCTTATAACGTACACAGGAGCTTTTGTTTGAGGTGTCCTGTAGTGGTTGAATGGGGACATTCAGATCCCCTCCCATTATCACACGTCCCCTAGAAAATCCAGAATCGTATGTATCATTTTCTGACAAAACTCCAATTGTGATTTATTTTGAAAATATACATTCACGAGCGTAGTGGGTATTCCCACATATGTTCCTCTCAAGAATGCATATCTCCCATTCGGATCTGTTAGGGGTGATTCAACTTGAAATCCTGCTATCTTACCAATCAATAGAGATACACCTTTTGTTTTGTCTTTTGGATTAGACGCATGAAAAACCGTAGGAAAATATGTTGAAGTCAATTTAGGAATGTGAGTTTGTTTAAAATGCGTCTCTTGCAAAAATACAAAATGTGGTTTGACCTTTTTCAGCTCCCTAAGCAAAAAAATTATTTTCTCTGGTATGTTTAGACCTTGCACATTATGCAAAATTACTGTAGCAAGCTTGCCCACCGCACGATAAGTCATAGTTAATGCATAAAAATGTTCCACTTCTTCCCAACCTCGGTGCCTCACTGTGTCGTTCCACAATTCCTACAGAGAAAAAAATAAACTAAAAAAAGCAAAGAAAAAAGAAAGAAAGTACCTAGGCAAAGCTAATAGAGAGTAACACTCTGCCCACATGTAAAAAGAGAAGAATATTGGGAAACAGGGCTAATTGTCTGTGTCTAACAACTAAAAAAAGGGAGTCAACCATAACCCTAATTTAGGGCCATGTATGACCCCATGTGGGGGTTAGTGGGAGGCGCACCTGGGTAAGGAGGCACCTGACTTGGTACAAATTTATATAAAAAGAAACAGCAAAGTAATAACACTCTACCGTAACTCTTGTATGTGTAAATATCAAACACCTGGGGAACGGCTCCTCTAAATTTACACATCAAGTAAACATCAAAATTTACTGCCTCACAGCAGTTTATTAAATAAATGTAAGTGTGATGGGCACAAAAAAAAAAAAGGGGGGTCTCCCTCCCCCTCTTCCGGGGAGTTGGAGTGTGTGTGCTATTCCTGCTCATTTATCACCAATATTGGGGCTAGTCAAACTACTCATCAACTCCCATTCTGTATTACCGCCCCTTTCCTGTTTTTGGGCTTAAGTAAATAAAAAAATTTTAAAAAAAGGGGAAGGGGAACAGGAGAAAAATAGCCAGCACATCCTACATATTTTATCATTTCCATCCATTTATGGCTAATTTTCAGGTTTAACCTAAACCCTTTATTTAGTTTGTTTAAGAAAAAAAAAAAAAAAAGGGAGGTATCTCAAAATTAACTTATCCCATAAAGTATATGGTTGCCTTCTCTCAAATCCATTCAATATTGAACCTGTTCTATTGCATCTAATTTATTTCTGGGCCTTTGCTTTGCCTTAATAGCATCGCATATAAGGGAGGATGTCCCTGGCCATGCAAAAATGAGAGCAAGGAGAGAGGGGAAAAGTAAAAAAAAAAAAAAAAAAGGGCAAAAACAAACCCACCCCCCCCTTCCAAAAATCCCACCAGCCCCCCCCCCCCCCCCGACCTGGCTATGTAATACTGTCTTTTTTCCCCCTTTTTTTCTCTCCTCTTTTCCCCCCTCTCCCCTTTTTTTTTCTTCTGTCTTTCCTCCCCCTTCCTGGCATTTATCATTTATTTTTCGTCCAAGTAAGCCTTCTTATTTTCTCCGCCATCTTCCACTGTTTTAATGTTCTTGTTATGAGCTGAGACCTCAGTGTACTTTGATTTTAGTTTCCATATCTAGCGCCTCTGCTCTTCTTATTATGTGGTCGCTTTTCCGGTGAGTGTACTGGGGAGCGTGTAAGAACTTCAGGTATTATGGGCAACTTATACTCCTGATACCACTCCGGGAGATCCACCATCGGTATCTGTAATCCCTCACAGAAGTCCCACAGATCATTAGGAGACCTAAGTACATGTAATCTACCTTGTACAGTCACTGTTAAGGCGAAAGGAAATCACCATTGATATTTCAGTTCACGTTCACGCAATAGAGTTAAGAGGGGGCGCAAAGCTCTTCTATTTCTCAAAGTGATCTGAGAGAGGTCTTGAAATATTTGGATCCGAGCGTCCTTAATTATAATTTCTTCTTTTTGTCTTGCTTTAGACATGACTTCTTCTTTAAGCTGAAAGCTCTGAAAACAGCATATGATGTCCCTAGGCTCGTAATGCTCTATGAGCGCACACCAGGTCAATGGTTGTGTCCTCATGTCGCTCCAAAAGGGAATTGAATATCTTTTGTAAGACCTGGGGTATTTGGTCGTGTAAAATATCTTCTGGGATGCCTCTAATTCTTAAGTTATTACGCCTTCCTCTGTTATCCAGATCCTCTAAATGCTTATTAATCTCAATTAAATGTGTGGCATGTGAGACAGCTATGTGTTCCAGCCTCCCAATTGATCTGTCTCTTTGCACTCCCGCCTGCTCCACTATCATAAGTTGTTCAGTCAGTTTTAGGAAGTCTGATTTTAAGTCAGTGATGGCCGCTGAGAGTGTAGATTTAATAACTGCAGCAATATTATTCATGGCTGCCAATGTCAGGGGGGATCATCAATAAAGTCTTTGCTTACCCCCTCCTCAGGTGCAGTTTGAGAGCTCTCACTATACTCGTCTTCTCTATCCGCCGGCGCCATTTTATCTAGCCTCGTGCCGCTCCTGGTAGCCGTCTGTGGTTTAAACAGCTCCGAGATGTTTCTGCTTGCCATTGAGGAGGATGTTCGGTACTGCTTGCTGCTGTGTGCGGTGTGGTAAGTGTAGCGGGTCACCCTGCCCATCATCTGCCATTATGGAAGCCAAGCCGCGCGCCTATGTTGCAGAGCCGTTCATGTCCCGCAGTTCCTCAGTGTGCCGCTTTCCTCATCGCGCGCCAAGCCACGCCCCTCTCGAAGGTTGTCTCTAATGTTTGGTGTGCATCTGAAGAAAACTTCAGGTTTGGCTGGCAGAGAGGTTTTAATGATAGCATCTGCTTGTAAAATGTTCCATCTTCTTTGTATTATTTTTTTTTATTTGATAATGCTGAATAGAAAAATTGGTGATAAATGGACAGAAGACTGATTTCTTTGGATGTGTGTTAGGTATTAATAGGGAGTCTCTATCTAAAAGAGATACTTCCTCCATCGTCTGTTTAAACATGGCGGCATCATAACCCTTCTCCAAAAATCTTGCTTCCAAAATGGATGCTTGTGAATAATAATCTCTAATATCCTGACAGTTCCGTCTCATATGTAAGAACTGCCCTCTAGGAATGTTTTTAAGCCATGTGGGGTGATGGCAACTGTATGTAGGCATGTAACTATTTTGATCCATACTTTTGAAAAGGGATTTAGTGCCTATTCTACCATTTACATTGAACAGATTTAAATCCAGAAAATTTATCTCTTTTTTACTGTAAGTGAATAACAATTGGATGTTAAGTGGATTATTGTTGAGATGGGATATGAAGTCTGTCAAAGATTTTTCATCACCCCTCCACAACAAGATGTCATCTATAAAACGTTTGTAGAATATTAGGTTGTTCCATTCTTTGCCAAAAACAGACTCTAGTTCCCAACTTGCCATAAATAGATTGGCTAGGCTTGGGGTGAATTTAGCGCCCATGGCAACTCCCTTTGTCTGTAAGAAATATGTTCCATTAAACCAGCAATAGTTATGGTGCATCGAGAAGTCTAACAGTTGTAAAATGAATTCTTGTTGTAATTTTGGAATATAACTTTGATCCAGATATCTTTTTACTGCTCCATACCCATCCTTATGTGCTTTATTTGTATAAAGTGAAGCAACGTCCGCTGTGACCAAAAAAGTATGTTCGTCCAGTTTGATTCAATAAATTGAGGACTTGTTGGGTATCTTTCAGATATGCTGGAGTTTGTACTACTAACGATTGCATTGCAGGAAAAAATCTATATACTCCCCTGCTCTTGCTGTGAGGGAATGTATCCCACTAATAATGGGTCTTCCCGGTGGATCTTTGGGGTCTTTGTGTATCTTGGGGAGGAAGTATATGATTGGAATTTTGGGAGCTTTGGGTACTAGATATTTTTTTTCTTTTTTATTCAAAATCCCTAGTTCATATCCATGTTTAATCAGACTGGTGAGAGTTTTTTTATATTTAATTGGGGGATCCGACAGACGAGGGGAATATGTGGAGGCATCATTTAACATATTCTGCATTCTGTTAATATAATCTGATTTCTTGAACAAGACGATGCCTCCCCCCTTATCCGCCGGTTTCACAATAAGATCATATCTATCCAATAGTTTCTTTAACCCTATTTTTTCTTCCGTATTATTTCAAATATGTTTAATAGTGATATTTTCTAGATCTTTCATCACCAAATCTTTAAATACATGTATATGAGGATTCCCACTGTTAGGTAGATTCATCAAAGAAGCATTTCTGAGAGTTGTATGTTGATATGTATTATCAACATTATTTCTTACTATGGGATTTTGGATGAAATATTTCTTAAGGCTTATTTGGCGGGTGAATTTCTGTATATCCACTAGGGCCTGGAATTTATTTAATTTAGTTTTAGGTGCATATTTCAGGCCTTTATTCAAAACAGATTCCTCCTCTGAACTTAGAACTACCGAACCGAGTTAAAAAAAGACGGAATTAAAAACACCTCTGGGTATTTTTCCCTGTGTCCATACTTCATTTGCGGCTTGGTCCTAAAATACGACCAGATTCTTCTGGTGTATTTCTGTGTGGTGACTGTATATACGTAGGGCCTCACTATCATAATATGGGTCTCTATCTCTCCAGTTCACTCTCTTGGGGTAATTTCTCTCTGGTGTTTCTTGGGCTGGTCTAGAGGTAGAATTTCCTCTTGCATGGCCATACCCTCCTCTCGGTGGTCTATTGTGAGACGAGCGGCCTCTCCCCCTTCCACAGAAGTGACCCCTTGGGTGGCCAGATGGATGTGGGTAACCACCCCTAGGGCCACCTTCCTGATGATGAGGGGGTCTATGTTGAGCATTTCTTTCCAAAACTTCATCCTCCTCCCAGTCATCTAAAGGCTCATATCTATTTTAAATAGGAATATGATGATAATTAGGTTTATTAGGGGTGTGATTGGGAGGTTGATGCCATGGTGTCTTGGATTTGTTTCTCTTTTATATGTATTTTGATATGTTTTTTTATGTTGGCGCTCCTCATCTGATTCCCAATTTGCATATTCTCAATATGCATTTTTAACCACCATCCATATAGTTATAGTGGATACTGAGTTCTCTGCTTTGTTACTTTTGCTTATGGAGTCTTTCCTGTTTATATAAAGAATACTGGAGGTACTCACATTAAGGAGTCAGCGGGACCGGATATGATGCTCCGGCCGCTGTTCTACAATGTTTTCCAATGACTAACAGGAAGTGCTGTCGTCAAGATGGCACCAAAACCGGAAATGACATTCAGGCCGCCTCTCTAACTCTATTCCTTTCGTCTATTACCATAACAGGAAGTGATGTCACCAATATGGGGGGCGAAATCGCAAATTACACCCTGCCCCCCCCCCCCAAGCGTCCCCATTAGGAGAATGTGAAGCAGGTGAGGACATCCCATACAAAAAGGAACCCTGTCATGTATCATTACTGCTCCTGAGGAAGCGTATTAACATGAAACGGCCTTAGAGCAGTGCTGCATGCCAGAGGTCCATAGCCACCAGTACTACTCTGAGTCTGGTGACTCTTTATGTAAGTGCTTTCATTGACGTCTGCATTTTATGGATCAATATTGGATGTTTTATTCAGCTTTTAGAGTTGCCTGTTATGCTTTATTTTAAATAAATACTACACCACGAGAAGATTTTCTCTCTCCTATGTCTGCTGATTTGTGCACCTGTCCTGTTGGAGTATTGAAGAAGGAGATATCCTCTGCTGTGAACCCCCCCTTGGCTTTACTCAAGACCTGATACTACATTAAAAACGTATTTGCTGTCCTAACCAGGCAGCATATTGGTCTGGTGAGTGCGCATTCTTATCTTGGTGAAGGATCACTGGTGGAGGAGTGTCTGTTTTAATTTTATTGGCACTAAATATCAGCACATATCTGTGGATTCATTTAAAGGACTTTATATGTTGTTACGGACTGAATTGTCATACACACCCTTTTTTCACATTAGTATTTTGGATTATTTGTCATTTTAAATCATTATTTGAGCGCTGCAACCTAATTTTATACACAACATGTATTGTTTGATATTGAGTTTTCTCACGTATTTTTGGACATCTACATAGACATCAAATCTAGGTAAATTCCTGACAGCTGCATACTTCAATCCTTTATCCAAAACTATGGTTTCTTTCCTAGTCAATTGTACATCAGTTAACCACTTGCTGACTGGGCCATAGCCGAATGATGGCTACGGTTCTCCCAGAATCGCGATTCCCGTGCGCCCCCTGGGGCACGCACACGGAAGTGTCAGTGCTTGCCGGGTCCCCAGATCGTGGTAAAGGGCCAATGACAGTGGCCCTTTACCATGTGAATGCTCCATCCAATGACGGAGCAATAACTTGTCAACAAGCCAATGCATTTCCGGTTCATTTCTCTCCTCTCCTCGCACACTGTACACAACGATCAGTACAGCGTGCGAGCAGGGGAGAGAAACTGCAGCTGCAGCCATCCTCTGCCTCTTCCAAACCTAAATTATGCCCATCCATGCCACATCCATGCCACGTCATTGCTCATCAATGCCACATCAGTGCGCATCCGTGCCACATCCATGCCACGCCAGTGGTCATCCGTGCCACATTCATACCACATCAGTGCTCATCAGTGCCACATTAATGCCATGTCAGTGCTCATCGATGCCACATCCATGCCACGTCAGTGCTCATCCATGCCACATCAGTGCTCATCCGTTGCCACATCCATGCCACACCAGTGCTCATCCGTTGCCACACCATTGCTCATCCGTGCCACATCCATGCCACATTAGTGCTCATCTGTGCCACATCCATGCCATGTCATTGCTCATCCATGCCACATCAGTGCTCATCAATGCCACATCACTGCTTATCCGTGCCACATCCATGCCACGTCAGTGCTCATCCGTGCCACATCCATACCACGTCAGTGCTCATCCGTGCTACATCCATGCCACGTCAGTGCTCATCCGTGCCACATCCATGCCATGTCAGTGCTCATCAGTGCCACATCAGTGCTCATCCATGCCACATCAGTACCACTCCAGTGCTCATCCATGCCACATCAGTGTTCATCTGTGCCACATCAATGCCACGTCAGTGCTCATCTGTGCCACATCAGTGCCACTACAGTGCATCACAAAATTTTAATGGGAAGTCAGGAAATTACAGTGCTCCCTGCATGTTGGGCCTCTGTATGTGGCTAGGCTGTGGAAAAGTCTTACGTGGTATCGCTATACTCAGGAGGAGTAGCAGAATGTATTTGCAATGTACATGCTAGGTGTTAGAAATATCTTATATATGGACAACTTTGTGTAAAAAATGCATTTTCATTTTCTTTCCACATTTTCCCAAAACCTTGTGGAAAAAAATGACATGTTCAAAAGACTCATTGTGCCTCCTAGATTATGTGTTGGGGTGTTTCCATTGTCCTGGTGCTCCAGGGCCTTCAAAAGTACAATAGGTTGTCAGGAAATGATATGTGTAATTTTTGCTCCTAGAACACCTCGGGGTGCTACTTGGATGTTGGGCCTCCGTATGTGGTCAGACTGTGGAAAAGTCCCACACACATGTGGTATTGCCATACTCAGGAGGAGTAGCAGAATGTATTTTGGGGTGTAGTTGCAAGTATGCCTTTACAGCGTGTGAGAAATAACTTGGTAATATGACCATTTTACTAAATACCTTGGAATGTCTTCTTTCCAAAAAGGGGTCATTCGGGGGGTATTTCTACTTTTTCTGGCTTGTTAGGGTCTGAAGAAATGAGATAGGCCGTCAGTACATCAGGTGTGATCAATTTTCAATGATTGGCACCATAGCTTGTAGACTCTATAACCTTCACGAAGACCATAAAATGTATACTTATTTGGGTTTTTTTTACTAAAGTTATGTAGCAGTATAAATTTGGGTCAAAATTTATGAAGAAAAATTACTAAATTTGCAAAATTTTAAAACCGAAACGAAGAAAAGTGTGTGTGTGTGTGTATATATATATATATATACATACATACATACACACAGTTGTATTCAAAATTATTCAACCCTTATGCCCCGTACACACGTGCAGATTATCTGCAGACTTTTGTCTGCAGACTTACCTTTTCTATGTAGTGCAAGGGCCTGCCGGATTGCATACAAATTGAAAGTGTTTAGGTTTGACCTCATATTATATGGTTTTGGTAAGTCTGCAGACAAAAGTCTTCAGATAATCTGCACGTGTGTATGGGGCATTACTGAAATTGATTGTTTTGGCCAGTTTGACATAGATTTTGATCATTCAGACATCCTGCTTACAATTAAATCAAAGAGGCACGTGTAGGTCAGACAAATATAACATAACATTTATGATGAAATAACCACAAATGTCTTTTCTGTGCTCACATCATTATCAGTTTTATTCAACCCCCAAGTGACATTCAATCTTAGTACTTAGTACAACATCCTTTTACAGTTATAACAGCTTTTAAACGTGAAGCATAGCTACGGGTATCTTCGCCCATTCGTCTTGGGCAAAAGCCTCCAGTTCAGTCACATTCTTAGGCTTGTGCACTGCAACTGCTTTCTAAAATCCGATTGAGAACCTCTGGTGGGACTTAAAGTCTGGTGACTGTGATGGCCACTCCAAAATGTTCCAGCCTTTAATCTGCAACCATGCTCTAGTGCAGTGGTCCTCAACTCCGGTCCTCAGGGCCCACTAACAGGCCAGATTTTAAGTATTACCTTCGGGAGATGCAGACTAGAATACTGCAATCACTGAGCAGCAAATGAGATCACCTCACCTGTGATGTATTTCAGTTATCTTGCAAACCTGGCCTGTTAGTGGGCCCTGAGGACAAGGGTTGGGGACCTCTGCTCTAGTGGACTTGGAGGTATGCTTGGGATCATTGTCCTGTTGAAAGGTCCAACATCTCCCAAGCCTCAGGTTTGTGACGGCCTGCATCACATTGTCATCCAATATCTCCTGGTACTGAAGAGAATTCATGGTACCTTGCACACGCTGAAGCTTCCCTGTACCTGCAGAAGCAAAACAGCCCCAAAGCATGATTGACCCCCCGCCATGCTTCACAGTAGGCAAGGTTTTCTTTTCTTCATAGGCCTTGTTCTTCCTCCTCCAAACATAGCTTTGATCCATGGGCCCAAACAGTTCTAATTTTGTTTCATCAGTCCACAGAACACTATCCCAAAACTTCTGTGGTTTGTCCACATGACTTTTGGCATACTGCAGTCGACTCTTCTTATTCTTTGGAGACAGCAAGGGGGTGCGCCTGGGAGTTCTGGCATG
>NC_138772.1:241956996-242158362 GCF_965119305.1 Pelophylax lessonae
ATCCAAGCAGATTCTGCTGTGCAATTGGAATGGGATTTGGAGGTGACCATTCAATCTCTACAGCAGTTCGGTTGGACTCTCAACCTTCAGAAATCTGCACTGGTTCCATCGACCAGACTGGAGTACCTGGGCATGATCCTGGACTCTACTGCGATAAAGGTGTTTCTTCCACCGGCGAAGTTGCAGGAGGTGCTTCTGTCTCTGTTGGTTTGCGATCTAGTGTCTCTTCGGTCGTCGATGCATGTGCTGGGCCTGATGGTGTCCTCTTTCTAGGCCGTGCCCTATGCTCAGGCCCACACGAGACTTCTACAACAGAAGATCCTTGTCAAATAGGACAAGGACCCCGCGTCCCTGGACAGTCTGATTCGCCTGAGTCAGAACTCCAGGGACTCCCTACATTGGTGGCTCAGCTGTCCAAACCTCCACGGGAAATCCTTCCTTCCAGTGTTGTGGACAGTAGTGACAACAGACACCTGTCTGACCGGTTGGGGGGGGGGGGGGGTTGTGGGCACTCTAACCGTTCAAGGTAACTGGACGATGGAGGAATCCAATCTTCCAATCAATGTTTTGTAACTGAGGGCAATCAAGTTAAGCCTGCTCCATTGGACGGATGCTCTCCAGGGGTATCCAGTCCGGGTCCAGTCGGACAATGTCGCGGCTGTGGCATGTGTCAATCATCAAGAGGGCACCAGGAGTGCCCTGGCGGCTCTGGAGGTTGCCGAAATTCTGCACTGGGCGGAGTGTTACGTTCCGACCCTGTCCACCGTGTACATTCCCGGCGTAGATAACTGGCAGGCGGATTACCTGAGTCGTCAGACTCTGGATCAGGGCGAGTGGTCCCTGCATCCGCGAGTGTTTCACTAGTTGTGTCTCCGGTGGGGAACCCCAGATGTGGATTTGTTTGCCTGTAGGCAAAACAGAAAAGTTCCAAAGTTTGTGGCTCGGCCCAGAGAGCCTCTGGCCGAGGCCGTGGACGCCCTCATGGCTCCCTGGAGTCAGTACAGGCTCCTTTTTATGCGTTTCTTCCTCTGCATCTCTGGCCTCGTCTCCTCCGCAGGGTCGAGCTGGAGGGGATTTAGTTGATTCTGGTGGCACCAGATTGGCCCCGGAGATCCTGGTACGCCAACAGGATCTGGCTACGGGTGGCAGGTCTGTGGGCACTTTCTCTGTGGGAAGATCTTCTGTCGCAGGGTCCCATCTTCCACCCTTCTTTATGGTCGCTGGCTTTAATGGCTTGGCTGTTGAGAGCAAGGTGTTGGACAGGGGTCTGTCTCTTTGATCCCTACCTTACTCAAGGCCAGGAAGTCCACTTAACGGAAGATCCATCACCGTACATGGAAAGCGTACATTGCCTGGTGTGAGGCGTCCCATCTTCATCCCAGGTCCTTTACTGTCAGCAGCTACTCACTCTTTGTTTCGTACTTAGGCATTTGGCTCCCCCCCTAAGGTCCCCGGTGCCTCCTTCGGACCTTAATGTCGGTTCTTCAGCATCCTCTTTTTGAGAACATTCGGCGCATTTCATTGCTTGACTTGTCGCAGAAGGTGGCCTTCCTAGTGGCTGTCACCTCTGCTCGTAGGGTGTCTGAACTCGCGGCGTTGTCTTGCCGCTCCCCACGTATCTGGTGATGCATTGGGATAAGGTGGTGTTGCGACCTAATACGTCGTTCCTGCCTAAGGTTTTGATTTTCATCTGCATGAAGACAGTGCTCCCGTCACCCTGTCCGAAACCTTCCCATCCCAAAGGAAATTGCTTTGACCAGGGTCCTGACTGGCGTTAACCACTCCAAAGCTGTGGACTTGACCCGGTTGACCTCTGGACTCGTAGGCCTGGAGGCCACTCTGATAAAACTCACACACAAACCGATTCAGGTCATTCTGAATGAACTATATGCTGTCTATTTGCTTACACGTTATATAGGAAACCTTTACCATTACAATACATTGAAACAGCAAGTCATCTCAATGGCGTCTCATAGACCCTTTCCACAAGGTCATTATCTGCGTATGTATGACACTTTGGTCAAATTGACCCAGACTGTTTTCACATTTTTTCAGAGAAGTAACATTGTTTATAATAAGTTTTGAAGAGATATTGCTAGAGATGAAGTAAGAGGCACCACATCCCATAAATTGAGTAACTACAATAGAGGGGGGCAGGTGGGACTTTAACGGTGCTAAATGATGGAGAAAAATCTGAATTCTCAAAAATTGTACATTTTATTACACATAGAAAGTGAGGACAAGACAATACATCAATATAAAATGATAAAATCAAGAAAATGCACTCAAAAATATCAACTCTACATGTTTCGCCATCTTCATAATAGCTTCTTCAGGAGTTTTCATAGACATTTCTCGAGAGTGAACATTTCTAGGTAACAAAGGGAAAAGACATAAAAAACATGACATGTGTATGTATATAGGGCTTATCTCAATGGTCCTAATATTGAGTGCCCAATTGATTTACATAATTATAAAGACAATGATACCAATAAAGTACCTTAAGATGACCTGAGCCCTTTCTTATGCCGAAGGTGGAGGTAATAGAGGTGACGCCACCAAAGCAAGCACAGAGGGGGAGGGGAGCCGAGACCCTCAGACTCCTAGCGTTGACCCATAGAGAGGGTGACAGCCAGGCTAGAGATAATAGATAGAGATAATAAAACCAGAGCATAGAAATACATTTCAACCCAAAATTGCTATCTCTCCAATTGGTATGAGGCTAAATATCAGGTAGAAAAAGTTACCAAAATAGTCACCTGATTATGAATAAATGTGCAGTTGATTCCCTAGGTACCTCAATGTAACAAAGACAGGAAGGGAAAATGAAGTCCCCTTAATATCCCCCAAATGGGAGGTATCCCTTGAAACAAAAGGAAATGGAATTTGTTGAAGATAGTAATAAATATAATAAAGGTCTGTAAAATTTTGAGGGTATGAATACTTACCCAAAATTGACAAGATTCAGCACCTAAATTGTCATGCAGTATTCAAAAGTTCACCGCCATTTCAATTCAACAAGTTTTCCAATAGTACACAAAAATGAAGGAGACTGCACGGGAAGAAAGAGAAAAAGGCATGGAAGAACATCATCAGCGTTGGAATCTACCAAAAATATATGGAGAGAAGCAGGGTTTAAAAGATTTCATTTACCGCAAATGGTCTCAAAGATCATGTATCGTTCCCCGGTGGTCTAGTGTAATACTGACCATGTGGCGCCGGCATTTATACACCCCCTCCACTTCCTCGGCGTCTGACGTCATCGAGGGAGTGAGAGCGAGGTACGCCCAGTGGTCCAATGGAGGCCGAGAAGGAAGTGCGTCATTAAGACGCGACCGCATCACGTGATTCCGCCGGAACCGGAAGGTCGGGGATGACAACATCCGGTCGGGACATGAATGTAAGCAGAGGAGGTAACAGGTCGCCGAGAGGTAATCTAAAAAGGGATCCAAAATGAAACTGACAGCATCGCCGAAGACCGGATTTCAAGGAAATATATCCGCAATGCCTATACAATGGGGAAAGAATCCAAAGACACAAAAGGGTCATAAAAAAGAGAAAATTACCCCATCTAATAGATAAATCAGTATAGTGATACAGATGACAATTAAATAGAAAAGAGATGTTAGTGAAAGCTCCATAAAAGGACAACTGGGCGTTTTAAAGCGGTGCTACTACTAACCAGGTTGGACCATTTTTCCTGGAAAATAAATGTAGGGCACCGCGAGTGCCCATATGGGCAACCATAATAGAGGCTGAAAATAGGCTCGAATCCAAAAGGTCCCCCAATGTGCCTGCCCCGGGGTGTGCCACCTACAGTCGCATCCACGTAACGGCAGGGGTCAGGAAATAATATATGATAAACAATTCACAGAATATTCTTGTTCTTTAAACGGTAATTTAACCACCTCCACAGAAATAAACACATATAGGCAATTTTGCCAAAATATATAGAATGTGCCAATAAAGGCACCTAAAAGGAGAGGACTTTGTAGCAAAAGTACAAGATCCAAAATGCTGACCAGCAACAGAGATCCTGTGCTGAATCAGCAATAAATACAAATGACATTGTTTAGCCTAGAAAGGGTTTGAAACTAATGGATTCATTTATACCTGGATACTGAGTAGCTGATAGGTTAAATATCCACTTGGTTTCACGTTGCAATAGGTTTCTGTCTACACTTCCACCTCTTTCATTCAGTGGGATGTGTTCCAAAGCAAAAAAAGTCATCAGCCTATCATCAAAGCCATGATATAAACCCATGTGTCGACTAATGGGACTTACGAACTTTTTGTTTTTGACAAGTTTGACATGGTCACGAATTCGATTAAAGAAAGGCCTTTTTGTTTTACCTATATAAAAGGCTTTACAACTACAATACATTATATAGACAATTCCTACTGTTTGACAATTCGCATAGAAATTCGGTCTATATAGTTTTCCATTAGGGAGAATGATTTCACTTACATTAGGTAGATATCTGCAGAAATTACATTTTCTGCAGGAATATGTGCCTGTGAGTTTTTTTGGATTTGTTTGAAGGAGCATAATGACTATGAACCAATTGGTCCCTTAAAGAACGAGACCTTTTAAACGTTATCTGGGGGCGGACATCAATAAATTTCGATACCTTTTCATCTGCCTCTAGGAGGTACCAAAATTTTTTAAGAATTGACCGTACCTGGTCATGTTGACCAGAATATCGTGTAATTAGACGTACCCCGTCAGAATTAGTTTCATTCTTCTTTTTACCAAAAATCAAATCAGTCCTGTTCCATTTTTTCGCTCTATGGTAAGATTTTTTCAAACAGGCCCTACTGTAGCCTCTTCCCAAGAGTCTCCTCTGTAAGCTCTTGGCTTCTCTCTCGAAATCTTTAGATTTCGTACAATTACGTCGTAATCTTAAATACTGGCTGTATGGTATACTGGATATTAAAGGTTGAGGGTGGGAGCTGTCTGCCCTCAATATAGTGTTACCTGCAGTGGTTTTGCGGAAGAGGGTGGAGCCCAAAGTGCCATCTTCATCTACATAAATGGTAATATCCAAAAAGTCCAAAGACCTTTGGCTATAAGTGTGGGTAAATTTGAGATTGAAGTCGTTGACTTTCAAAACCTCAAAAAATCTCAAAAGCATACTCAAAGGACCCGTCCAAATCATAAAAATGTCATCAATAAATCTTCTCCAAAGGAGTATATGAGATAAAAAAGACTCCAGGTTAACCCTGGAGAAAAGGTCACGCTCCCATCCCCCCAGGTGCAGGTTGGCATAAGAGGGGGCACACTTGGTCCCCATAGCCACACCCTGCACCTGGAGGTAATGGGAGCCATTAAACAAGGAGACATTGTTGGACAAAATAAATCTAAGAAGTGAGATGACAAAGGCATTATATTCCACTGAGGAACCTCCTCTTTCTGATAAGAAGCCCTCCACAACTCGAACCCCACAGTGATGTGGGATGGAGTTGTAGGGCCTCTACATCAATGCCCACTAGCCACGCCTCCTCAGGGACCTGGATGCCATCAATGGCTTTGATTGAGATTTTTTGAGGTTTTGAAAGTCAACAACTTCAATCTCAAATTTACCCACACTTATAGCCAAAGGTCTTTGGACTTTTTGGATATTACCATTTATGTAGATGAAGATGGCACTTTGGGCTCCACCCTCTTCCGCAAAACCACTGCAGGTAACACTATATTGAGGGCAGACAGCTCCCACCCTCAACCTTTAATATCCAGTATACCATACAGCCAGTATTTAAGATTACGACGTAATTGTACGAAATCTAAAGATTTCGAGAGAGAAGCCAAGAGCTTACAGAGGAGACTCTTGGGAAGAGGCTACAGTAGGGCCTGTTTGAAAAAATCTTACCATAGAGCGAAAAAATGGAACAGGACTGATTTGATTTTTGGTAAAAAGAAGAATGAAATTCTGACGGGGTACGTCTAATTACACGATATTCTGTTCAACGTGACCAGGTACGGTCAATTCTTAAAAAATTTTGGTACCTCCTAGAGGCAGATGAAAAGGTATCGAAATTTATTGATGTCCGCCCCCAGATAACGTTTAAAAGGTCTCGTTCTTTAAGGAACCAATTGGTTCATAGTCATTATGCTCCTTCAAACAAATCCAAAAAAACACTCACAGGCACATATTCCTGCAGAAAATGTAATTTCTGCAGATATCTACCTAATGTAAGTGAAATCATTCTCCCTAATGGAAAACTATATAGATCGAATTTCTATGCGAATTGTCAAACAGTAGGAATTGTCTATATAATGTATTGTAGTTGTAAAGCCTTTTATATAGGTAAAACAAAAAGGCCTTTCTTTAATCGAATTCGTGACCATGTCAAACTTGTCAAAAACAAAAAGTTCGTAAGTCCCATTAGTCGACACATGGGTTTATATCATGGCTTTGATGATAGGCTGATGACTTTTTTTGCTTTGGAACACATCCCACTGAATGAAAGAGGTGGAAGTGTAGACAGAAACCTATTGCAACGTGAAACCAAGTGGATATTTAACCTATCAGCTACTCAGTATCCAGGTATAAATGAATCCATTAGTTTCAAACCCTTTCTAGGCTAAACAATGTCATTTGTATTTTTTGCTGATTCAGCACAGGATCTCTGTTGCTGGTCAGCATTTTGGATCTTGTACTTTTGCTACAAAGTCCTCTTCTTTTAGGTGCCTTTATTGGCACATTCTATATATTTTGGCAAAATTGCCTTATATGTGTTTATTTCTGTGGATGTGGTTAAATTACCGTTTAAAGAAAAAGAATATTCTGTGAATTGTTTATCATATATTTTTTCCTGACCCCTGCCGTTACGTGGATGCGACTGTAGGTGGCACACCCCGGGGCAGGCACATTGGGGGACCTTTTGGATTCGAGCCTATTTTCAGCCTCTATTATGGTTGCCCATATGGGCACTCGCGGTGCCCTACATTTATTTTCCAGGAAAAATGGTCCAGCCTGGTTAGTAGTAGCACCGCTTTAAAACGCCCAGTTGTCCTTTTATGGAGCTTTCACTAACATCTCTTTTCTATTTAATTGTCATCTGTATCACTATACTGATTTATCTATTAGATGGGGTAATTTTCTCTTTTTTATGACCCTTTTGTGTCTTTGGATTCTTTCCCCATTGTATAGGCATTGCGGATATATTTCCTTGAAATCCGGTCTTCGGCGATGCTGTCAGTTTCATTTTGGATCCCTTTTTAGATTACCTCTCGGCAACCTGTTACCTCCTCTGCTTACATTCATGTCCCGACCGGATGTTGTCATCCCCCACCTTCCGGTTCCGGCGGAATCACGTGATGCGGTCGCGTCTTAATGATGCACTTCCTTCTCGGCCTCCATTGGACCACTGGGCGTACCTCGCTCTCACTCCCTCGGTGACGTCAGACGCCGAGGAAGTGGAGGGGGTGTATAAATGCCGGCGCCACATGGTCAGTATTACACTAGACCACCGGGGAACGATACATGATCTTTGAGACCATTTGCGGTAAATGAAATCTTTTAAACCCTGCTTCTCTCCATATATTTTTGGTAGATTCCAACGCTGATGATGTTCTTCCATGCCTTTTTCTCTTTCTTCCCGTGCAGTCTCCTTCATTTTTGTGTACTATTGGAAAACTTGTTGAATTGAAATGGCGGTGAACTTTTGAATACTGCATGACAATTTAGGTGCTGAATCTTGTCAATTTTGGGTAAGTATTCATACCCTCAAAATTTGACAGACCTTTATTATATTTATTACTATCTTCAACAAATTCCATTTCCTTTTGTTTCAAGGGATACCTCCCATTTGGGGGATATTAAGGGGACTTCATTTTCCCTTCCTGTCTTTGTTACATTGAGGTACCTAGGGAATCAACTGCACATTTATTCATAATCAGGTGACTATTTTGGTAACTTTTTCTACCTGATATTTAGCCTCATACCAATTGGAGAGATAGCAATTTTGGGTTGAAATGTATTTCTATGCTCTGGTTTTATTATCTCTATCTATTATCTCTAGCCTGGCTGTCACCCTCTCTATGGGTCAACTCTAGGAGTCTGAGGGTCTCGGCTCCCCTCCCCCTCTGTGCTTGCTTTGGTGGCGTCACCTCTATTACCTCCACCTTCGGCATAAGAAAGGGCTCAGGTCATCTTAAGGTACTTTATTGGTATCATTGTCTTTATAATTATGTAAATCAATTGGGCACTCAATATTAGGACCATTGAGATAAGCCCTATATACATACACATGTCGTGTTTTTTATGTCTTTTCCCTTTGTTACCTAGAAATGTTCACTCTCGAGAAATGTCTATGAAAACTCCTGAAGAAGCTATTATGAAGATGGCGAAACATGTAGAGTTGATATTTTTGAGTGCATTTTCTTGATTTTATCATTTTATATTGATGTATTGTCTTGTCCTCACTTTCTATGTGTAATAAAATGTACAATTTTTGAGAATTCAGATTTTTCTCCATCAATTAGCACCGTTAAAGTCCCACCTGCCCCCCTCTATTGTAGTTACTTTGTTTATAATAAGGCGGGACTCTTATCTTGTCAGAATTAGCGTGGGCAAAGGTCTCATGCAGAATATCACAGCAGTATTAAAAAATGATTTTTAGACAAAATGGCTTCTAGTAACTAAGATAACGAAAATGGCTGAACCACTGTTCACACCGCCTTAATCCCCTCTTTAATCATGAATATGATTAACTCTTAGGCCGCGTCGTTATCTTCATTTCACCTATTACGTCTGGTTTGCAAATATTGCCTATGTGTATTGGGAGTAGGAGTGGCACTCCTAGCAAGGCATATTATAGCAAGCTTAAAAAATGCATATAAGAAAAATAAAAACTACCACTAATACTATGGTGATGGAGATCCCCTTGAGCCACCCAAAAATACATGATCCCGAGGAAAACTCATCCCAAGGATTGGTAAGGCCTGAATTCTTCTTAAGCTCAGCCGACAAACTCTCTAGTTTCCGGATAGCAAATGTGACCTTTCCATTTGGACCAGTGTTACTGGGAATGTATGTGCAGCATGTACCTATCTTCTCTATCATCTGACAGACACCTCCTTTCTCTGCAAGTATCATATCTAACGCTACTCGATTCTGAAAAGTCATTTGTGAGGTGGCTTCTAATTGTTCTGCTATCCCCTGGAGGGCATCTCACGTGTAATTAACAAACCTCTGTTGATTATAATGTAATTTATCCAATCTACATTCTTATTCGCAGTAACTATGGGGAACAGCGATTCAAATCCAGCAGCTACCTGATCTCAGGCCTTAAACTCATTTGGGACCCCTCTTGGAACAGCAACACCAATGATGGGGCACTGTCCCCCCCCCCCCCCCGGCAACACCAATGATGGGGCACTGTTCCCCCCGGCAAAACCAATGTTTCCCCCCGGTAACTGTAACACCACATTCCTAATTTATCTTATTACGTGCAATGATTGTTCCATGCAATATGTGGGTCGTACCCACACGTAAGTTGAAGGATAGATTCAGGGAACATTTTAGCGACATTAGAGGTCGCTAATCCACAAATGTTGCACGCCATTTCAATATGGCACACAACAGAGATTTATCTTTGGTATCCATTCAAATTCTGGAACGAGGTACACCTCCACCCAGGGGGGGGGATGCCGTTCGCCTCTTGTGTAAAAGGGAGGTGTTTTGGATATACAGACTCCGGACCAGATTGCCCACTGGACTTCATTTTGAATGGGATGTTACCCATTTTTATTCTTAGTCCCCTGCGCGACCATAGAGCGGGATAGTCTGTACATCTTTTCTCTGACTGACTTTTTTGTTATATGGATGCACATATATGTATACACTTGCATTTCTGTCACAGAATTTTTATATATACAGAATATCCCCCTTTCTTTATTGCATTTTTTGACTATATACTATACGGAACAGGTAATGTATATTTCTCTATCGCTCATTGACAGACGTAGTCTTCTTGATTCTCAAGAGCTGGGTTATGTTGTCTCCGCAGGAGTAGGACTAGGCAGAATGACAAAACGTTCTGGCTCCACCCTAGGGGGCAGTCCCTGAGGGTATATCCTCCCTCTCTCTGCTACAGGGAATCAGTTTTTTTCTGTCTAGTCAGGAGTAAGGACCTAAGTTCCTTGCTGGGATCTTTTGGTACTGGCAAGACTTTTTTTTTTTCTTTAAGAAAAAGACATTTTTTAGGTAGTTTTCTCCAGTGTTTTTTTCCTGTGAGATCTTCAAGCAAAAATGCCGGACTGGGCGACACTTGTGGTCACCCCAGCCGGCCTACGAGCGCGTGCAGACCAGGCATTGCGCTTGGTCGGCCGCGACATATTCAAGTAAGTATGCAGGGCCGGGCGACGGGCTGGATGTGAGATCCAGTGGTCACCCCGGTTTCTGCCTAAAAGCGCGTGCAGACCAGTGCGCTGAGTCGGCCGCGACGGAGTCCCAGTAAAGGGACTGACTTTGCGAGTTAAAAGCTCGCTTGGACGCCAGGACCAGAGAGTCGAGGCGTCCACAAACCCCCACCTCGGTGGAGAGGGTATTATGAAGAGAGGGTGCCTGTCGGTTCGGTATGGTGAGTAAAACGTTCCCTTTTTTCCTCATTTATGAGGCAGTATATATTATGGGCCCCTCCATATATGGTCAGTATATATCTGACACTTACAAGTCCCCCTTGTAATACAGCATGTGTTTGTGGGAAGTGGACTTGGTTCAAGAGCTAACACTCTACCCAGCAGACTGTAACATTACAGCAAACATAGGAGGTATTATCCTACCTTATGTGCAGTGTATCTCTGTAGATCCATATGTCACCTCTCAGCAGAGTGCAGGTGGATGTGCTGGGAAGACGATATCGGCGGTCCGCCGCCATTTTGCCGTAGACCGAATGCATGTATGTCCTCAGGTCACGCCGGCCGCCATGTTTTTGGAGTCTTATGTCTCTTCTATGGGGGCGGCCATGTTTTGTGAGCCCAGCTTCCTCGTGGAGGGCTGGGAACGCCGGAAGGCGTACACAGGGGGCGGAGCCACGCCTTCTGCCCGGGAAAAAGCAAACAGCTCCTTCCAGTCTGTGTAAGACAGACGCTGGCTGCAGTTTGTTGGAAACTGCACTGCATCGGTTGGTGAGCCTTGGGGGTCCCTCTCTCTCTCTCTGGGATCGAGAAGCAGGTACTCTGAGGGGCGCTATTGCGCTAGGGGGAGACACACAAAAAAAAAAAAAAAAAAAAGTTTTTTTGTTTATTGCTGGCAAAAGTGTCCTGTATTAACATGGACCCTGCCACTCATGTATCTCCTCCGGATCCCCTCGAGGGGTCTGCGGGATCCTCCAGCACCCCATTGACAATTGAATCTTTGTCAGCTATTATGGAAACTTTTGTGTCCCGGGTGGAAGTGGCTTGTCAGGGACAGGGCGCAAGAAAGCGACCCCCGCCTAACCCCTTATTATCTGAAACCTCGGATTCAGACTCTGAGCCTATTTCTGCAGTTGCAGGTACTTCATCTGGTATTGGTGTCTCGGGTCCTGTCTCTTCAGACAGTGAGGAGGATGTTTCGGCATCTGCCATAGCCCGAGAGGAAGCGTTGGTAAACGCACTCATTGTATCTGTTCAAGAGACTTTAAGGTTACAGGGTATTCCATCAGAAATAGCTGAAACTGAGATCCCTTTTGGGACTAAAAAGCGCATCAAAGTGGCAAAGGTTTTTCCATTGCCCAAATGTTTTGGCAATCCAATCGATGAAGAATGGCGTCTGCCAAAACGCACTTTTAATATTTCCAAACGCATTGACAGGCGTTATCCGTTTGAGGAAACCCTTATTAAGAAATGGACAGAACCACCTGTGGTGGATTCACCAATTGCTAGATTGAATAAAGCCACGGTTATTCCTTTAGAAGACGCTCCGTCTTTTAAAGATCCAGTGGATCGCAAGATAGAAGCTATGTCTCGCACCATGTTTTCCTTGATTGGATCAGCTTTCAGGCCAATAATTGCTATTGGTCTGGTTTCGCAGGCTGTAACTGAATGGACCAAGTGGTTACGCAGGGACTTAGAAGAAGTCCCTCAGGCGGTATCAGATTTGTTGGAACAAATGATACAGGGGTTACAGTTTGTATGTGATGCGGCGTTAGACGCCACTCCATTAATGGCGCGAGCATCAGTCTCAGCAGTGGTTCTCAGGCGTACACTGTGGCTAAAAGGTTGGATAGCCGACCAAGGTTCCAAAAAAGCATTGGCTAATATCCCCTTTTCAGGAGAACGTCTATTTGGAGCCAACTTAGATGAGATCATTAAGGATCTCACCGGTGGAAAAAGCACCTTTTTACCGCAAAATTTTAAAGGTAGAGGAACTCGTCAAAGACGAGGGCCTTCTTTTTCTGCTCACAAGAGGTTTTTTCGTCCAGCGGGTGAAAAAACTAAGTCCTCCAAGGTTCCTACAGGAGGCGTCAGGGGTCGTTGGTCGGGCAAGCAAAAGCCCGCCCCCTCCAGACCTGAAGATAAACCATCCAAAGCCTGAAGGTGCGCCCCCACCCATAACTGGGGTGGGGGGACGTCTTCGCCGGTTCCCGGATCCATGGCTTTCCAGAATCCCGGACAAATGGGTTTGCGAAGTCATAAAGTCAGGGTACAAGATCGAGTTTCGATCTCTCCCACCGGCGCGATTCTTCCCTTCCAATATCCGACTATCTCCGGATCGTCTAGAAGATCTGCGGAGAGCAGTCACAGATCTACTACAACAAGGAGTGGTAGTCCAAGTTCCTTGGACAGAACGGTTTCAAGGGTTTTATTCAAACCTGTTTACAATACCCAGGAAAGAGGGCAAAGTGCGTCCTATTCTGGACTTAAGAGCACTCAATTCTTTCGTCAACATAAGAAGATTCAGAATGGAGTCCATTCGCACGGTAGCAGCCTTCCTGCATCCAGGGGATGTCCTAGCGTCCATAGACATCAAGGACGCCTATCTTCACATTCCCATTTTCGCAGGACATCAGCGTTTTCTACGCTTTTCCGTAGAGGAGAACCACTATCAGTTTGTGGCGTTACCTTTCGGTCTCGCCACGGCTCCGCGGGTCTTCACAAAAGTGTTGGCCCCAATGTTGGCACTTCTGCGCCAAAGAGGTATATCGATTCTAGGTTACCTAGACGATCTTCTGCTTCATGCAGAGTCTCCTCAGACCTTGCTACAAAACATAGAAATTACTATGATTTCTTTACAGGAATTCGGGTGGCTGGTGAACCAGCAAAAGTCTTTTCTGGTTCCCACCCAGAGGCTCGAATATCTGGGTCTAATTCTAGACACAGTCAGGACAAGAGTGTTTCTTCCGGTAGGGAAACTTCGAAAGATTCAATCAGCAGTCCAGTTGTTACTGTCCAACAGCTGGTCTTCCCTTCGGACTTGCATGAGGGTTCTGGGGTTGATGGTGGCTTCGTTCGAAGCAGTCCCATTTGCCCAGTCCCATACCCGAATTCTTCAGCAAGAGATTCTCCTCAGATGGAATCGGAATCCGGAATCCCTGGACAATCAGATACGATTGAGCAAACAGACCAGAGAGTCTCTGGTTTGGTGGCTTCGGTCTCCAATGCTCAGCCAGGGAAAGTCATTTCTGCCAATATATTGGACGATAGTGACCACGGATGCCAGTCTATCCGGATGGGGAGGAATTCTCCGTCAATTATCTGCCCAGGGACTTTGGTCCCCGGAAGAATCCAGATTACCGATAAATGTATTGGAACTGAGAGCGATCAGACTTTGTCTGATTCACTGGACCGAGCAGCTCCAGGGCAGCCCGGTTCGGATCCAGTCGGACAATGCCACGGCCGTGGCTTATGTCAATCACCAGGGGGGCACCAAGAGTGTCCGAGCGGCCAAAGAAGTGGCTTGCATTCTTCGCTGGGCGGAACGATTTGTTCCAGCAATCTCTGCGGTGTTCATTCCGGGGGTGGAGAATTGGCAGGCAGATTATCTCAGCCGTCAGACCCTGGATCAGGGGGAATGGTCCCTCCATCCAGACGTTTTCCACCAGTTGTGCCTTCGGTGGGGCACCCCGGATGTGGATCTGTTGGCATCACGATTCAACAGGAAAGTTCAGAGATTCGTGGCTCGCTCCCGCGATCCTCTAGCAGAAACCGCAGACGCACTGATCGCCCCGTGGGGGCAATACCAGCTAATATATGCCTTCCCTCCTCTCGCGTTACTGCCAAGACTTCTTCGCAGGGTAGAGGAGGAAGGAATCCCAGTAATCCTGGTAGCTCCGGACTGGCCTCGTCGAGCTTGGTACGCCGACATGGTCAGACTGGTGGCGGACGTCCCGTGGAGACTTCCTCTCAGAGAGGATCTACTGTCTCAGGGACCGATCTTCCATCCTGCTTTACGATCGCTGGCTTTAACGGCCTGGCTATTGAGACCCAGGTGCTGAAGGACAAGGGATTGTCAGCTTCAGTTATTCCTACTCTAGTTGAAGCAAGGAAAGCGACTTCCAGAAAGATTTATCATCGCACATGGAAGTCCTACATTGCATGGTGTGAACCTTTGGGGTTCCGTCCTCGGTCTTATTCGATTAGTCCAATATTAGCTTTTCTGCAACAAGGGGTTGAGCAGAAACTGGCCTTGAGTACTATCAAGGGTCAGGTCTCAGCATTAGCCATCTTCTTTCAGAAGCCTTTGGCTACTCATTCCTTGGTGCGGAATTTCATCCAGGGGGTGCGACATCTGGCTCCGCCAGTGCACGCGCCGTTACCCCCCTGGGATCTTAATTTAGTGTTGTCGGTTCTTCAGAAACCTCCCTTTGAAGATATTAGGGAGATTCCTCTACCCACGTTGTCCCAGAAGGTGGCCTTCTTGGTGGCTATTACTTCTGCACGCAGGGTGTCAGAACTGGCCGCATTATCTTGTCGTTCACCATATCTGGTGGTTCATAGAGATAAGGTGGTTCTTCGTCCGAATCCATCCTTCCTACCAAAAGTAGTTTCAGAATTTCATCTGAATGAAGAAATTGTATTACCTTCCCTGTGTCCTAAGCCCAGTCATCCTCGGGAATTTGCTTTGCACTCCTTGGATGTGGTCCGGGCGATCAGGGTATACTTGAAAACGACAGACTCGTTTCGCAAGACGGATTCACTTTTTGTGATCCCAGATGGACCCAAAAAGGGGTTGCCTGCATCTGCCGCGACCATTTCCAGATGGATCAGACAGACGGTAGTGCAGGCTTATTCTATTAAGGGTCGGGAGCCCCCGTTCCCTGTTAAGGCGCACTCCACTCGGGCACTTAGTGCGTCATGGGCCTTTCGCCATCAGGCGTCAGTGGTCCAGGTGTGCAAGGCAGCTACCTGGTCGTCGGTGCATACCTTCTCTAAACATTATAAAGTTGATGTAATGGCATCGTCTGATGCCTCATTTGGCCGCAAGGTTTTGCAGGCCGCAATTTGAGGAGACCAGTGGTCTACCTCGAGGGTTTTTTTCCGTTGGAAAATTTTTCTTTAGTCTCATTCTTTGTTTATAATGAGCCTTTAAAACTTCTAGTTTGGCACCGGTTGGGCCTACTAGATTGGATTTGATTTTGTCAATCCCACCCCTCATTTGTGGCACTGCTTCTGGATGTCCCAGCTCTTGAGAATCAAGAAGACTACGTCTGTCAATGAGCGATAGAGAAAAATGGATTTTTGTAAGAACTTACCGTAAAATCCTTTTCTCTTAAGCTCATTGACAGACGTAGTACCCGCCCCTCTATCATTGAGTTGGGTTGGGTTAATTTCTCTGTACTGCTTTAAACAGAACTGATTCCCTGTAGCAGAGAGAGGGAGGATATACCCTCAGGGACTGCCCCCTAGGGTGGAGCCAGAACGTTTTGTCATTCTGCCTAGTCCTACTCCTGCGGAGACAACATAACCCAGCTCTTGAGAATCAAGAAGACTACGTCTGTCAATGAGCTTAAGAGAAAAGGATTTTACGGTAAGTTCTTACAAAAATCCATTTATTTTTAATTGTGTTTTTCATCTTGTATGTCTCAGGCTCGTATATTATCATTTTTTCTTTGTTTGTTTGGCTATTTACATCCTTTTCAGGATCATTCAGGTTTAGTGATCAGAGTATTTAGAGGGATGTTATTTATACACATCTTTTCTCTCCCCTTTTTTCCACGTGTTCGGTTTTGAAATATTTTATATATATTTTTGGATTTGGGGAAGTGTTTTTCTGCACATCTTTTACATGGATGTTCAGTATTTCATTTATGCTGTGATTATTTATTTATATATATAATGTATATGTGTGTGTGTGTATCCTTGTATTTGCCTTTTGATTCATGTGTATATGATAGCCTATACGATCACATTTATATTTACACATGTTTCTACATAAATATCTTTTTCCCCCTTTTTCCTGGTAGTGATTCCTTCCTATATGATATAGGCTTTGTGACTCAGTAATATTATGTACTTTATAGGATTGGGGAGAGTCAATAGGTCGTGCTTTGTAGTGGATTGTATCAGATCGTTCATCATTGGACCGATATAGTCATCTCAGCATCTATGGACTTTTATTACTATGGTTTTGGTCACATCTACATGTCATGGTATTTGTAGTAATACATGCGGTACTAGGTATTTTATTTATTTTTTGGATCATATTTCCTGTATTTAGGATGAGTACCGTATTTACCTATATTTCTCTAGCGCTCATCGACAGACGTAGTCCTCGGTGATACACCACCTTCGGGTTATGTTACCTCCGCAGGAGCAGGACTAGACAGGAAATTAAAAAGCTCTGGCCACACCCTAGGGGCAGTCCCAGAGGGTATATCCTCTCTCTCTCTGCCTCAGCAAATCAGTTATTTTCTGTCTAGTTAGGAGTAAGGACCTAGATACCTTGCTGGGATCTTAGGTCCTGGCAAGAATTTTTTTCTAAAGGGATTTTTAGACAGCTTTTTTTTTTTCTCCAGTGTTCCTGTGAGATCTTCAAGCAAGAAAGCTGAACTGGGCGACGGGCTGGATGTTGAGATCCGGTGGTCACCCCAGTTCAGCCTACGAGCGCGTGCAGGCCATAGCTCCACGCTGAGTCGGCCGCGACAAAGTCCCATTAAAAGGACTGAACCCGCGAGTTAAACGTCTCGCTGAAACGCCAAAGACCATGAGTCACGGCGTCCGTATCGGTCGACAGCCCTCCCGCCCCGGTGGAGAGGGGTACTGTCAGGAGTTGGTGCCCGCCTGGTTCCGGTATGGTGAGTAGTATGTTCCCCCTTTTTCCCTGACGGGGTTTGTGGTGAACGCGGGCCCCTCTCTGTATGGTAAGAAAGAGTCCTTTCTATCCTATAACATGTCACAAATCCTCCTACTTTGAGTGTGATTTTATGTGTGCAAAAAGCCAGGAGGCTTGGTTTGGGAGCTAACAATCTATTGTATACATGTTTTAAAGATGTAATCTGTGGCATTCTGGGAATCTTATGGGTTAAGTATAAGCTACCTACCAGTCAGAAGCCACGGACATGTAGACTGCCTTCCAAATCAGATCTCCAGCTATTAGCAGGCCTCCCGAACGGCCATGCGGTCCGCCAGGGCCGGTACCGCCAACCACGCCATATCCCCATGCAGAGAGAGTGTTGTGTGCCCTGCAGCACACCGCTAGTCAGCACAGGCCGCTGCCATTTTTTTTGCTGGATCGCACGAGCCGCCATTTTGGCGTAGCCTCGTGTCTCCAGCATGGGGGCGGCCATGTTTGAGGTGATCCTACACCTCGTGGAGCTTGGGGGAGGCGCCGGAAGGCGTGCAGAGGGGCGGAGCCGCCTCCCTTCTTCCTGGGCAGCCAGCCAAAAGACTTCCTGTTTGTCAGGACAGCGCTGTAAGCTGTTGCAGTTTAACTCTGAGCATCAAGTGGTGAGCCTGGGGGTCTATCTCTCTCTCTCTCGATCGATAGGGATCCCTAGCAGGTAACACTAAGGGGCTTTTTGTGGCGCTGGGGGTCAGAAAAAAAAAAAAAAAAAAAAGTTTTTTTCTTTTGATTTATATTATCCAGGAAGTAACTGGAGTTATCATGGACCCTGCCACACATATTCCCCCACCTGTTTCCCTCGAGGGGGCCTCGGGACCCGCCGGTGCACAGAGTATAGAATCATTTACAGCAATTTTGGAGTCTATGGTGGCTCGGGTGGAGGCGGCCTGTCAGGGACGGGGGTCAAGGAAGCGACCCCCGCCTACCCCTATACCATCTGACACCTCTGACTCAGATTCAGAGATGGTCACGGCAGTTGCAGGTTCCTCTGCAAGGGCTGTTATCCCAGGTAAAGCCCCCTCAGACAGTGAGGAGGACGCTTCTTCTCCTGCTATAATTCAGGAAGAAGCATTGGTGGACGCACTAGTTGTGGCAGTGCAAGAAACCTTAAAACTTGAGGCTTTACCGGCAGAGGCAACTGAAACAGAGAGGCCTTTCGGTACTAATAAGCCCATCAAGATGGCGAAGGCTTTTCCGGTACCTAAATGTTTTGGTAATCAGATTAAAGAAGAATGGGAGCATTCTAAACGTACCTTTACTATTTCCAAGCGTATTGCTAGACGCTATCCGTTTGAGGAATCCATCATTAAGAAATGGACGGTACCACCAGTCGTGGATCCGCCTATTTCCAGGCTGAATAAAGCCACGGTTATTCCAGTGGAGGACACTTCGTCCTTTAAGGATCCGGTGGATCGAAAGATAGAAGCAGAGTCCCGCACTATCTTTTCTCTGATAGGGTCAGCATTTAGACCAGTAATTGTTATTGGTCTAGTTTCCCAGACACTTACGGAATGGGCGGAAATGGTACGCCAAGATCTTAGGGGAAAAGATATTCCCCAGGAGACATCTGATTTGATGGAACAGATCATACAAGGGCTACGGTTTATCTGTGACGCAGCCTTGGACACAACTCCCTTATTAGGGCATGCATCTAAGTTAGCAGTAATCCTCAGACGTGTGCTGTGGTTAAAATGCTGGTCAGCTGACCTAGGTTCCAAGAAGACCTTGACCAATCTCCCTTTTCAGGGGAATCGTCTATTTGGGGCCAACCTAGATGAAATCATTAAGGATGCCACTGGGGGCAAGAGCACTTTCTTGCCACAGGCTGCAAAAGCTAAGGGACCTCGCAACAAGCGAGGACCTTTCTTTACCGCCCATAAAGGGCGCCCGGCTGGTACTAGCGGGAAAGGCAAGACTCCTCCAGGAGGATTCAAGAAGGGCTGGTCGGACAAGCAGAGGACCAACCCAGCCAAACCCGAAGCAAAGGAGTACACAGCCTGAAGGTGCGCCCCCACCCGGTTTCAGGGTGGGGGGACGTTTTCACCGGTATTCAGGACATCAGATCGAGCATCTACCACTACTACCGGTGCGATTCTTCCCTTCCAACATTTAAGTACCACAGGAAGCGGTAGTTACCGTTCCCTGAATAGATCTTTTCCTTTACCCTTTCCTAAGATTAGTCCCGATACCTCACAGGAATCGGATCTGGTTGACCAGATAGGCCAAGTAGCCTCTAGTCGGGTGACTTCGGTCCCTGAGGTTCAACCAGAAAAGATCACCCTTCCTGATAACTATCAGGTATCTGATAAATGTGTGGGAACAGAAAACGACCAGACTTTCTCGGATGGTCGGGGCCAGATAGCTCTAGGGACGCCTGGTTCAGATCCAATCAGCGCCAGTGGTCCTAGAAATTCTAGGCTGGCCTCCTCAAGCCGGCCTGGCCGACTTGGACATGCTAGTCGCAGACGTTCCGTGGGAACTTCGTCTCAGGGAGTGTCTGTGGTCTCTAGGACCAAGTTACCTTCGTGCTTTACAGTCGCTGGTTTTAATGGCCTGGCCATTGAGACCCAAGTACTGAAGGACAGAGGTTTGTCTACTTCTGTCATTCCTACCCTTATTAAAGCAAGGAAAGCGACTTCCAGCAAAGTCTATTATCACACATGGAAGACTTATATTGCGTGGTGCGAATCTTTAGGATTTCCTCCACGTACCTATTCGGTGTCTCGAATATTGGCCTTTTTGCAACAAGGGGTTGAGCAGAAGCTAGCCTTGAGCACCATCAAGGGTCAAGTTTCAGCATTAGCAATCTTCTTTCAGAAGCCGTTAGCTACCAAATCCTTGGTGCGGAATTTCATCCAGGGGGTGCGGCACCTGGCTCCTCCAGTCCGCGCGCCCTTACCGCCCTGGGATCTTAATTTGGTTTTGTCGGTTCTACAGAAACCTCCTTTTGAAAACATCAGGGAGATTCCCTTGCTTACTTTATCCCAGAAGGTGGCCTTCTTGGTGGCTATTACTTCTGCTCGCAGGGTGTCAGAACTGGCTGCATTATCATGCCAGTCACCATACCTAGTGATTCATAGGGATAAGGTAGTACTTCATCCTAAGCCATCTTTTCTTCCTAAGGTGGTTTCAGATTTTCATCTGAATGAAGATATTGTACTACCTTCCTTGTGTCCTCAGCCCAAGCATCATCGGGAACATGCGTTGCATTCCTTAGATGTGGTTCGGGCAATCAGGGTATACCTGAAAGCTACGGAATCATCCCGTAAGACGGATTCACTTTTTGTGATCACGGATGGCCCCAGAAAGGGTTTGCCTGCATCTGCCGCAACCATTGCCAAATGGATTAGACAGACGGTGGTACAGGCTTATTCTATTAAGGGTCAGAGTCCTCCGTTCCCTGTTAGGGCGCACTCCACTCGAGCGCTCAGTACTTCCTGGGCCTTTCGCCATCAGGCGTCAGTGGTCCAGGTATGTAAGGCGGCCACCTGGTCGTCGGTACATACCTTTACAAAATTCTATAAAATTGATGTGACGGCATCGGCGGATGCCTCATTTGGCCGCAAGGTTTTGCAGGCCGCAATTTGAGGAGACCGGTGGTCTACCTCGAGGGTTTTTTTCTGTTTGAAAATTTTTTTGTTGAGTCTCATCATTAAGGATGAGCATTGTAAACTTCTAGTTGGCACCGGTTGGGCCTTCTAGATTGGGATTTGATTTCCATTTTCCCACCCCTCAGTTGTGATACTGCTCTGGGACGTCCCGAAGGTGGTGTATCACCGAGGACTACGTCTGTCGATGAGCGCTAGAGAAAAATGGATTTTTGTAAAATCTTACCGTAAAATCCTTTTCTCTTAGCTCATCGACAGACGTAGTCCCCGCCCCTCTGTTTTGGAGTTGGGTTGGGTTAAATTCTCTAAGCACTGCTTTTTCACATAACTGATTTGCTGAGGCAGAGAGAGAGAGGATATACCCTCTGGGACTGCCCCTAGGGTGTGGCCAGAGCTTTTTAATTTCCTGTCTAGTCCTGCTCCTGCGGAGGTAACATAACCCGAAGGTGGTGTATCACCGAGGACTACGTCTGTCGATGAGCTAAGAGAAAAGGATTTTACGGTAAGATTTTACAAAAATCCATTTTTTTTGATTGGCCTTTTTCTTTCCTTTTTTTTCCTTTCTTTCTTTTTCGCCGTTTTCCCCCTTTTTTTTTTTTTTTATATATATTTCTTAGTTCTTTCCCTCTTTTCTTTTTTTTCCTTTTTTTTTCGGTTTTCCTGTTATCCGTTTTCTCTGTATCCAAAGGAATTATATATTTGTATGTATCTATATTTCCTCATGAGTTCTACATACTGTACATTGCTTTAATTGATTGCTATATAATAATTTTTATGATATTTGATCGGATGTGGATACATGAGTTGATGCTGCTTTAGATTTTTGGTGCAACTGCAAATAATTATATATTGGCCATTTTTTAATGTTATACGTATGTATTGGAAAAATCGTTTTATGCAGATGATGTTTATTGCAGCATATATGGGAGTATTTTCATTTTTCTTTTTTCTTTCTTTTTTTTATTCTTTTATTTTTCTGTCTATATTCTTTCTCTTTCTTTTCTTTTTCCATTCTTGTCCTTCTCACTTTTTCATCATTCTTTTATTATGTTTGTTTCTTTGTTTAGGTGTTTTTCCTTTTCCTTTTTCATTCATGTGGTATCCACTTTTCTATTCTCTCTATTGTGGATTTTCTTGTCAGCCCCACCTTGTTAGCAATTAGCATTAATGACTTGCAGGCTTTTACTCCATTAATGGAAATTGTTTTTTTTAGACTGCAGTCTACTATTTAGGCAGTATCCCCACATGTATTCACACGGTTATGACTAAGCTACGTGTCAACTGTATTCATCCTCTGTCTCTGATGTTTGTCACTATGGATCATTTGGATTATTTGTATCTGCAATAAATGGATTTTATCTTTCATACTTTCAACCAGGAGTGCGGTTGCCTATTTTCAATTTTTACTCCAAAATGTTTACTTTTGGACATTTGCACACTGGAGCGGTTCTCCTCTTTCTTCTGTTTCCCCCCCCCCCCCCCGGCAACACCAATGATGGGGCACTGTCTCCTCCCCCCCCCCCCCCCCCGGCAACACCAATGATGGGGCACCGTTCCCCCCCTGGCAACACCAATGACGGGGGCACTATTCCTCTCATTGATACCAATGACAGGGCACTATTCCTCCTATTGATACCAATGACGGGGCATAATTCCTCCCGGGAGCACCAATGACGGGGCACTATTCCTCCCTGGAGCACCAATGACGGGGCACTATTCCTCCCGGGAGCACCAATGAAGGGGCACTATTCCTCCCGGGAGCACCAATGACGAGGCACTATTCCTCCCGGGAACACCAATGACTGGGCACTATTCCTCCCGGGAACACCAATGACGGGGCACTATTCCTCCCGGGAACACCAATGAAGGGGCACTATTCCTCCCGGGAACACCAATGACGGGGCACTATTCCTCCCGGGAACACCAATGACGGGGCACTATTCCTCCCGGGAACACCAATGACGGGGCACTATTCCTCCCGGGAACACCAATGACGGGGCACTATTCCTCCCGGGAACACCAATGACGGGGCACTATTCCTCCCGGGAACACCAATGACGGGGCACTATTCCTCCCGGGAACACCAATGACGGGGCACTATTCCTCCCGGGAACACCAATGACGGGGCACTATTCCTCCCGGGAACACCAATGACGGGGCACTATTCCTCCCGGGAACACCAATGACGGGGCACTATTCCTCCCGGGAACACCAATGACGGGGCACTATTCCTCCCGGGAACACCAATGACGGGGCACTATTCCTCCCGGGAACACCAATGACGGGGCACTATTCCTCCCGGGAACACCAATGACGGGGCACTATTCCTCCCGGGAACACCAATGACGGGGCACTATTCCTCCCGGGAACACCAATGACGGGGCACTATTCCTCCCGGGAACACCAATGACGCGGCACTATTCCTCCCGGGAACACCAATGACGCGGCACTATTCCTCCCGGGAACACCAATGACGCGGCACTATTCCTCCCGGGAACACCAATGATGGGGCACTATTCCTCCCGGGAACACCAATGACGGGGCACTATTACTCCCGGGAACACCAATGACGGGGCACTATTACTCCCGGGAACACCAATGACGGGGCACTATTCCTCCCGGGAACACCAATGACGGGGCACCAGTCCCCCCGGGAACACCAATGACGGGGCACCAGTCCTCCCGGGAACACCAATGATGGGGCACCAGTCCTCGGGGGAAACCATTCCTCCTGGGAACACCAATGACGGGGGAAACCATTCCTCCCGGGAACACCAATGACGGGGCACCATTCCTCCCGGGAAACACCAATGATGGGGCCCTATTTCTATTTCTTTTTAATTAAGCCGCTATGTACTGTATTATATAACAATAAATCTGTGCAATCAGCAATAAACACTATATTGCAGTGAATTGTTTAATCCTTATGGTAGCTTACATAAAGTGCCTTTCACTAACCACAAACCAAAATTAAACAAGGAATCAATGCAGAGCCAAAACCTTAAGAAATCTATACTTATCCGGATAAAATGGTTAATATTCCTTATAGGGTGCAATATTATAATAGAAAAATAAGTGAATGAAAATGTCAGCCAAAGTTATAAAAAGGATGTGAAAAATTTTAATAGTGCAATTCCACTAATAAAATGTGACTTCACTCCATAATAATATGGAGCATAGAAAGACCCACTATATGTGCTATAAGAACATTTTTATTCACTTATTTTTCTATTATAATATTGCACCTTCTAAAGAATATTCTAATGGAAAAATAAGTGAAAAAAAAGGTCCTTATAGCACATATAGTGGGTCTTTCTATGCTCCCTATTACTGAGTGAAGTCTCATTTTATTAGTGAAATTGTACTATTATAATTTTTCACATCCTTTTTATAACTCTGGCTGACATTTTCATTCACTTATTTTTCTATTATAATATTGCACCTTTATAAGGAATATTGACTATTTTATCCGGATAAGCCTATATTTCTTAAGCTGTTTGGTGCTCTTTATTTAATACTGTATAGTCTAGTGCAGCTTGGGACTCACATGGTCAGCTGCTGCTTCTTTCCTCGCTCTCCCCTCTCCCCCTCTCTCCTCCCTCGATCTGATTGACTGCAGGGCTAAGAATCCCTCACTGACGTCCGCAAGAAGGCGGAGAGGAAAGGAGGAGAGAGGGGGCGGTCACGTGGGTGCTGAGCTACGCTCTGAAACAGTGAGTGTATGCACACAGCAGCTTGTACAGAGGGGATGGCACTGACAGGCAGGGAGGAAAGTCCTGTACGCAGACCAACTAATTGGCGGAGCAGCTAATCGATAATGAAAGTCGTTGACAACGATTTTCATTATCGTTTCTTATCGATTTAGTCGATTAGTTGTTTCACCTCTAGTATGGTATCATCACTACCAGGGAATATCGCTTCATAAGGCACTATAAAAGTAGCTACATTTGTTTGTGTGATGGCTATCTGGGAGGGTGAACTATGGGACAGGGCTCTTTTATTCCTTTTCTGAGGTGTCTAATACTATGTCTGGGCTGGTGGCATTAGGGGTCCCACAAATTCTTCCAAGGTGCTCCAGATCTGCTGGGTGATATATATAGTTAGTTATTATCAAGGTTGGGATGAACACTAAAAATACTAGTGCCCCAACAAAATCCGCAGCTTGCCAGAGTTCTTTGCTGTGAGTACAGTAATTTTCTAATTTTTAGAGACTTTAACACCTGCTTCACTCGCTCTTTGAGGATTTTCAACACCTGCTTCTCCTTTTATCTGTGTCTTTATCTTGCTTTGCACAATCCACCTTGACCTTTTTACTCGACTGGTATGGATCCGGGCATATTGGTTTTCCACAAGGACAACGATTCTGGTCACTGCGACTACCTTTGTTTTTTGGTCCAAAACGAAATCCAGCCTTGGTCTTGTGATGTGGCGACAGCTTGATCACTACTTCATCTCCCTCCTTCAAGGGATGGGTTGGTACCTGTGAAGAGAAAAGAAAGGTGCGAGCAACTTTTCCTTCCACTTCCACCATTCAAAGTTTCAATTCCTTTTTTTCTTTTCTCAACTTGTCTTTACTTGTCCTATTCATCCTTTCCACTATACCTGAACTCTGTGGATGATAGGGAATGTGGAACTTCCAATCTATTTTCATGACTTTAACTAGCTCCTGGCATATTTATGATATGAAAGCTGGACCATTATTAGAACTAATTCAAAGCAGGCACCCCCATCCAGGAATAATCTCCTGATTGAGAATACGTGCCACCGTGTGGGCATCTCCCTTTTGTATTCCTAAAAGCTTACACCCATCTGCTGAACATGTCCACTATGACTAAAAGGAACTCTTGTTTCTTCCCTGCTTTGGGCGGGCCTGTGTGTAAAATCTATTTGTAGATGTTTGAATGGGGTTGATGGGTATTGGAGATGCTAATGTTTGGAATTATGTGTTTGAATTGTTTGTTCCTAATACAGGTGATGCATCTAGCAACATAGGCTTTCACTAATTTAGGTGGACCTGCAAATGTAAATGTGAAAAAAACTAAAGTAATACTTCATATGTTATTTTCCTCACCCTGTGTCCTATTCCATGATACTAGGCAATAAACATTGGGGCGCTAGCTATGGGGATACAAGATCTCCCCTCTTTTAGAAAAAGGCTATTTTCAACTTTTTCTAAATCATCACCCAATTCCTTAAAACTTGTTCTGTAGCATGTGTTTGTAGCTCTAACAATGTGTGATCATTTGGCCTGGAGCAGGAACCATCTACAAAAATATCCTCTGCTCCCTCTTTGGCTGTGGAGGACACATCCGCTCCTGGAGACGTGTCCTGATATATTATGTCTATACAATCATGTTGTGGTGTAACACACCCTTTAATCCCAGTAACCCATTTAAAACTGGGGCCTCCCTAGGGTAAATGATGTGGCCATCCCTATTACCATCGCACACGATGCTCTGAGTCACTTCAGGCATACCTTAGACCTGGACTGCGACCATCTTTGAGAAAAAAAACTATAGGGCAAAGTTTACCACCATACTCCTGGGCAAGTACACCTGTCATGGTCTTACAATTGTCCCTTGCATAAACATAAAACATTTTCTCAAAGTCGTCTTCCAGGACCGCCCATGAGACCTAGGGCTCCTTCTACCAGGACAGGAAACACAAACCCAATCAAATAAAAGGCGTTGCCCTAGTCCTCACCTTCAGTATTAGTGTTTCCTCCGGACAGGGGGTAACATGTTCCTGGAACTGAAGCCCCTGGTCTCCTGGACTGTCCTTGAAGACTTGGAAAAGATGAATCTTCTTCTGCCCAAGTACGGTACCCCTTAGTGCCGCAATAGGGGATGATCGCTGTCTCCTGTTCTAGTGGTCCACATGGGCAGGACCATGGATGTAGTCAGTGGATCGCAGGAGGAGTCCTCTTCCGTTCCTGGCGGCGTCCTTGGAGCAGCACAAGCTGTGTACCCATGACGCTGCCGATTCAGCAGAGACCGCTCAGTGGTAAAACCACTTGCAGATTTGAATTTGGCGCCACGAACAGAGAGGGTGGAACTCCGGCGTTTCCACTCTGGCCTCAGGAAGTGGCATACGTAGCTTCCGGCGCAGTGACGCACATCTGCGGGCGCCGGAAACAGTAGTTCCAGTTTCCAAGGCACGAACAGGAGACGTCTGGGCGACCGGTGTGAGGTGAACCCAGCACACGCTGTGGACCACCAAACAGAGCACGATGGATTCCACGGCAGCATCCGCTTAGTCGGTAAAAGCAGGCTCTGGGGGATGGGAACCCCCAGCCAAGCGATAGGGGGTTTTCCTTTCTGCATATACCTGTTGGTGGTCTTTTTTTCCTTTCCCTTCCCTTTTAGTTAAATATCGGGTCGGTAGAAGGGGGCACTATTTATTTACCCTGTACACACTGTGTGGAAGGGAAAATTGGGAGTCATAACTAATTATGTTTTTGTTGTTATAGACCAAGGCTCATGACAAGTCCAGACGCAGCCCCCCAAAAAGAAATGTGCAGTTTGCGGGACTAGGCTAAAGTTCCACATGGAGCAAAAGTGTGCTGCACATGTATTGATAATCTTGTTAAAGATGACTCTACTGTATCCACAAAAGAATGTTAACCTTTTAGTTAGGTCCCTACGTCTGTTTCTAAACCAACAGAGTGTATGGTGACGACACAAGGGAGGAATCTGAGTCCCCTCATTTCTCAGTTAAGAGTCTGAACAGGGGAGGAACCCAGGGAAAAAGAGTCCTGTGGAGGTTCCAGATTCAAAAATGTCCCCTTGCAAATGTGAATGAATTGCTTAAAGCAGTATATGTTATAGAAGAGGAGAAGGTGCAAGCATAATCGTATGTATACAATCCATAAGAAAAATGCTAGAGTTTTTTCCTGTACAAAACTCCTTGCTAGAGACAACTCAGGGTGTGTGTGTGATTGCCAATCACTGGCAATCAATCAGCTCCTTGCTAAAATACACATGGGAAAAAACCTGAAAGGTGGAGGAGGATGAGTGCTGATTACACTAAATCTCCCCAACCACCCTGAACAAACAACTCAGGGTGTGTGTGTGATTACCAATCACTGGCAATCAAACACTTAGCAGTAGCTTTTTTTGGCATGATCTTATGTATGCAACACATAAGAAAAAGGCTAGAGTTTTCCCTATACACAGCTCTTTGCTAAAATACAATAAAGCTGGAATGGAAAAATCCTGAAAGGAAACCATTTTTTTCTAAATAAAATAAAAGGTTTTTCTTTTGATGACAGCAAAGAATTTTGGAAAAATTCCAAAATAGATTGTCAGTGAGGTTTATCCTTACCTGTTCCTCCTTATGGAAAAACAGAAATGAGTATTCTGCACTTTGGTGCAGTGGACTATGCTCATAGACAAAGATTGCTAGATCATGAGTTCACCAACCATGCTAACACCCTGTGTGTTCACGGTTGTGTGTCATTATTTAATGAATGGAGGAGGATGAGTGCGGATTACACCGATCTCTTCCACCACCCTGAACAGACAACTCATGTGTGATCCTGTTACCAATCACTGGCAATCAGTCTCTTAGCAGTGAGTTTTTTATTTTAGGTGATTCATCCGCTGAGGCGGTTAGAATAACGGCCAGAACCTCAGCTTTGGCAGGAGAAGTTTCTGGCTCAAGTCATGGTCTGGTGACTGTACTTCCAAACTACGCCTCTGTGGTCTCCCCTTTACAGGTGACCATCTCTTCAGGCCCCGGGCTGACAGAAGCTCTGGAACGTACTGCTGACAAAAAGAAGTCAATTCCAGAAAAAAAAAAAAAATCCCCATATACCCGAAAGTTCTTTCAGGGCAGGGGCAAAACAGCAAGGCCCACGTGAGTGTCCAAGAAACACTGGACTGGACACAAAGGTAGGGGTAGGGGGAGCATCCTGTTAACCCTCCTCAGCTTCCCGCCAAACCGCAAGAACTCCTTTCGCAGAATGGGAAGAAGATTAAGGGCCTTCCTCCCACAGTAGAAATCAATCCCTTTTTAAATTTGGACCTAGTGTCCACAGGGTACAGACTGGATTTCAATTCCCAGAGAAATTACCAGTCTCCCCAAGGATCAAGTCAAAGCAGCTGCTCTAAGTCCCCACGGAAACTTAGTAGATCAGAGGGTATTGATACCTGTTCCAAAGGAGGAACAGGGCTAGGGGTTTTTTTACTCCCACAGTTTTGTGATTTGAAAACCCTCAGGGAAATTATCGATTGACTTTTTAAATCTATGCACTTTTAAAATCTCTCGATAAGGTACAAGCATTTTTCGCATGGAATCGCTGCATTCCATAGGAAGCCTGCTGTATCTGAAATGTTTCATGACTACACTGGACTTAAAGGATGCTTATTTTTCACATCCCCATTCACCTGGCTCACCAGAAGTTCCTGCAACTAGCAGTGAAGCTAGGACCAGATGTCAGACAATATCAGTTTCGGGCGCGGCCCTTCGGGTTATCCTCAGCCCCTCGTATCTTCACCAAGATCCTGGGGGAAGTTTTAACCCCACTGAGACTGAAGTCCATTAGGATCATCCCCTACCTGGACGACCTCCCTGGTAGAGGCGGATTCAGATCAGAAACTGGAAAAAGACCTCCAAACAGTTCAGGAGTTCCTTGAGTCACTGAGATGGATGATCAACAAACCAACCAGTGGGTCTCATAACAAGAGTACATAACAAGAGTCCTAGACCTCATGACCTCCTGTTTTCCAGATGTCCCTTGTGCACGGTACCAACAGCGTCCCCTCCAATGGTTCCTGTTAAAGAACTGGGACGGATTTCCAGATTCCTTGGAACTGAAGGTGAAAGTTCCCACCAGGGTAAAAAGAACCCTATGGTGGTGGAGATCACCTCTTCACCTTACAAAGGGACTAAAACTGGGTTATTCAATTATCACAAAGAATAACCACAGACGCAGCACAGACCTCGTCCAATCAGAATAACCACAGACGCAGCACAGACCTCGTCCAATCAGAAAGAACTCAGGGCAGTACAAAAGGCCTTAGAGGTCTTTTCAGATGGACATAAAGGGAAGTCATCTGCAGATTCGATCCGACAACATAGCTGCGGTGGCGTACCTCAACAAACAGGAGGTACACAGTCGGGGGTTACATTGCATAGCCCAGAAAATATTCTCTTGGGCCAAGCTGCATCTTGCCTCCATTTCAGCTATTCATCTGAAGGAGACTCAGGATGTCTTGGCAGACCACCTCAGCCACCACCAGGTGTCGGGACAATCGGTCCCTCAACCCAAGGGACTTTGCAGAAACTGCCGCCAAGTGGGGCCTTCCAGAAGTGGACCTTTTTACAGCTCAAACAAACAGCAAAACAAAAGTTTTTCTCTTGCGTCCTCCGACAGTCACCGCCCCTCATAAGTCATCACTATTGGGTATTGACTTCTGCTCCACAGGAGTAGCTAGGCATAAGACTTAGTTAAAAGACAAAAGCATTTAGCATAGACACACCCTTGGGGGCTGTCCCGCTGGTCAATACCCCCCTGCAGTAATCCCTCCCAACTCAGTTTCTCTGCCTAGCGTCAGGAGTAGTCAGGCTTCCCTGTGCTGGGGCTTCAGTCTCAGCCTTTCTAATCTTTACTTTGATTTTTATTTGCAAAATGTCCGTTTTTTTTCTTTCCTTTACTAGCTGTTTATTTTGTCAGCTTTAGTTTAGTCAGATCTTCGGATGAAGATGGATCATGCGGAGCTGGGAATCGGACTGGCCGCCCTGGCTCTCCAGATGGCAGATGGATCCCCAGCCCGCCATCGAGCGTTCGGCTATGGTTCGCCCTGGCGCTATGAACGACCCATCCCTGCTCGCAGCAGGGATGCAGCCTGTGAGGTGGCTACCTCACTGGACACATCTGCGGTCCTGTGCTGCAGTGTCCTGCGTTTTTCGGCTGACAGCATTCCCTGTCATCTGAGGACAGAGGCTTTCCTTTCATAGAGGCACCCCACGCCATCCTGTACAGGTAAGTACTTTCTGTGTGGGGACCTCTGTCTGGGGTGGCAGTCCTGTGTTGCTGTGTGTCCCCTCATGTCTGTGCGTTTGTGGGGCTCCCTGATGCGATCCCTGCGGGGGTCTTCTTTATTACACTGCTGGCACTGTGTGGTGTGGGGGCCCCTCTCCTGTGTCACTTTTTAGTGTTTGGGAGGTGCAGACTGTGTGTGAGGCGACCGCTGCGGCTAAAAACCGCGCGGTCCGCCATTTTGGATGTGGTCAGAATGTCTGGCTTCACTATGGGCTTTTACAGTTGCTTGCTATGTAGTGTTTTGGCGCCATCCGGCGCCATCTTGTGTGTGGCAGAACGATCGTTCCGAGCACATGTCGGCGGCCATCTTGCCGAAGCCTTCCATTCACTTCTATGGGCAGCCATTTTCCCTGGGACTTGCAGCATATAGTTCACTTCCTTTTCCTCTGGAGCAGCGATCGGTGTGGTAACACTCTGTGGGGCTCTGCAGACTGTCTCTTCCATATCTCTCTGTTCTATCTTTCCTGGCTCAGTTTTGTCCCTTTTGGGGGGTCTGTGTACACAGCGATTATAGCGGTGGGCTGCGCTATCCGCAGCGCTTTTAAAGGACCAGTACTTTTACTCATTGTTTTGGGCAATGGATTCTCAGGACAGTAAATTCCCCCCAGTCTTGGTGGGGGACCCCAGTTCTGCTGAACCCCCCGTTATACCTAATTTGGCCGCTGTGGTGGCGTCTTTGGTGTAAAAAAATGGAGGTGCTGATGTCTGAACGTGCTGCTAGGAAAAGGCCCAGATTATCTTTCTCCTCTGATTCAGATGGGGATGTGGCTGGCGTGCGCTTTTCAGGGTCTCGCTCGTCCCTGGACCCTTTTGGGTCTGAGGGGGAGGCGGAGGTGGAGGGGGTTGATGAATCTTCCCCGGGGTCGCCTGAAGAATGCGCACACATGGATGATTTAATTTCTTCTGTGAAAGAAACACTACATTTGGAGGATGAGCCCACTCTTCCGGCCATTGTGTCCTCATTTGGTACACATAGGGCCCGCAAGTCGGCGCAGGTTTTTCCCTGCCCCGCTGAGTTTCATCACACAGTGAATGAACAATGACACAGTTTAAAACGCCCCTTCATGGTGCATAGTCCGTTTAAACTGATGTACCCCTTTGCGCGGATGCGCTCTGGTGCGTGGCCCCCAAGGTGATGCGTCCTATCCTGGACTTGAAAGCTCTGAATCGCTTTGTGTGCGTTCGGAAGTTCCACATGGAATCCCTCCGCTCAGTGGTGGCCTCCCTGAGTCCAGGGGAATTCCTGGCCTCTTTCAACCTGAAGGATGCGTATCTACACATCCCCATTTTCGAGGGTCATCAGAGGTACCTTCGGTTCGCCATTGCGGGGGACCATTATCAGTTTGTAGCGTTGCCTTTCGGTCTCTCTTCGGCTCCAAGGGTTTTTACCAAAGTGCTGGCGCCTGTTCTGGGCCTGTTGAGGGCACAGGGCATTGCAGTCTTGGGATATCTGGACGATCTCCTGTTAAGATCGAGTGACAGTCAGGGCCTGACGTGCGATCTGTCCACTAAGGTACAGACGCTTAATGAGTTTGGTTGGTCAGAAGTCGACGTTGTCTCCTTCGGTTCGTCTTCCCTATCTGGGAATGGTTCTGGACTCTGCTCAAGCGAAGGTTTTTCTGCTGGAGGACAAGCTCCGGACCCTTCAAAACGAGGTCAGGTCCTTCAGGGACAACCAGTCCTTGTCGCTCTGGACCTGTATGCGGTGCCTGGGGTTGATGGTATCAGCCTTTGAGGCGATTCCATTCGCTCAGTTTCACACTCGGTCTCTTCAAGCAGAGATCCTGGACAGGTGGGACGGACTTCCTCAGTCCTTGGATCTGAGGGTTCGTTGAGTCACCAGACCAGAATGGATCTTCTGTGGTGGCTTCAGTCCCCGGCTGTGTCAGAAGGAAAATCCTTCCGATCAACATATTGGAATTGAGAGCGATCAAACTCTGTCTCTTCCAGTGGTCGGATCGACTTCGGGGCCATCCTGTTTGGGTACAGACGGACAATGCTACCGCGGTGGCTTACATCAACCACCAAGGGGGCACCAGGAGTGCCTGGGCGGCCCGGGAGGTGACCGACATTCTGTCTTGGGCCGAGACTCATGTCCCGCCGATTTCGGCAGTTCATATTCCGGGTGTGGAGAATCGGCAGGCCGACTATCTGAGCCGCCAGGCCCTGAACCAGGGGGAATGGTCCCTACACCCGGAGGTCTTCCAAATGCTGTGTGCGAAGTGGGAATCCCCAGATGAGGATCTGTTCGCGTCTCAACCACAAGGTGGAAAGGTTCGTGGCAAGAACGCGCGATCCACGGGCGGACGCCTCGGATGCGTTGGTGGCCCCTTGGCATCAGTATCGTCTGATGTATGCTTTTCCTCCGATTCAGTTGTTGTCCAGGTTCCTTCGCAGGCTGGCCTCGGAACCAAATTTGGTGATTCTGTGGCGCCGGACTGGCCACGCCGGTCCTGGTACACCGCCGTTGTTCACCTGGCGGTCGAGCCTCCTAGGCGGCTGCCGCTGCGGGAAGATCTACTGTCTCAGGGACCGATCTTCCATCCTGCTTTACAGTCGCTGGCTTTAACGGCCTGGCTGTTGAAAGCCAGGTCCTGAGAGACAGGGGTCTCTCCCCAGAGGTCATTCCTACTTTAATCAAGGCTAGGAAAGCCTTGTCTGGTAAAATTTATTACCGTACCTGGAAAGCCTATTTTGCCTGGTGTAGTCCAGGGGGTTTTCTCCTCGCTCATACTCGGTGACGAGAGTGTTGGCTTTCCTTCAGACTGGTGTGGATCAGCACCTGGCGCTGGCCGCGTTAAAGGGCCGTGTTTCTGCACTGGCTGTTCTTTTTCAGCGCCCTGTGGCGTCTCATTCCTTAATTCGCACCTTCATTCAAGGTGTGCGACACTTGGCCCCTCCCCGGAGGGAGCCTTTGCCTCCATGGGACTTGAACTTGGTTCTGTCCGTGTTACAGCGCTCTCCCTTTGAAAACATCCGGGAGATATCGTTGCCTCTGCTGTCCAAAAAGGTTGCTTTTCTAGTGGCGATAACTTCGGCTTGCAGCGTGTCGGAACTGGCGGCGTTGTCTTGCCGCTCTTCTTATTTGGTGGTTCACAAAGATAAGGTGGTCTTGCGATCTCTTTCGTCTTTTCTCCCTACGGTGGTCTCTGATTTTCACCTTACTGAGGACATTGCTTTGCCTTCGCTCTGTGCGAAGCTGAAGCATCCTAAGGAGGTTGCATTGCATTCCTTGGATGTTTGTCAGGGCGATCAGGGTGTACCTGTCGTCCACTGAATCCTTTCGGATTCCCTCTTTGTCCTTCCTGAGGGACCTCGGAAGGGCATGGCTGCGTCTGCAGCGACCATTGCCAAATGGATCAGACTGACCATTGAACAGGTCTATGCTTTGAAGGAATGGGTTCCACCCTTCCCTGTTAAGGCGCACTCTACCAGATCATTGAGTACGTCCTGGGCCTACCGACATCAGACCTTGGTGGCCCAGGTGTGCAAGGCTGCGACTTGGTCGTCGGTGCACACCTTTTCCAACTTCTATAAGGTGGATGTTCTGCATCAGCTAATGCCTCCTTTAGCCGCAAAGTTCTCAGTGCGGCAGTGCATAGGGGACCCTTGTTTTGTTGTGGGTCCCTGGCTGTTGGGGTTGTTTATTCCCTGGGTTATTTGCTTTCCTAGGCTGTTGCTCCTGTTGAGCCTTTTTTTCGGTTGCCCAAAAGGTTCTCTTACTATGCGTGTTAGGTTCCTTTCTCTGATGTGGGTACTGCGTTGCCTTTTATACGGTTGCGTCTCCCACCCCTCATGTCTAGACTGCTTTGGGACATCCCAATAGTGATGACTTATTAGGGGTGGCGACTGTCGGAGGAAGTAAGAGAAAACTGAATTTTTGTAAAATCTTACTGTAAAAAAAATTCCTTTCTCGGAGTCCTCCGACAGTCGCCGCCCCCACCCCTCTTTTGGGGTTTTTTCTTGTACACCTGCTATTCTACCAAACTTAGTTGGGAGGGATTACTTCGGGGGGGGTATTGACCAGGGCGGCCAGTCCGATTCCCAGCTCCGCATGATCCATCTTCATCCGAAGATTAGACTAAACTAAAGCTGACAAAATAAACAGCTAGTAAAGGAAAGAAAAAAACGGACATTTTGCAAATAAAAATCAAAGTAAAGATTAGAAAGGCTGAAACTGAAGCCCCAGCACAGGGAAGCCTGACTACTCCCGACGCTAGGCAGAGACAAACTGAGTTGGGAGGGATTACTGCAGGGGGGTATTGACCAGCGGGACAGCCCCCAAGGGTGTGTCTATGCTAAATGCTTTTGTCTTTTAACTAAGTCTTATGCCTAGCTACTCCTGCGGGGCGGAAGGCAATACCCAATAGTGATGACTTATGAGGGGCGGCGACTGTCGGACTCAGGAATTTTACGGTAAGATTTTACAAAAATTCTGTTTTTTCCCTGAACCAATTGGATCAGTCCCTGGGGATCGACGCCTTTGCGAACACTTGGTCTTTCAATCTCTCTTATGCCTTCCCTCCAGTCAGGATAATCTCGGAGGTCCTCCGTTTATTCTTCCAAGAGGACACAGATCTGATTCTAATGGCTCCCTTCTGGCCCAAAAGGCCATGATTTTCATGCCTACAGGCCCCTGGCCTCCAGGCCTCCAATAATTTTGCCCTGAAGACAGGACCTGTTGACTCAGGGTCCGGTGACCCATCCGCACATCAGGTCCTTGAACCTAACAGCTGAAGAGCAGATACTAAGTTCCCAAGGGTTCTCAGACAAGGTAATAAAGACCTTGATTAACTGTCGAAAACCTGTCACAAGAGCTATATATTCCAAGGTGTGGAAAAAGTTTAATTCTTGGATGGCTGAAAAACATAGGCCATCTCCAGATGTACCGTCTATTTTTGATTTTTTCAAGAGGGCATAGATAAGGGCCTCTCCCTTAGTACTTGAAAGTGCAGGCTGCTGCCATTAGCAACCTTCTTCAGTATTCCCTTCGGGAAAATCCCACCGTAGCTAGGTTCTTCAAGGCAATCGCCCAGGCTAAGCCTGTAGTGGTCAAAGCATGTCCAACTTGGAACCTATCCCTGGTCCTTCAAGTTTTGGTAACAACCCCTTTTGAACCCTTGAAGGACTTAACAGAAAAACTACTCACTCTGAAAACTGCATTCCTAATTGCAGTGATGTCAGCTAGAAGAGTTGGTGAATTACAGGCTCTCTCAAATGGAGAGCCTTTTCTTTTGATTTTTTGAGGATAGTGTTAAAAACCGATCCAGGGTTTTTTTTAACCTAAGGTAGCTACTTCCTTCCATAGAGCACAGGATATTGTACTACCTACCTTTTGTAGTTCCCCAAAAAATGAAAAAGAATTTTTAGTTTTTTGGATGTCAGAAGAGCTCTTTTGCCTTACCTAGAGGTGACTAAAACCTTTAGCAAGTGTGATACCCTATTTGTGCTGTTTTCTGGCACGCAAAGGGGTAATAGAGCTTCTAAAAGCCACCATAGCTAGGTGGATAAAGCATGCTATTACAGAAGCCTATAAAGCAAAGAATGTGGTAATCCACCATTTATCAACGCACATTCAACAAGGGCCTTGTCCACATCTGGGGCCGAAAGGGCTGGAGCCTCATCAGAACAGATCTGTAAGGCAGCTACCTGGTCTAACTTTTTGACCTTTTGTTAGACATTATCGCCTGGACCTCCTTTCTTCTCAGGAACAGGCATTTGGTCGAAAGGTGCTCCAGGCAGTAGTCCCCCCCCCCCCTAGACTGGTAAGTTTCTCGCTCATCGTCTCATGGGCTATCCTGGAAGACGACTTTGAGAAAAGCTTGAGTTATACTTACTGGTAACTCCTTTTCTAATAGTCTTCCAGGACAGCCAGATTCCCACCCAGCGTTACCTTGTACTATGTATAATGTATTCTGTATATATGTGTATATATATTGTAGCAGAGTGTCCCAGAGAGAGCCAGGAAAAGTCCTGTTCGGGGGTTTATACATCACCCAGGCATCTCTCGTATACCTTTAGGGATCTCTGAGCCATGATCCAGTTCGGATCTTCGTCCTCTTCACCAGGCCAATTTAATCTCACCTGAGACAGACAGCAGTGCTCTCTCAGCCTGGGAACACAGACAACGTTTGTCTAGGAGAGCAGAAGGTTGGTAAAACTGTTAGTTTGTGTCTTTGGAAGCTGACAAGCTGTAGGCTTGCTTAGTCTGTGTTAGTTAGGGACTGCATGGTGTGTAGTAAGCGCCGGGACACGGCTAGGCTTTTGTTTATTATTATTATTATTATCCCTGCTTGTTTTCCTTAAAGCACTGTACAGCACCTGTTTATAGATTTTGTATATAGCACCAATAAACACTGCACTGTTTGTCACTCCCTCAGTGGATTTGGTATCTGTGCCTAAGACAGCTCGTCCCAGGGAGCTTTGCCCCGGCTACCTGTTCCCCAGCTTACATATGGTGGAGGCCTGCGGGCACTGGTAGTAAGTTACTACTTAAAGGGCCAGTACCTGGAGTGACTAAACATGGAGGAAATCCTCAAACAGTTGGTGCTCTCCAACGCTGCACAACAGCAAGCAAACTCTTTGCTTCAACAACAGATTGGTGTTATACAGGAAAAAACACAACAAGCGAACTCTTTGCTTCAACAACAGATTGGTGTTGTACAAGAACAAACACAGCAAGCGAACGCTGCACAACAGCAAGCAAACTCTTTGATTCAACAACAGATTGGTGCTGTACAAAATCAAACTCAGTTGATGTTTGAAAAACTGGCAAGTGCTGCAGAAGCAGACAGAAAGCTGCTGGTTGAGGTGGTGCAGACACTTGCACAGAAGTCTGCTGTGAAATCAGAAACAGTTAGAGATCGCTCCTCAGCCATCCATGTTGGTCGCTTCCTGTCCAAGATGACTGCTGATGATGACCCAGAGGCCTTTCTGGTTACGTTTGAGAGAACCGCTGAGAGGGAAGGCTGGCCCAAAACCCAGTGGGCAGGATTGATCTCTCCCTTACTTATACCTGTTCATAGATTTTGTATATAGCACCAATAAACACCGCACTGTTTGTCACTCCCTCAGTGGATTTGGTATCTGTGCCTTAAAGACAGCTCATCCCAGGGAGCTTTGTCCCGGCGACCTGTTTCCCAGCTCACAGAATATATGTGTGTGTGTGTGTGTGTGTGTATGTATATGTGTGTGTGTGTGTGTGTGTATATATATATATATATATATATATATATATATATATATATATATATATATATATATATATATATATATATATATATATATGTGTATATGTATGTGTGTGTATGTATATATATATATATAATATAATATACACAGTGTGTGTGTGTGTGTATATATATATATATATATATAATTTTACAGGATGTCCTACGGTCCTCGAGAATACTGAAGGTGAGGACTAGGCAACGCCTTTTATTTGATTGGGTTTAATGTGTTTCCTATCCTGGTAGGAGGAGTCCTAGGTCTCATGGGCTGTCCTGGAAGACTATTGGAAAAGGAGTTACCAGTAAGTATAACATTTTCCATAGTTTGGGATGCCAATGCATTCAACATTTCTTGTGACCATTTAACAATGTCTGACATTTCTAGACCTGTGGCTTGTCTCAAAATGTTATCATAAATAGGAGCAGTTGGATCCATTGTCTGCAATAATGCAATAATCAATGATCCTGGTTTGTGGACGGGCAAGACCCACTAGAGCCGCAACTCTTTTGTGACAGACTCTCCTTTCCCCCTCTGTGAGAACAAAGCCAAGGTAAACAACACTTTCCTGACACCATTGTCATTTTTCTTTTGACACTTTGTGTCCACATACATGTAAATACTTCAATAAACTCACTCGCTCCGACTGGTCTCCACAAAGTGACTACATACGTCATCCACATATTGAAGCGGGACTGATCCATGAGCAGGTGTCCATCCCCTCTTGCGTGGTCTAGAGAACTATAGAGCAGACAACTGGACTGTCCACATAGCCCTGAGGCATTCTACACCAGGTCAGTTACCCAGACTGAAAAACAAGAAAGCAAAGATGGGCTGTGTCTCCTCGTCCTCTAGGACGCTAAAAAAAACACATTCCTTCACTGTAAAGTGGGTAGCATCGGATGGTATGGTTATCAGTAGAGATGGCACATCAGGTACCACTTGCATGCTATAATCGGATATAAAAACTAAAAACTTTTTTTCCTTTTGGCCTTGTGCCAATCCTACAAAAATCTTACAAAAATCTAGCTAGAGGTTCCCCTCCAATAGAGGATACCCCTAAAATATCACTCAAAAACTATAATCAGAAAAAAAGTTAATCTGATTTGAAACTTTTAGCTCGGTACCAACAGGGTCGAATGGTCACACTAATTGCGGTAACCCTTTCTGTCCAAAAGTAAATTCCATAACTATAACAAGAACAAAGATATTTACATTTACACAAACTATGTACATTTGAACCCTTTCTTGGCAAGTAGCCAATTTTCAAAGTTTTGCACCAAGACTCACCTTCACATAGGGAACCATTTGTAAAATGTTATTTCTCATTATCTATAATTCTATAAAAAATAACCTCAAAGTATCCTGCCGACTACGGCAATTTATGTTTTGCCTAATAAAGCAGTGTTTTTATTCACTACGACTACTCTTCCTATCATACGAGATAGGCACAAATGTACAAATAAATTAGACAAAAAAGGAAGGTGACCAGTCCCACATAGAAGAGTGAATACTTGTGATAAATCCCACACCAAAAAGAGAATATAATTCGCTCACCAGATGGCATGGGCCCAAAGTTCCTTACAGCAATTGGGTCATGCAGGCTGAAAGGGATGATCTCCTTGGAACAGATGGCAGAGGCTTCCACGAATTCTCCTCCAAATGGTGGATATCGGAAGGTCACTCAAGGATGGTACACGTATGGATATCTGGAAATCCCCTCTCAGAAAGGTGTATGTGGGATAAATCGAAAAGACACCATAGCGTGATACCGTTTAAATGGTTTATTAAAGCAATGAAAGTAATGCACTTACGATGGGTCAGATGGTAAGAAGCATTCAATACAATTCGGCACTCTTGACAACCCTAACGCGTTACATTACACATAACATTTTCAAAGGAATTAGCTTGGTGCCTGAATCAACATACCTTGTATTTATAGAGGTGTATAGGAGCAGCTGATAGAAATCAGAAAATGATGACAAACAGGACCATTCCAATATGGCGTCGGCATGCAAATCAGGCCTCCTTTTAGTGCACCAATTAGGAGGCATCTTCATTATTAAGAACCAATCCAAATGGGCATTGTTTCAATATCTCACATTGTTGTGGCCATGCCACATTGGCTTTGCGGTTCAAGCCTCCCTATGAATTCAATCAAAGGGACCGTTCCGTCGCCAGGAAATTACACTCTTAAAGGTAAACATGTCCAATTGGCTGGAAAACAGTGATTGTGTACATCTAGCATCACTTCCTGTTGCGCCAGGAAATGACACAATCACCACAAATTTTACATTTTTTTTTCACATTTTACCACAAATGTATAAATGGCAAAACTCCAAAAAATTCTATAAAAATAATTGCATATGTGTTGGAATGCTTGAACCCGTAGTCTACACTAGCTACGTGAAAAAGTATCAGCTCCAAGGTCTCCTTGAAGCTCCACACAAACATTCCTGTTTGTCTGATACTGGTGTAAAATGGCCGCGATGAAAACTACGTCTGCTGCAAGGGATGGGGTATTGTAAGGTAATACTATTTCTTTAAATATACCTTCGGCCATGAATCTGTTTAACATAGGCCTGACTCCATCCTCCTTTTTAGGGGTGTATCGAATCAATCCTAAATTCCGGGAGACTTATGGCTCATACCTCTGGATCAACATAAATTCTGTGGCACTCTTCCTCTAAAAGGAAATAACTACTCTCTGAATTTGGGACAAAAATGGGCATTTTTCCTGATGTCACTATAAATCCACTCTGTTGTGACAGTTTTACTGTCACTTGTTGCTGATTGGCAGGTAACTTTATTTCAGGCAGTTGTGAGGTTGTTCAATTGTGGGGGGACCCATGTTAAATTTCCCTGCCTCTGAATTCCCCCTTTGCTCTGCCCCTCTGATAACGCCCTTGGAAATGCGCGCTGAAAGACGGTTTTTCTTTAGGCAGATTAAAACAGCCAGCCGCATCTTTTTCTATTCCATTATACTGTAAGAATATTTAATAATAAATATCTTGCGCTCGTACTTATGTCAGAATATTTATACTGCTCTGAATATAGCAGTGTATTTATTTATGGTTAATAAGCAAAGATCTATGAAAAAGGAGAGTCTTCACCTATTGCCATAAATCAATGTCGAGAATTCTTTTTAATTGATTAATTTCTTTTTAAAAGCATATACCAATCTTAGTGAGTACAGTCTACAGCGTGGAATATATATAAAAATATTTATTCTCAAGACATGCAAACACAATATATGATCAAACAAGAAGTGACACAAAAATAACTCTACATAAAAATACTAACTTCAAATAATCAATGCAATGTGATGTTTAGCTCAATAATGAAAGTGAAAGTAAAACAAAGTGAAACAAAGTGAAAGTAAAACGAAAGCAAGATTACCATTTCTTCCCAGGTATAGTATAAGCCATAAATTAATGTTCTATATAAACAGACTACAATGGTCTGCGTAATGCATAGTTGAAAGTCACTCACTGCAGATGAGTGAGAATAAGCCATGCAAAACGGAAGACTTAAAATTGCAAAAATTGCATTTAATCTGATATTAATAAAAATGTATAAAAACAAAAATCAGCTTTTTAGAGAAAAATATACTATGGCTTATACGGCTGGGATTGTAATCTCATTACCCTTAAATATGCAATATATAACATATAAGGAAGGAATAAACAATTGTTGAATAAAATCAAATAATACAGCAAGGCATAATTACCACACTTAAGATGGTGTTACCAGAGTCCTAAGATGGATGCCAGTGAGGGAGGAGTTTCCTCCAAGTTTCAGATGAATGATGTGGATCAGGGAGTATGTCTGCATGAGTCTATTGAAAAATGTAATAGCGTGTGTGGTGTAAGTGTGAGGTGTGTTGTCAGTAGTGTAAAGTGATGTGTGTCATCTCTCATCTGGGTTGGTCTTTTATATGGTAAGAACAAAGAGCTATAAAAATTACCATAAGTAAAACCCAGAGGGATGAAACATTATCCCTATTGGTCGGGATATTCTATACCTAAACTGATGAGGTCAGAGACACACCCCTTTTTATAATTAACCCCATATTTGGTCTAATAAAATTAAGGATGATTTCTCTATATGTGAGATTAATCATATAACACAACATAAAACTTTCTCCAGACTCCCAGTACATACATAAATGTCCACCTGTATTTCCATTATTCATCTTGGCAAGTAATGCCATTTCAATAATTATATTATTTAACACAATATAATATTTTTATATTGGAATATCTCAAATTATCTCAAGACTGCACCTGGTATTTCGTCTCCAGAGGGCAGTATTGTACCGTTCATTAGATTTTGTATTTAATATAATTAAAACAATTTGTTATCTGATGACCTATTGACCTGTCGGCTAGTGAAAAGCAATTACTTATTTGACCATGCCAAAGGGCTGTCAGATATAGTCTAGGTTTGGGAATATTTACGACACCTTGAGCACTAAACCAGTCCAAAGCAATCCTTATATAAACACTCCTACCACATGCCTTAACATGAAGTAATTTGTTTTTAAGACGCACAAGTCCTTACACATCATAGAAAAGTATACTTATATATATATATATATATTATATATCTAATATTATATAAGTATCAAGTTCACACTTCTATATTAATAAGAATACAATGTATTATCGTTAATATACATCTTACATATGATGATGTTTTCTATAAAAACTTATATGGTTCATCTTTAAATGTCTGCTAGAATATACTGGGGTATTGTCCATTGTTATATACTTATAGACAGACTGAGATATCCCCCTTAACATAGCGTCAGACTGACTAAGTTTTATCTGATCGAGATGTCAAAAGGGATCTTATTTACGATTACATAGAAATACAAAGATCTCTGTTGAAACCATAGACCCTTTGTAAGCCTGTGAGAGACATTTTGTTTAACAAGTATATATGAACTTTGTTTCACCTTAAAAACAAGATGGATCCTGTCCTGTTCAGAACCTTTTATGCATAATATGAATATACATGGCTTTTAAATCATTTTTCTTTTTTTTTCTATTATTATTTTAATCAACCCCCAATAACCCCGACAATACCAATACGGGGAATAAGTAAGCCAATTCTCCCCGCCTTTTTTCATGTGATAACTATCATTGTCCCCGTCTCGGGGGAAGGGATTTCTACTCCCCATCTTTTCTGACCATCCTGCTAGGTTATCCAAGGGCTAATATATGTGCATCCACCTGAGACCTGTGCGACATATGACCTGCACGTCTCGCCCGGATTGGGAGGGGGGGGGGGGGGTGGTATTTGTTTGGCTTGATTCTTCCCCATTCTAAAGATATTACAAATAACCTTTACTGAAAGAGAATGTGGACGGACTACAAAACTCTTTCGGACTTACAAAACTCTGTGACATACCTGTCTCCTAATGTCTCTTAGACTTAAACCTTCAGTATAATTCAAAAAACAATATACATTAATTCCTAACACTTTAACTTTAGGTAGACCATTCCTGAAGTAATGACCGCTACCTTAATTTACTTCCAGAAATATTACTCACCAAATATTCCCAGTCATTTCCATAACCACACAATAAACAAATTCCAATATTCTTTCACATAATAAAACATGTTTTTTAGGATTTACACATTCACAAAATCACTGTTACCTAGATGTACTTGGGTCCCGAGCCCCCTTTGGTTCAAAACCCTCATGAAAAGCCACTGGTGTATGCAAGTTAAACCTTATACTTTGGACTCGGGGTGTCCCTTCTGGGAACAACCAAAAAAACCCCCTAACTGAGTCTTGACTGATACCTCCCAGTTATAGTGGCTATCGAGAAGGTTTTCCTACCATTATAGACAAACAATAAACATATTAAACATCTATCTTATACTTCTATGCGACAGAAAGAAATAAGCAAAGGAAAGAAAAAGATCTTAGTCTCAGGGGTTACAATCGTTCAGTCAATTTTACAGTACTGCTTATAATATTTATAGGTCTCCAGAACCTAAAGGACCCGGGACCCACCAGAGGTCCTAGTGTCACCAGAACACGTTTTATCAAGTCTATACAGCCAACAGGTATTACTCTAGATATGGTCGTTGACCCAGAGGTCACGGTAAGGCAAAAGAAAATTTCAACACTTACTGGACATGGGCGTTGACCATCTTGGTGGGAACTCCAGAACTGTTGGCGTTAACCACTCCAAAGCGGTAGACTTGCGGCCTCGACCTGGAGACCACTCTAATAAAACCCACACACAGACAGCGTATAGTTCGTTTAGAATGACCTAAATCTGTTTATTTGCTTACACTTTATATAGGAAACCTTTACCATTAAAATACATTGAAACAGCAAGTCATCTCGATAGCATCTCATAGACCTTCCCACAAGATCATTATCTGCGTATGTATGACATTTTGGTCAAATTGACCCAGACTGTTTTCACATTTTTTCGGAGAAGTAACATTGTTTATAATAAGACGGGACTCTTATCTGTCAGAATGGGCAAAGGTCTCATGCAGAATATCACAGCAGTATTAAAAAATGATTTTTACACAAAATGGCTTCTAGTAACTAAGATAACTAAAATGGCTGAACCACTGTTCACACCGCCTTCACTGAGAAATTGGGGTTTTTTTTCAGCCGCCATTTGGGGTGAGGGCAGCCTGACTGACTCCCTGTGAGGGTAGCAGCCATTTTTTTTGCTGGATTTGGCGCCAGTTCCGGTGCCAATTCAGATGTGGGCAGCCACCTAGTGAGGGCAGCGGTCATTTTCCCTGTGCTTTTTCCCCATTGACTTTTATATTGGCATACATTTTGGTGTGGCTCAGGGCATTTTCGACCTCTAGTGGATGATGTCACTTCCTTCATCTTCAGTTCCTGCAGGGGTGAGTGGTTTCACTTTTGTATGTCTCTGTCATTTGGGGGTTTTTAATGTCTTTTGGGTGTTTTTTTTTTTGCAAAAACCACTGCTTCCTCAGATATTCCATCAATGTAAAGGGGAGCTCTGGCCTCAGTTGCGGGATCGCGGTGCGGACTGCTATCTCACCGATTTAAAGGGCCAGTGTCCCATTTTTTTGTATTACTGCTGAAATGGTTCCTCGGTTAACCTTTTCCCTCTGATCTATTTTTTGCGCCTCCAGAACACGCAGAGCCCCTTTACCTGCAACCATTGCTAAATTATGTCAGTGTACTGTTCAGTACCGGCCGATGCCCTCCGTGGCAACCACATCAGGCTCTGAAGTAGATGACAGAAAGCATCCCCCTGAGGGGTTCCGCTCCGCACAGTAGGGGAGGTGGAGTGGCCCTTCTCTGCCGCAGCATGGGAATGCGCTTTAGTTGCTTATTTGCTCAGTCGGGGAAATTTTGTATTTTGAGGAGCCCACCCAGTCAGGCTAGCGGATTTCCTTCGGGTCCTGCACAGCCCAGAAGTCGGGTCAGGTTTCCCTCTGTCCCGAGGAGGTTTCACAACATTGTTAATGTACAGTGGCGCTGCATTAAGCTTGCGCTGGCGGTGCCTAAGCGATTTCAACACTCCTATCCTTTTGCAGACAGTGTCACCTGGGGTGGACCGCACTGTTTCCAGGTTAAATAAATCCACCGTGGTGCCTGTGGAGGACTTCCCGGTGTTTACTGACCCGAGAGAGAGGCGTATGGAATCTTTTTCCCGCTGCATTTATTTGGTGGCGGGCTCCCCCCTCATGCCTGTGTTCGCTTCCGTGCTAGTTTCAGGGATGCGGAATGGGTCAAGGTGCTTATACGCAATTTGGTGGCAGAGTTGGTCTCTGACTCTTATTGACCTGGTGGAACAAATGCTGTTTCTGTGTGTCGCAGCCCTGGCCATGGGCTCCTCTGGCCGCAAGGTTATTCGCGATAGGGTTCGCGCTCCGACGCATGGTTTGGGTTGAAGAGCTGGTCGGCCTACCTTGCTTCCAAACAGATTGTGTATGATATCCCTTAGGGGAACGACTTCTTGGGAACCCCTTGGATGGGGTTGTCAAGGGTCTCACAGGGGGTTTGAGTACCCTCCTACCCCGAGCCGCACAGGGTTAATCACCCCGCGCGCGGCTGGGCCCTTCCTTCAAGTCTTATCGGGGGCACAGGACGAAGGAAAATCTTCAAGGCCTCGGGCAGTGACTAGTGGTCCTGATCTGGTAAGCCCACGACTGGTCAGTCCGGTGCTGCGGCCCAGTCTTCTTCCACCTGACAAGACACCCTCACCCGTTTCCAAGGTGGGGGGACGTCTGCGTCTTTTTCAGAAACCCAGGTTGTCCCAAATTCAGGACTAGGGGATTCACAAACTGATTAGTTCAGGGTACAAGATCGAGTTTCGATCTCGCCCCGCAGACAGGTTTTTTTCCATCAAATCTGTCTGTCTCCTGATCGTTTCACGGATCTCAAGGGGACAGTGCAAGATCTTCTTGCTCACGGCGTTATTGTCCCGGTTCCTCAGCTGGACATATTTTTAATCAATCCTGTTCACGGTGCCCAGGAAAGGGGGCAAGGTGCGTCCTATTCTGGACCTATAATCTCTGAACCGCTCTGTGCGGGTGCAGAAGTTCTGAATGGAATCCATCCGTCACTGGTGGCAGGGAGATATTCTGACCTCCATGGACTTACTGGCTGCGTAACTGCACGTCCCTATCTACGAAGGTCATCAGCGGTATCTCCACATCGCAGGTAGAGGAGCACTTTCAATTTGTGGCTTACCCTTTGGTCTAGCTTCGGCTCCCAGGGTATTTACCAAGAGGGGGATTGCGGTCCTCGGTTATCTGGATGACCTCCTTTTGAGAGATAGCTTGCGTGCCACTCTGACTGGCGATCTGACAGTCATGGTTCCTACGATCCCGAGTTTGGGTGGACCATCGATTTTCAGAAGTCGGCTCTGACCCAGTCAGTCCGCCTTAGTTACTTGGGCATGGTCTTGGACTCCGCTCAAACAATAGTGCTTCTCCCGGAGGACAAACTTCAGACTTTACAGGGCAAGATCAGGTCCCTCAGGGAAAATGATCTCTCCTTCCTAAGGGCCTGCATGTAGTCCCTGGGGCTGATAGTTTCGGCTTTCGAGGCAATCCCGTTTGCTTAGTTTCACACGAGAACTCTGCACTCTGTATCTGAGTGGAACAAGGATCCTCTGTCACTGGACAGGGGGATATGTTTCAGCCGTCTCATGCCGTCTGCCTCTGTTGTGGACGGTGATCACCACAGGTGCCAGCCGGACGGGCTGGGCTGGAGTGCTGGACACCCTGTGTGCCCAGGGCATGTGGTCGGCGGAGGAATCCTTACCGTTAAATGTCCTGGAGCTCAAGGCGATCAAACTCTGCCTGCTCCATTAAACGGCTCGGTTACACGGTCGTCCGGTTTGTGTTCAAACAGACAATGCCAAGGCCGTGGCTTACATCAATCACCAAGGGGGCACCAAGAGTGCTCAGGCGGCCAAGGAAGTGGCCGAAATCCTGTCTTGGGCAGAGGCAAACGGTCCAGCTATCTCTGCTGTTCACATTCCTGGAGTGGAGGACTGGCAGGCGAACTATCTGAGTCGTCAGTCCTTGGTTCAGGGGGAATGGTCCCTGCATCCAGAGGTGTTTCGCCTCCTGTGTGCCCAGTGGGGGACTCCGGACGGGGATCTGTTCGCGTCCCGTCTCACTAAGCAGGTGGGAAGGTTCGTGGCCAGGGCCCGAGATCCTCTGGCAGACGCCACGTCCCATGCCCTGGCACCGGTATCGGCTGATTTCTGCCTTCCCTTGATTCAACTGTTGTCCAGGTTGCTCCACAGGTTGGCATTGAAACGGGTGCAGGTAATTCTTGTAGCTCCAGACTGGCCTCGTCGGTCTTGGTACGCGGACCTCGTACAGAAGGTCATCGAGCCTCCCTGGTGAAGATCTGTTGTCTCAAGGGCCGATCTTCCATCCTGCTTTACGGCCTCTGGCTTTCAGGGAGTGGCTGTTGAAAGCCAGGTGTTGAGAGAGCGATCTCTCAGATGCTGTCATTCCTACCTTGCTGAGAGCTCGGAAGGCTACCTCCAGGAAGATTTACTATCGTACCTGGAAGGCGTACATTGTTTGGTGTTAGTCGCATGGGTTTTCTCCTCGCTCCTTTTCGGTGGCGAGGGTTTTGGCCTTCTTGCAGGAAGGTGTGGAACAGCGTTTGGCGCTGGGCATGATCAAAGGTCAGTTGTCAGCTTTGGCCATTTTCTTCCAGTGTCCCTTGGCGACTACTGCCTTGATTCGCACCTTTTATACAAGGGGTGCGCCATCTGGCTCCCCTCACGGAGGGCTTCTTTGCCTCCGTGGGACCTGAATTTGGTCTTGTCCTTTTTGCTACGGCCTCCCTTTGAAACCTTCAGAGAAATGGCTCTGCCTGTATTGTCCTGGAAAGTGGCCTTTCTGGTGGCTATCACCTCTGCTCGCAGAGTGTCCGAATTGGCGGCTCTGTCTTGCCGTTCACCTTATATGGTTGTTCATAGGAGTAAAGTGGTCCTGTGACCTAATCTTTTCTCCCTAAGGTGGTGTCGGATTCCACCTCAACGAGGATATTGTATTGCATTCACTTTGTGCGAAGTCCAAGCTTCCCAAGGACTTTACCTTGCATCCATTGGATGTGGTCCGGGCGATCAAGGTTTACCTGTCGGCCATGGAGTCTTTTAGGAAGTCTGATCCCTGTTCGTCCTTCCTGCGGGACCTCGCAAAGGTTCGGCTGCGTCTGCTCAACCGTTTCGAGATGGATCAGACCTACTATTGTTCAGGCCTATTCACTAAAGGGTCAGATGCCTCCTTTCTCTGGGAGGGCACATTCTACTAGAGCTGTGAGTTCGCCATCAGGCCTCTGTGGCTCAGGTGTGCTGGGCGGTGACCTGGTCATCTGTGCACACTTTCACAAATTTCTATAAGATTGATGTGATGGCATCTCTGGCCTTGTTGACACATTGACGTTTTTTGGTTGCGTCTTTTCCCACCCCTCACACCTGCACTCCTTTGGCACATCCCAATAGTGAAGAACATATGGAAGGGCTGCGACTGTCCGAGGACATAAGAGAAAATAGAATAAAAAAAAAAAACTTAACCTAAAATTCTTTTCTCTTAGTCCTCTGACACTCGCAGGCCCCGCCCCGCCCCTCTATTTTGGGGTTTGTGGTCTTCCTGTACTGCTTGCTACAAAACTGAAGACCAGCACTGAATGGCTAATTTCGAGAGGGACAGCCCCCTAAAGGTGTGTCTTTAACTCTTTTTTTTTTATCAAGTTTTCACTACCTAGCCTGCTCCTGCAGAGGGAGCCATTACCCAATAGTGAAGAACATATGGAAGGGCTGCGACTGTCAGAGGACTCAGAGAAAAGAATTTTACGTTAAGTTCTTCTAAAAATTCTATTGTTCATCAATCCATTCTGATTACTACGAATACCGTTTTCATTACTAAAGGCTTGTATATAGTCCCTTAACATCCCCTCCAAAATCTTGCAGACTACTGATGTTAGGCTGACAGTCCTATAGTTACTCGGGATACATCTCGGCCCTTTTTTAAATATTGGTACCACGTTGGCTTTTTTCCAATCATTTGGCACCATACCCGCCTATAGACTATCCATAAAGATCAAGAATAATGGTCTGGCTATCACCTGGCTTTAAGAACCCTTGGGTGCAAGCAAATCGGTCCTGGCAATTTTATTTATGTGAAGTTTCTCTAGTTTAGTTCGAAGTCTATTTTCTGTTAACCATGGGGGTACTTCCAGAGGTGTATTATTTAATTTAACATTACAAGCTGGGTTAGTGTAGCCCCCCAATTCTTTTGTGAAGACTGAAGAGAAGAAATTATTTAACACTTTCACCTTCTCCCTTCGTCGTCTTTTATGGGGCCAATGTGTTCTGGTCTCTCTTTCTATTTATATACTTAAAGAATTTCTTGTTTTTTTTTTTTTTTTTTACTCTCTTCCGCTAAATGTCTCTCGTGTTCTACTTCTCTATCATTCATTGACGGACGCAGTTCCTGATACATATCAGTAGGGTTATACTGCCCCCTACAGGAGTAGGACACTGGACAGAAAAAATGTTCTGGCTACGCCTATGGGCAGTCCCAGAGGGTACACCCTCTCTTCCTGCATAGACTGTCAGTTTGAATCTGTCTAGTCAGGAGTAAGGATCTAGCTCCCTACTGTGATCTCTGGTCCCTGGAAAGTTTTTTTTTTTTTTTTTCTAGTTAATTTTTCTTTTTTTTTTTTTAGTCCGCTTTCTTCTGATTTTTTTTTTTCCTGTGAGATCTACAAGCAAATATGCCAGATCTGGGCGATGGGCTGGATGTATAGATCCAGTGGTCACCCCAGCCGGTCAACGAGCGCGCGCAGACCTCAACTCTCGCCAAGTCGCACACTACAGGGCCTAGTCCTGAGTTGCAGTGTTCCGATTAGGCCGACAGCCACCCCACTTTGGCAGAGAGGGGTCCTGTCAGGAGGTGGTGCCGGTATGGTGAGTAAATGTTTCCCCCTGGCAGATTTTGGGGTGGACGCGGGCCTCCTTGGGACAGTCAGACCCTCACAATCCCCTCTGTCCTGTTGTGCACCCCCTCTTCTACCTCCCCCCCTCCACGCGGGGGACTCTTTGGGCCTACTACCGGGGGCTGGAACCACGTTCTCAGCTGCATAGGGGGTGGGGGGTGCGCCGCTTCTGGACGACCGATCATGGGGGGGGGGGGCGCGCCTCGGTCTGTACTTTGAGGGCCTACCTGCTGATCGATTGCATGGTGGAGTCTGGGGGGTTCCCCTGAAGGCCTTGGTCGCTCCGCTCGCCATTTTCTTGTAGCCACATTTGCTACAGTGATCGGTGGCCATCTTGGTACACCCAGGTTCGCCCATTTTGCGGTTGATTCTTTGCTGGGAATCTAGGTGGGAGTGCCTGGAGGCATTTTTCGGTGGGTGGAGCCCCTCCCTTCACCCTGGTCAGTTTCAAGCTCACTTTCTTTTGACCTTCGGGGTGGGGGGGGGGGTTGTAGCGCAGTGGGACTTGTTTTTGCAATAAAAAATAAACTTTTTCTCCCAATTTTTTTATAAATTTTGCTAGCAGGTTCTTCTGGTGCAGTATGGACCCTGCAGAACATGTGTTCCCACCTGACCCCCTCACAGAGGCAGCAGGACCTTCCGGATCTCAACTGTCCAATGAAATTTCGGCGATTTTGGAAGCATTTGTTTCCCAGGTGGAGGTGGCCTTGAGCGGGTGAGGTGCGAAGAAACAGCCTCCACATACCCCTGCCTCATCTGATGTCTCGGATTCTGAGTCTGACACGGCCCCCGCAGAGGTGGGTCTTCCTGCCGGGTATGTTACTTTGTGCCCTGCCTCCTCGGATAATGAGGATGATTTTTGTACCTCCGCTGCCGCGCAAGATAAGGCGCTGGTGGATGCACTGGTTGTTTCTGTGCGTGACACCCTGAAATTTGGAGGACGCAGCTGTGGTTGCACCTGGGTGCGTTTGGCACTCAAATTCCATCCGGAGCAGAAAAGATTTCTCTGTCGCTCATTGACAGACGTAGTCCTCCTTGATTAATATCAACTCGGGTTATACTGCCCTCTACAGGAGTAGGACTAGACAGGAAAGAAAACGTTCTGGCCACACCCTAGGGGCAGTCCCAGAGGATATATCCTCTCACTTCCTGCTACAGCAAATCAGTTTTTTTCTGTCTAGTTAGGAGTAAGGACCTAGATTCCTTGCTAGGATCTTCGGTCCTGGCAGGATTTTTTTAGAAATACTTTTTTAGACAGCTTTTTTTCTCCAGTCTTCCTGTGAGATCTTCAAGCAAGTACGCTGAAACTGGGCGACGGGCTGGATGTTGAGATCCAGTGGTCACCCCAGTTCAGCCTACGAGCGCGTGCAGGCCATAGCTCCGCGCTGGGTCGGCCGCGACATAGTCCCACTGGACGGGGACAGACCCTGCGAGTTAAACGTCTCGCCTGGACGCCAATGACCAACAGAGTCACGGCGTCCGTATTGGTCGACAGCCCCCCCACCCTGGTGGAGAGGGGTTCTGTCAAGAGTTGGCGCCCGCCTGGTTCCGGTATGGTGAGTAGAATGTTCCCCCCTCTCCCCCTGTCGGGTTTGTTGGTGGACGCGGGCCCCTCTCTGGGATGGTCGGACACTCAGTTTCTGGGTCTCCCCTCTATCCTATAACAGGTCACAGATCCCCCAATTTGAGTGTGATTTTTGTGAATAGAAACCAGGAGGCTTGGTTTGGGAGCTGACTAAAGTCACTATATGACTGTAAGGGTGACTGAAGTCAGTGGCAGACTACTAAAAGGCATTACTATTGAGGTATAGAGGTATCCTACCTGTCTAGTGTGTACACAGGCCGATGCCTATGCCTGAGTTACTGCAGCCACAGATCACCATCCCTCCAGAAAGCCGGTCACTTCCACAGGCCGCACAGCCTCCCGCAGGCCGAGGACACCTCCCGCAGGCCGAGGCATTCCCGTAGGCCGCACAGGCCGAATGCACACCTCCCGCAGGCCGCTGCTAGCTTGCAAGTCGCCGCTATCCTACAGGCCGCCGCCATTTTCCTGCAGATCGCACGAGGCCGCCATATTGGCGTAGCCTCTGGCTCCAGCATGGGGGCGGCCATGTTTGAGGTAACCAAACACCTCGTGGAGTAATTGGGAGGCGCCGGAAGGCGTGTAAAGGGGCGGAGCCGCCTCCTTGGCCCAGGGAAAGCAAGCCAAAGACTTCCTGTCTGTAACAGACAGTGCTGGAAGCAGGTTGATAAGAAACTTCTGTGCATCAGGTGAGCCTTGGGGTCTCTCTCTCTCTCTCTCTCTCTCTCTCTCTCTGAGGGGTCCAAGCAGGTAGACTGAGGGGCGCTATTGCGCTGGGGGACTAAGTTTAAAAAAAAAAAAAAAAGTTTTTTTCTTGCAATTTAATTTTTTTGTGTTTGCTGGCAAGTGTCTTGTTACATGAACCCTGCCACACATGTATCCCCACCTGATCCCCTCAGGGTGGCCGCAGGACCCTCCAGTACCCCACTTGTGATGATGCATTATCAGCAGTTTTGGAGTCTTTGGTATCCCGGGTGGAGGTAGCCTGTCAGGGACGGGGGTCAAGAAGAGCGACCCCCGCCTACCCCTATGTCATCTGATACCTCAGATACGGATTCTGAGCTGGTCATTGCAGTCCCTTTTCTGGGGTTGTTGTCTCAGGTACGGTCTCCTCAGACAGTAAGGAGGACGCTTCTGCCTCCGCCATAGCACAAGAAGCGTTGGTGGAAGCACTAGTTGTGTCTGTCCGGGAAACCTTAAATCTTGAGGTTACACCGGCAGAGGTAGCTGAGACTCATATTCCTTTTTTGGTACTAGCAAGCCTACCAAAATGGTGAAGGGTTTCCCTTGCCCAAATAGGGTCGTCCGTAAATGAGCCCTGCTATTTCCAAACGCATTGCTAGGCGCTATCATTTTGAGGAATCCCTCATTACAAAGATGGACGGTACCACCAATAGTGGACTCACCGATTTCCAGACTAAATAAAGCCACTGTTATCCCGTTGGATTGACAGAATGGGCCCCACCCATCTCTAGGGTGGGGGGACATCTTCACCGGTTTCCGGATCCAGGGCTTTCCAGAATCCCGGATAAAGGGGTTCGCAAGGTCATATGGTCGGGATACAAGATCGAGTTTCGATCACTTCCACCGGTGCGATTCTTCCCTTCCAATATTCAACATCCCCGGGTCTCTTAAAAAGCTTTGCGGGGGACAGCTTGATACAACAAGCAGTGGTAGTTCCCATTCCTTGGAGGAGTTCTAGTCGAACTTGTTCACAATGCCCAGGAAAAAGGGCTAGGTGCGTCCAATTCTGGTCTTGGAAGAGATGGAGTCCATCCATACAGTGGTGGCCTCCCTGCATCAGGGAGATTTCCTGGCGTCCATAGACATTTAGGATGCCTATCCTCATATCCCCATCTTCGCAGGACATCAGCGTTTTCGTTGCTTTTCCCAAAGATCATCCCTGGTTCCCACCAGGAGACTGAACTATCTGGGCCTAATTTTGGATACATCCTTGGCAAGAGTGTTTCTCCATGTGGAGAAACTCCAGAAGATTCAGTCAATGATTCGGATGTTGCTGTCCGTCAACTGGCTGGGATTGATGGTCGCCTCCTTAGAGGCAGTACCGTTTGCCCAGTCTCATACCCGAATTCTCCAAAGAGGAGATTCTTCTCATATGGAATCGGAATCCCGATTCCCTGGACAATCGGATCCGATTGAGTGAGCGGACCAGGGAGGCTCTGGTCTGGTGGCTTCGGTCTCCGATGCTCAGCCAGGGGAAGTCATTTCTTCTGATAAATTCCAGGTTACCGATAAATGTGTTGGAACTGAGAGCGATCAGACTTTGTCTGATTTACTGGACCGAGCAGCTCCAGGCAGCCCGGTTCGGATCCAATCGGACTATGCCACGGTCATGACTTATGTCGATCACCAAGGGGCACCAAGAGTGCCCTGGCGGCCATAGAAGTGGCCAACATTCTTATTGGGGGAACAGTTGTTCCAGTTCTCTCCGCGATATTTATCACGGGGGTGGACAGGCAGATTATTTCAGCCGTCAGATTCTGGATCAAGAGGAATAGTCTCTTCATCCAGAGGTATTTCACCAGCTATCCCTTCATTGGGGCACCCCGGATATGGATCTGTTGGTAGGTTGGCTCAACAGGGCTCGCACCCGCGATCCTCTAGCGGACGCAGCAGACGCGCTGAACGGCCTGTAAAGGCAGTATCAGCTACTATATGTCTTCCCCCCCCCCCCCCCTCTCAAATTGCTGCTGAGATTTCTCCGCAGAATAGAGGTGGAGGGAACTCCAGTTATCCTGGAAATTCCGAGCTGGCCTCGTCAAGCCGGGTACGCCGACTTGGACAGGCTAGTCGCGGACGCTTCTTGGAGACTTCCTCTCAGGGAGGATCTGCGGTCTCAAGGACCAATCTTCCATCGTGCTTTACAGTCGCTGGTTTTAATGGCCTGGCTATTGAGACCCAGGTACTGCAGGACAGAGGGTTGTCAGCTTCAGTTATTCCTACTCTAATTAAAGCAAGGAAAGCGACTTCCAGCAAAGTCTATTATCGCACATGGAAGACTTGTATCGCGTGGTGTGAATCTTTGGGATTTCCCCCACGTACCTATTCGGTGACCCGAATCTTGGCTTTTCTGCAAAAGGGGGTTGAGCAGAAACTATCCTTGAGCACTATCAAGGGTCAGGTTTCAGCATTAGCAATCTTCTTTCAGAAGCCTTGGGCTACTCATTCCTTGGTGCGGAATTTCATCCAGGGGGTGCGGCACTTGGCTCCGCCAGTGCGCGCGCCCTTACCGCCCTGGGATCTTAATTGGGTGTTTGTCGGTTCTTCAGGAACCTCCCTTTGAAAATATCAGGGAGATTCCCTTGCTTACATTATCCCAGAAGGTGGCCTTCTTGGTGGCTATCACTTCTGCACGCAGGGTGTCAGAACTGGCTGCATTATCATGCCATTCCCCATATCTAGTGGTTCATAGGGATAAGGTAGTTCTTCATCCGAAGCCATCCTTTCTTCCTAAGGTGGTTTCAGATTTTCATCTGAATTGAAGATATTGTGCTACCTTCCTTGTGTCCTAATCCCAATCATCCTCTGGAATATGCGTTGCATCCCTTGGATGTGGTTCGGGCAATCAAGGTATACCTGAAGACTACGGAATCGTTCCGTAAGACTGATTCACTTTTTGTGATCACGGATGGCCCCAGAAAGGGGTTGCCTGCATCTGCCGCAACTATCTCCAAATGGATTAGACAGACGGTGGTACAGGCTTATTCTATTAAGGGTCGGAATCCTCCGTTCCCTGTTAAGGCGCACTCCACTCGAGCGCTCAGTACTTCCTGGGCCTACCGCCATCAGGCGTCAGTGGTCTTGGTGTGCAAGGCGGCTACCTGGTCGTCGGTTCATACCTTTACAAAATTTTATAAAGTTGATGTGATGGCATCGGCGGATGCCTCATTTGGCCGCAAGGTTTTGCAGGCCGCAATTTGAGGAGACCGGTGGTCTACCTCGAGGGTTTTTTTCCGTTGGAATTTCAGTTGAGTCTCATCTTTTGATTGATGAGCCTTTAAAACTTCTAGTTGGCACCGGTTGGGCCTTCTGGATTGGATTTTGATTTCCAATTTCCCACCCCTCATTTGTGGCACTGCTTTGGGACATCCCGAGTTGATATTAATCAAGGAGGACTACGTCTGTCAATGAGCGACAGAGAAAAATGGATTTTTGTAAAATCTTACCGTAAAATCCTTTTCTCTTAAGCTCATTGACAGACGTAGTACCCGCCCCTCTGTTTTTGAGTTGGGTTGGGTTAAATTCTCTAAACACTGCTTTGTGACATAACTGATTTGCTGTAGCAGGAAGTGAGAGGATATACCCTCTGGGACTGCCCCTAGGGTGTGGCCAGAACGTTTTCTTTCCTGTCTAGTCCTACTCCTGTAGAGGGCAGTATAACCCGAGTTGATATTAATCAAGGAGGACTACGTCTGTCAATGAGCTTAAGAAAAAAGGATTTTACGGTAAGATTTTACAAAAATCCATTTTTTTCCCTTCCCAGCTTATTTTGCTGGCATGCTCATAAAAGAATGGGACCGTCCGACCAGACCCACCCGTCTCCAGACTGAATAAGGCTACAGGCGGTCCCCGGGTTACGAACATCCAACTTACAAACGACTCCTCCTTACAAACGGAGAGAGACAACAGGAAGTGAGGAGAAATCTACCCCTAGGAAGGGAGATTCACTCCTGTAACAGTTATGGGAAAAAGGTGTCTCCACTGAAGCTTTATCACTAATCCTTGTTTCTCTAGCGCTCATCGACAGACGTAGTCCTCGGTGATACACCACCTTCGGGTTATGTTACCTCCGCAGGAGCAGGACTAGACAGGAAATTAAAAAGCTCTGGCCACACCCTAGGGGCAGTCCCAGAGGGTATATCCTCTCTCTCTCTGCCTCAGCAAATCAGTTATTTTCTGTCTAGTTAGGAGTAAGGACCTAGATACCTTGCTGGGATCTTAGGTCCTGGCAAGAAATTTTTTTCTAAAAGGATTTTTGGACAGCTTTTTTTCTCCAGTGTTCCTGTGAGATCTTCAAGCAAGAAAGCTGAACTGGGCGACGGGCTGGATGTTGAGATCCGGTGGTCACCCCAGTTCAGCCTACGAGCGCGTGCAGGCCATAGCTCCGCGCTGAGTCGGCCGCGACAAAGTCCCATTAAAGGACTGAACCCGCGAGTTAAACGTCTCGCTGAAACGCCAAAGACCATGAGTCACGGCGTCTGTATCGGTCGACAGCCCTCCCGCCCCGGTGGAGAGGGGTACTGTCAGGAGTTGGTGCCCGCCTGGTTCCGGTATGGTGAGTAGTATGTTCCCCCTGTTTTCCCTGACGGGTTTTGTGGTGAACGCGGGCCCCTCTCTGTATGGTAAGAAAGAGTTTCTTTCTATCCTATAACATGTCACAAATCCTCCTACTTTGAGTGTGATTTTATGTGTGCAAAAGCCAGGAGGCTTGGTTTGGGAGCTAACAATCTATTTGTATACATGTTTTAAAGATGTAATCTGTGGCATTCTGGGAATCTTATGGGTTAAGTATAAGCTACCTACCAGTCAGAAGCCATGGACATGTATACTGCCTTCCAAGTCAGATCTCCAGCTAATAGCAGGCCTCCCGAACGGCCATGCGGTCCGCCAGGGCCGGTACCGCCAAACACGCCATATCCCCATGCAGAGAGAGTGTTGTGTGCCTGCAGCACACCGCTAGTCAGCACAGGCCGCCGCCATTTTTTTTGCTGGATCGCACGAGCCGCCATTTTGGCGTAGCCTCGTGTCTCCAGCATGGGGGCGGCCATGTTTTAGGTGATTCTACACCTCGTGGAGCTTGGGGGAGGCGCCGGAAGGCGTACAGAGGGGCGGAGCCGCCTCCTTTCTTCCTGGGCAGCCAGCCAAAAGACTTCCTGTTTGTCTAAAACAGCGCTGTAAGCTGTTGCAGTTCAACTCTGAACATCAAGTGGTGAGCCTGGGGGTCTATCTCTCTCTCTCTCGATCGATAGGGATCCCTAGCAGGTAACACTAAGGGGTTTTTTGTGGCGCTGAGGGTCAAAAAAAAAAAAAAAAAAGTTTTTTCTTTACTTTGAATTATATCATCCAGGAAGTAACTGGAGTTATTATGGACCCTGCCACACAGATTCCCCCACCTGTTTCCCTCGAGGGGGCCTCGGGACCCGCCGGTGTACAGAGTATAGAGTCATTTACAGCAATTTTGGAGTCTATGGTGGCTCGGGTGGAGGCGGCCTGTCAGGGACGGGGGTCAAGGAAGCGACCCCCGCCTACCCCTATACTATATCTGACACCTCTGACTCTGATTCAGAGATGGTCACTGCAGTTGCAGGTTCCTCTGCAAGGGCTGCTATCCCAGGTAAAGCCCCCTCAGACAGTGAGGAGGACGCTTCTTCTCCTGCTATAATTCAGGAAGAAGCATTGGTGGACGCACTAGTTGTGGCAGTGCAAGAAACCTTAAAACTTGAGGCTTTACCGGCAGAGGCAACTGAAACAGAGAGGCCTTTTGGGACTAATAAGCCCATCAAGACGGCGAAGGCTTTTCCTGTACCTAAATGTTTTGGAAATCAGATTAAAGGAGAATGGGAACATTCTAAACGTACCTTTACTATTTCCAAGCGTATTGCTAGACGCTATCCGTTTGAGGAATCCATCATTAAGAAATGGACGGTACCACCAGTCGTGGATCCGCCTATTTCCAGGCTGAATAAAGCCACGGTTATTCCAGTGGAGGACACTTCGTCCTTTAAGGATCCGGTGGATCGAAAGATAGAAGCGGAGTCCCGCACTATCTTTTCTCTGATAGGGTCAGCATTTAGACCAGTAATTGTTATTGGTCTAGTTTCCCAGACACTTACAGAATGGGCGAAGATGGTACGCCAAGATCTTAGGGGAAAAGATATTCCCCAGGAGACATCTGATTTGATAGAACAGATCATACAAGGGCTACGGTTTATCTGTGACGCAGCCTTGGACACTACTCCCTTGTTAGGGCATGCATCTAAGTTAGCAGTGATCCTCAGACGTGTGCTGTGGTTAAAATGCTGGTCAGCTGACCTAGGTTCCAAAAAGACTTTGACCAATCTCCCTTTCCAGGGGAATCGTCTATTTGGAGCCAACCTAGATGAAATCATTAAGGATGCCACCGGGGGCAAGAGTACTTTTTTGCCACAGGCTGCAAAAGCTAAGGAACCTCGCAACAAGCGAGGACCTTTCTTTACCGCCCATAAAGGACGCCCGGCTGGTACTTCCGGGAAAGGCAAGACTCCTCCAGGAGGGTTCAAGAAGGGCTGGTCGGACAAGCAGAGGACCAACCCAGCCAAACCCGAAGTAAAGGAGTACACAGCCTGAAGGTGCGCCCCCACCCAATTTCAGGGTGGGGGGACGTTTTCACCGGTATTCAGGACATTAGATCGAGCATCAACCACTACTACCGGTGCGATTCTTCCCTTCCAACATTTTAGTACAGGAAGCGGTAGTTACCGTTCCCTGTATAGATCTTTTCCTTTACCTTTTCCTAAGATTAGTCCCGATACCTCACAGGAATCGGATCTGATTGACCAGATAGGCCAAGTAGCCTCTAGTCGGGTGACTTCGGCCCCTGAGGTTCAACCAGAAAAGATCACCTTGCCTGATAACTATCAGGTATCTGATAAATGTGTGGGAACAGAAAACGACCAGACTTTCTCGGATGGTCGGGGCCAGATACCTCTAGGGACGCCTGGTTCAGATCCAATCAGCGCCAGTGGTCCTAGAAATTCTAGGCTGGCCTCTTCAAGCCGGCCTGGCCGACTTGGACAGGTTAGTCGCAGACGTTCCGTGGGAACTTCGTCTCAGGGAGTGTCTGTAGTCTCAAGGACCTATTTACCTTCGTGCTTTACAGTCGCTGGTTTTAATGGCCTGGCCATTGAGACCCAAGTACTGAAGGACAGAGGTTTGTCTACTTCTGTCATTCCTACCCTTATTAAAGCAAGGAAAGCGACTTCCAGCAAAGTCTATTATCACACATGGAAGACTTATATTGCGTGGTGCGAATCTTTAGGATTTCCTCCACGTACCTATTCGGTGTCTCGAATATTGGCCTTTTTGCAACAAGGGGTTGAGCAGAAGCTAGCCTTGAGCACCATCAAGGGTCAAGTTTCAGCATTAGCAATCTTCTTTCAGAAACCTTTAGCTACCAAATCCTTGGTGCGGAATTTCATCCAGGGGGTGCGGCACCTGGCTCCTCCAGTCCGCGCGCCCTTACCGCCCTGGGATCTTAATTTGGTTTTGTCGGTTCTACAGAAACCTCCCTTTGAAAACATCAGGGAGATTCCCTTGCTTACTTTATCCCAGAAGGTGGTCTTCTTGGTGGCTATTACTTCTGCTCGCAGGGTGTCAGAACTGGCTGCATTATCATGCCAGTCCCCATACCTAGTGATTCATAGGGATAAGGTAGTACTTCATCCTAAGCCATCTTTTCTTCCTAAGGTGGTTTCAGATTTTCATCTGAATGAAGATATTGTACTACCTTCCTTGTGTCCTCAGCCCAAGCATCATCGGGAACATGCGTTGCATTCCTTGGATGTGGTTCGGGCAATCAGGGTATACCTGAAAGCTACGGAATCATTCCGTAAGACGGATTCACTTTTTGTGATCACGGATGGCCCCAGAAAGGGTTTGCCTGCATCTGCCGCGACCATTGCCAAATGGATTAGACAAACGGTGGTACAGGCTTATTCTATTAAGGGTCAGAGTCCTCCGTTCCCTGTTAGGGCGCACTCCACTCGAGCGCTCAGTACTTCCTGGGCCTTTCGCCATCAGGCGTCAGTGGTCCAGGTATGTAAGGCGGCCACTTGGTCGTCGGTACATACCTTTACTAAATTCTATAAAATTGATGTGACGGCATCGGCGGATGCCTCATTTGGCCGCAAGGTTTTGCAGGCCGCAATTTGAGGAGACCGGTGGTCTACCTCGAGGGTTTTTTTCTGTTTGAAAAATTTTTTTTGTTGAGTCTCATCATTAAGGATGAGCATTGTAAACTTCTAGTTGGCACCGGTTGGGCCTTCTAGATTGGGATTTGATTTCCATTTTCCCACCCCTCAGTTGTGATACTGCTCTGGGACGTCCCGAAGGTGGTGTATCACCGAGGACTACGTCTGTCGATGAGCGCTAGAGAAAAATGGATTTTTGTAAAATCTTACCGTAAAATCCTTTTCTCTTAGCTCATCGACAGACGTAGTCCCCGCCCCTCTGTTTTGGAGTTGGGTTGGGTTAAATTCTCTAAGCACTGCTTTTTCACATAACTGATTTGCTGAGGCAGAGAGAGAGAGGATATACCCTCTGGGACTGCCCCTAGGGTGTGGCCAGAGCTTTTTAATTTCCTGTCTAGTCCTGCTCCTGCGGAGGTAACATAACCCGAAGGTGGTGTATCACCGAGGACTACGTCTGTCGATGAGCTAAGAGAAAAGGATTTTACGGTAAGATTTTACAAAAATCCATTTTTCCGCAACAACCCAAAATTTTCAAAATCCATTTGTCATAGGGATAGAAAGTGAGGTGAGATCTAATGAACAGGGGTAGAGACAGCAAAACAAGGGTGTTAACCCTTCCCTATGCTATCCAAAAAACTTAAAAATTCTACTTTTGGCTGGAGCTATACTTAAAAAATGTACCTGTTCCGACTTACAAACAAATTCGACTTAAGAACAAACCTGCAGTCCCTATCTTGTTTGTAACCCAGGGACCGCCTTTAATTTTATTCCAGTGGAGGAATCCCCGTCCTTTAAGGACCTGGGGGATAGGAAGGCAGGGGCTGTTGCCTGTGATCTGTACTCCCTGGCGGGGTCTGCACTGAGAACAGGGTTTGCGATTGCCCTTGTCACGCAGACTCTGACTGATGGGCAGAGTTCCAACACCGTGACTTGGTGAGGAGCAAGTCCCTCCTGCCTCCTGGAGCTGTTGGACCAGCTGGTGCAGCAGCTGCAATTTGTCTGCGATGCCGTGCTAGACACGGCTCCTTTATTGGGTCACCTGTCGGTTTCGGCATTGGTTATCCGGCGTATACTTGGCTGAAGTTTGCCTGCAGATCAAACTTCTAAGATGGCCTTAACGGATCTCGTTTTTCAAGGGGATTGCCTGTTTGGCACTGCCCTGGATGACATTATATAAGGGTCTCACAGGGGGTAGAGTACTTTTCTTCCACAGGTTAACAAGGGTAAGGACCCTCGTCGCAGACAGGGTCCCTCCAGTTTCTTTGTCTCTTGGGGACAGTCGTTGAGGCGAAGTCCTTTAAGACTTCGAGTGGCTCTAAGCGACCCTGGTCTGGCAAACAAAAGATCATTTTTTTCCAGACCTGCGAACAAGGCCTACTCAGCCTGAAGGTGTGTCCTCACCCAAATCTGGGGTAGGGGGACGTCTTTGCCGGTTCTCAGACCTGCAGCTTGCCCGGATCCCAGACAGCTGGGTTCAGGAGGTCATGCGGTCCAGTTACTAGATCGAGTTTCGATCCGTTTCTCCGATAAGGTTTTCCCTTCCAATGTATGGCTGTCCCCGGATCGTTTGCTGGCACTCTATGGGGCAGTACAGGATCTGGTTCAACAAGGCTGGACCTAATGGCCCTGGATGGTTCCATGCAAATCAAAAATTCAAGATGGTATCTGTTCGCACGATGGTGACTTCCCTACATCAGGGGGATTCTGGCCTCCATAGACATCAAAGATGCCTACCTTCACATCCCGTTATGTGCAGGACACCAATGGGTTCTCCGTTTTTGCCGTGGTAGAGTATCATTATCAGTTTGTGGCGTTACCCTTTGGTCTCGCCTCTGCTCCTCGAGTCTTCACAAAGGTGTTGGCTCCGGTCCTGGCGCTGTTGTGACAGCGGGGGATTTTGGTCCTGGGTTACCTGGACGATCTGCTTCTCCGTGCGGAGTCCCCTACGGCAGTGGTCCTCAACTCCGGTCCTCAGGGCCCACTAACAGGCCAGATTTTAAGTATTACCTTGGGGAGATGCAGACTAGAGTACTGCAATCACTGAGCAGCAAATTATATCACCTGGGATGTATTTCAGTTATCTTGCAAACCTGGCCTGTAAGTGGGCCCTGAGGACCAGGGTTGAGGACCACTGCCCTACGGTGCTGACAACGAATTTGGAAGTCCCCATGAGAACTCTGGAGGAGTTTGGGTGGGTTCTGAACTAGGGATCGACCGATTATCAAGGGCTGATAATGAATTTTGCAGATGGATCACTCAATACTGCTGTCTCTCACCTGCTTCATCTCCCACCCACCCGATACCGATCCGTCTCTCACCCACTTGCCGTAAGTGACACCCGGGTGATACCGCTCCGTCCGGCATACGTTGACGATCTCAGAGGTCACGTGGTCACACCGGGCGTTAACAAGCACGTGACCTCTGAGATTGTATGCCGGACGGAGTGGTATTACCCCGGTATCACTTACGGTAAGGTGAGAGATACAGATTTGCCAGCAGATCTGCTAATGTGGAATTGCTTACATCTTTAATTTGTACATCTGTGAGTGGCATATTCAATAACATTTGTAAACCAAATTATTCTATGTGACATCATTTTACCCTTACATGAGCATCACCACCTAATAGTTGGAGGAGGAGAAGGCTAGTCTCAGGCCCTGACATAGGATGTGCAAAATATCGGCCTATATCTGCCGATACCTATATGCGATGGCCAAAATATCGGTATCGGCAATGATCCCTATTCTGAACCTTCAGAAGTCGTCCCTGGTCCCTTCCATGAGACTGGACTTTATGGGCCTGACTTTGGACTCGTCCTCAGCCAGGGTGTTTCTCCCTCCGGAAAAACTCTTGAAACTTCAGACTGCGGTTCAGCTGTTGCTATCCAGCACATGGTCGTTCCTTCGACCTGCATGCGAGTCCTAGGACTGATGGTGTCTTTCGAGGCAGTCCCTTTCGCTCAATCTCTCACGAGGATCCTCCAGAAGGAAATCCTCCTCAAATGGAACAAGAATCCACACTCTCTGGACATTCGGATCCAGGTGACCAGGGAGTCCCTGATCTGGTGGCTTCAGTCCCCGATGCCAAAGCAGGAAAATCCTTCCTCCCCTTATACTGGACAATTGTCACAATGGATGCAAGCCTGTCTGGGTGGGAAGGAGTCCTCATCCTATTCTCTGCTCAGGGAGTATGGTCCCCGGAGGAATCCAGGTTACCAATCAATGTCCTGGAGCTGAGTGTGATCCGGCTTTTCCTAGTCCACTGGACCGGGCACCTGTTGGTTGTCCAATGCACATTCATTCGGACTATGCCACGGCCGTGACTTCTGTCATTCACCAAGTGTGCGCCAAGAGTGTCCTTGCGGCCTTGGAAGTGACTGACATTCTCCGTTGGGCAGAGCGCCTTATTTCATCTCTCTCCGCTGTTCACATTCCAGTTGTGGAAAATTGGCAGGCGGATTACCTCGGTTGACAGGCCTTGGATGTAGGAATATGGTCCCTACACCCGGAGGTGTTTCAGCAGTTGTGCCTTCGTTGGAGCACTCTTGACATGGATCTGTTGGTGTTGAATTAACAGGATAGTGCAGGAGTTTGTGGCCCGCTCCTGGGACTCTCTGGCAGATGCACTGGTGGCACCATGGGGGTCAGCGTTAGCTGCTGTTTGCCTTTCCTCCTCTCCAGTTGCTGCCAGGACTTCTTCGGATCAAGGTGGAAGGGATCTCAATCATTCTTGTGGCTCCGGACTGGCCCTCGCCGAGCTTGGTATGCTGACCTGGTCAGGCTAGTCGCAGACTCTCTTTGTAGACTTCATCTTAGGGAGGATCTACTGTCTCAAGGGCCAATCTTCCATCCTGCTTTATGGTCGCTGGCTTTGATGGCTTGGCTGTTGAAAACCATGTGCTGAAGGACAGGTGATTGTTTGCTTCAGTGATTCCCACTCTGCTTAAAGCGAGGAAAGCGACTTCTAGGAAGATTTATAATCGTACGTGGAAGTCGTATATTACGTGGTGTGAGTCTCTTTGGGCTCCCCCTCGCTCTTACTTGGTGGCCCGGATCTTGGCTTTCCTTCAACGGGGTGTTAATTGAAAGTTGGCTTTTTAGTACTATCAAGGGTCAGGTTTCGGCTTTGGCAATTTTCTTCCAAAGTGCGTTGGCCGATGTTCCCTGCAGCATAACTTCCAGGTGGTGCGACACTTGGTACCTCCGGTGCGACCTCTGTCAACACTTTGGGTCCTTGATTTTGTGCTGTCGGTTCCTCAAAAACCTCCTTTTGAAAGTATGAGGGAGATTCCCCTGCCTAACTTATCCCGGAAGGTGGCCTTCTTGGAGGCTATCACTTCTGCGTGCAAGGTGTCAGCACTGGCGACATTGTCCTGTCGTTCTCCCTATATGTTGGTTCATGGAGACGAAGTGGTACTTTGTCCGGATCCGTTTTTCCTTCTGAAGGTGGTTTCTAGTGTTAACTTAAACGAGGACATTGTATTACCATCTTTGTGTCCCAAGCCCACACATCCTAAGGAATGTGCACTGCATACTCTGGATGTAGTTTGGCCAATAAAGGTGTGCTTAGCGACTACTGAGTCTTTTCGGAAGTCCGATTTACTCTCTGTACTCAGGATGGCCCAAGAAAAGGGCTGCCTGCATCTGCTGCGAATGTTTCCTGATGGATCAGACCGATAGTGGCACAGGCTTATTCAATTAAGGGTCAGGTTCTACCTTTCCCTGTTTCAGTGCATTAACTTGGGCGCTTAGTGCTTCCTGGGCTTTTCGCCATACAGGCATCTGTGCTTCAGGTTGCAAGACGGCTACCTGGTCGTCTATTCACACCTTTACCAAATTTTAGAAGGTGGATGTGCTGACATATGCAGATGCCTCTTTTTGGCCACAAAGTTTTGCAGGCTGCGGTTTGGAGGGCCTTTTGGCCTTCCTTGAGGGTGTTTACTGTTTGTTTCAGGTGGTCTTCATCTTGCTGATCTGATGAGTCCTATGTTGCCTGGTTGGCTATGTTTAGCATTGGGGACTTCTTTTTCTGCTGTTCCCACCTCTCCATTTTATGGCACTGCTTTGGGACGTCCCTACTGATATACAACAGGAACTGCGTCCATCAATGAACGATCGAGAAAACTGGATTTCTCTATCGCTCATTGACAGACGTAGTCCTCGGTGATACAGCACCTTCGGGTTATGTTGCCTCCACAGGAGCAGGACTAGACAGGAAATTAAAAAGCTCTGGCCACACCCTAGGGGCAGTCCCAGAGGGTATATCCTCTCTCTCTCTGCCTCAGCAAATCAGTTATTTTCTGTCTAGTTAGGAGTAAGGACCTAGATACCTTGCTGGGATCTTCGGTCCTGGCAAGATTTTTTTCTTAAAAGATTTTTTAGACAGCTTTTTTTCTCCAGTGTTCCTGTGAGATCTTCAAGCAAGAAAGCTGAACTGGGCGACGGGCTGGATGTTGAGATCCGGTGGTCACCCCAGTTCAGCCTACGAGCGCGTGCAGGCCATAGCTCCGCGCTGGGTCGGCCGCGACAAAGTCCCATTAAGGGACTGACCCCGCGAGTTAAACGTCTCGCTGAAACGCCAAAGACCATGAGTCACGGCGTCCATATCGGTCGACAGCCCTCCCGCCCCGGTGGAGAGGGGTACTGTCAGGAGTTGGTGCCCGCCTGGTTCCGGTATGGTGAGTAGTATGTTCCCCCTTTTCCCCTGACGGGTCTTGTGGTGAATGCGGGCCCCTCTCTGTATGGTAAGATAGAGTCCCCCTCTATCCTATAACATGACACAGATCCCCCTACTTTGAGTGTGATTTTATGTGCAAAAAGCCAGGAGGCTTGGTTTGGGAGCTAACAATCTAATTGTATACATGTTTAAAAGATTGTAATCAGTGGCATTCTGGGAATCTTACTGTGATAAGAATAAGGTACCTACCAGTCAGAAGCCACGGACATGTAGACTGCCTTCCTAAATCAGATCTCCAGCTATAAGCAGGCCTCCCGAACGGCCATGCGGTCCGCCAGGGCCGGTACCGCCAACCACGCCAAATCCCCATGCAGAGAGAGTGTTGTGTGCCCTGCAGCACACCGCTATTCAGTACAGGCCGCCGCCATTTTTTTTGCTGGATCGCACGAGCCGCCTTTTTGGCGTAGCCTCGTGTCTCCAGCATGGGGGCGGCCATGTTTGAGGTGATCCAAACACCTCGTGGAGCTAGGGGAGGCGCCGGAAGGCGTGCAGAGGGGCGGAGCCGCCTCCTTTCTTCCTGGGCAGCCAGCCAAAAGACTTCCTGTTTGTCAAGACAGCACTGTAACCTGTTGCAGTTAAACTCTGAGCATCAAGTGGTGAGCCTGGGGGTCTATCTCTCTCTCTCTCTCGATCGATAGGGATCCCTAGCAGGTAACACTAAGGGGCTTTTGTGGCGCTGGGGGTCTGAAAAAAAAAAAAAAAAAAAGTTTTTTATTTTTGAATTATATTATCCAGGAAGTGACTGGAATTATCATGGACCCTGCCACACATATTCCCCCACCTGTTTCCCTCGAGGGGGCCACGGGACCCGCCGGTGCACAGAGTGTAGAGGCATTTACAGCAATTTTGGAGTCTATGGTGGCTCGGGTGGAGGCGGCCTGTCAGGGACGGGGGTCAAGGAAGCGACCCCCGCCTACCCCTATACTATCTGACACCTCTGACTCAGATTCAGAGATGGTCACTGCAGTTGCAGGTCCCTCTGCAAGGGCTGTTACCTCAGGTAAAGCTCCCTCAGACAGTGAGGAGGACGTTTCTTCTCCCGCTATAATTCAGGAAGAAGCATTGGTGGACGCACTAGTTGTGGCAGTGCAGGAAACCTTAAAACTTGAGGTTTTACCGGCAGAGACAACTGAAACAGAGATTCCTTTTGGTACTAACAAGCCCATCAAAACGGTGAAGGTTTTTCCTGTACCCAAGTGTTTTGGTAATAAGATTAAAGGAGAATGGGAGCATTCTAAACGTACCTTTACTATTTCCAAGCGTATTGCTAGACGCTATCCGTTTGAGGAATCCATCATTAAGAAATGGACGGTACCACCAGTGGTGGATCCACCTATTTCCAGACTGAATAAAGCCACGGTTATCCCAGTGGAGGACACTTCGTCCTTTAAGGATCCGGTGGATCGAAAGATGGAAGCAGAGTCCCGCACCATCTTCTCTCTGATAGGGTCAGCATTTAGACCAGTAATTGTTATTGGTCTAGTTTCCCAGACACTTACGGAATGGGCGAGAATGGTACGCCAAGACCTTAGGGGAAAAGATATTCCCCAGGAAACATCTGATTTGATGGAACAGATTATACAAGGGCTACAGTTTATCTGTGACGCAGCCTTGGACACTACTCCCCTATTAGGGCATGCATCTATGTCAGCGGTCATCCTCAGACGTGTGCTGTGGTTAAAATGCTGGTCAGCTGACCTAGGTTCCAAAAAGACCTTGACAAATCTCCCCTTTCAGGGGAATCGTCTATTTGGGGCCAACCTAGATGAAATCATTAAGGATGCCACTGGGGGCAAGAGCACTTTTTTGCCACAGACTGCTAAAGCTAAGGGACCTCGCAACAAGCGAGGACCTTTCTTTACCGCCCATAAAGGGCGCCCGGCTGGAACAAGCGGGAAAGGCAAGACTCCTCCAGGAGGGTTCAAGAAGGGCTGGTCGGACAAACAGAGGACCAACCCAGCCAAACCCGAAGCAAAGGAGTACACAGCCTGAAGGTGCGCCCCCACTCGGTTTCAGGGTGGGGGGACGTTTTCACCGGTATTCAGGACATTAGATCGAGCATCAACCACTACTACCGGTGCGATTCTTCCCTTCCAACATTTAAGTACTACAGGAAGCGGTAGTTACCGTTCCCTGAATAGATCTTTTCCTTTACCTTTTCCTAAGATTAGTCCCTATGCCTCACAGGAATCGGATCTGGTTGACCAGACAGGCCAAGAAGCCTCTAGTCGGGTGACTTCGGTCCCTGAGGTTCAACCAGAAAAGATCACCCTTCCTGATAACAATCGGGTATCTGATAAATGTGTGGGAACAGAAAACGACCAGACTTTCTCGGATGGTCGGGGCCAGATACCTCTAGGGACGCCTGGTTCAGATCCAATCAGCGCCAGTGGTCCTAGAAATTCTAGGCTGGCCTCGTCAAGCCGGCCTGGCCGACTTGGACATGCTAGTCGCAGACGTTCCGTGGGAACTTCGTCTCAGGGAGTGTCTGTGGTCTCAAGGACCAATTTACCATTGTGCTTTACAGTCGTTAGTTTTAATGGCCTGGCCATTGAGACCCAAGTACTGAAGGACAGAGGTTTGTCTGCTTCAGTCATTCCTACCCTTATTAAAGCAAGGAAAGCGACTTCCAGCAAGGTCTATTATCACACATGGAAGACTTATATTGCATGGTGCGAATCTTTAGGATTTCCTCCACGTACCTATTCGGTGACTCGAATATTGGCTTTTTTGCAACAAGGGCTTGAGCAGAAGCTAGCCTTGAGCACCATCAAGGGTCAAGTTTCAGCATTAGCAATCTTCTTTCAGAAACCTTTAGCTACCAAGTCCTTGGTGCGGAATTTCATCCAGGGGGTGCGGCACCTGGCTCCACCAGTCCGCGCGCCCTTACCGCCCTGGGATCTTAATTTGGTTTTGTCGGTTCTACAGAAACCTCCCTTTGAAAACATCAGGGAGATTCCCTTGCTTACTTTATCCCAGAAGGTGGCCTTCTTGGTGGCTATCACTTCTGCTCGCAGGGTGTCAGAACTGGCTGCATTATCATGCCAGTCCCCATACCTAGTGATTCATAGGGATAAGGTAGTACTTCATCCTAAGCCATCTTTTCTTCCTAAGGTGGTTTCAGATTTTCATCTGAATGAAGATATTGTACTACCTTCCTTGTGTCCTCAGCCCAAGCATCATCGGGAACATGCGTTGCATTCCTTAGATGTGGTTCGGGCAATCAGGGTATACCTGAAAGCTACGGAATCATTCCGTAAGACGGATTCACTTTTTGTGATCACGGATGGCCCCAGAAAGGGTTTGCCTGCATCTGCCGCGACCATTGCCAAATGGATTAGACAGACGGTGGTACAGGCTTATTCTATTAAGGGTCAGAGTCCTCCGTTCCCTGTTAGGGCGCACTCCACTCGAGCGCTCAGTACTTCCTGGGCCTTTCGCCATCAGGCGTCAGTGGTCCAGGTATGTAAGGCGGCCACCTGGCCGTCGGTACATACCTTTACAAAATTCTATAAAATTGATGTGACTGCATCGGCGGATGCCTCATTTGGCCGCAAGGTTTTTCAGGCCGCAATTTGAGGAGACCGGTGGTCTAACTCGAGGGTTTTTTTTTTCTGTTTGAAAAAAAAAAAAAAAAATTTCTCTTTTTTGTTGAGTCTCATCATTAAGGATGAGCATTGTAAACTTCTAGTTGGCACCAATTGGGCCTTCTAGATTGGGATTTGATTTTCATTTTCCCACCCCTCATTTGTGATACTGCTCTGGGACGTCCCGAAGGTGCTGTATCACCGAGGACTACGTCTGTCAATGAGCGATAGAGAAAAATGGATTTTTGTAAAATCTTACCGTAAAATCCTTTTCTCTTAGCTCATTGACAGACGTAGTCCCCGCCCCTCTGTTTTTTGAGTTGGGTTGGGTTAAAATCTCTAAAGACTGCTTTTTCACATAACTGATTTGCTGAGGCAGAGAGAGAGAGGATATACCCTCTGGGACTGCCCCTAGGGTGTGGCCAGAGCTTTTTAATTTCCTGTCTAGTCCTGCTCCTGTGGAGGCAACATAACCCGAAGGTGCTGTATCACCGAGGACTAAGTCTGTCAATGAGCTAAGAGAAAAGGATTTTACGGTAAGATTTTACAAAAATCCATTTTTTTGACTTGCCTAAAATCCTTTTTCTCTCAAGTTCATTGATGGATGCAGTACCCGCCCCTCTATTTTGAGTTGGGTTGGTGTTGCTTCTCTGACACTGCTTTGATACAAAACTGACATACTATGCAGGAAGAGAGAGGGTGCACCCTCCGGGACTGCCCATAGGCATAGCCAGAACTTTTTTTCTTTCTAGTGTCCTACTCCTGTAGGGGGCAGTATATCCCTACTGATAAGTATCAGGAACTGCGTCCGTCAACTTGAGAGAAAAGGATTTTACAGTAAGTCAAATCCAGTTTTTAGCCGCCTTGATTTCGCCCTTACATTTCTTATGGCACTCTTTGTACTGTTGGATTGCTGCCAATGACCCCTCAGCCTTGTATTTTTTTTGAAGGCTTTTTCTTTTTTATGCATTTTTATGTTGGAGTTTAGCCACCCTGGGTTTATTTTTGTACTTTTATTTGTATTCCCCTTTGGAATGCACTGGCCAATCCCTTTGTTTAGTATGCTCTTGAAGCACTCCCATTTTTCCTCCCTGTTCTTTGTTCCCAGTTTTCTATCCCATTTGATATTGTCTAGCAAAGAGCGCAGTTTAGGGAAGTTGGCTCTTTTGAAATTCAGTGCCCTTATTAGGGATAGACCTATATGTTTTTTTTTTTTTTTTCAGGGCTGATACCGATATTTGGGTCACAACATATGGCACCCTGTCTGTGTGTGGCTGTCTGTCTGGTAGAGGGCCTGTGGGTGGCTGGCTGGTACAGGGCCTCTGGTTGTGGGTGGCTGGCTGGCTGGCATCGGGCTGCTGTGGGTGGGTGTATGGCTGTGATACACTCCCGCGAGACTAGTCCGGGCTCCAGACGAGGCTGTCCAAGGCGAGGGAGGCGGCCTAAGAAGGCAGAATGATGTCACAAAAATATCGGCAATATCAGCCAGTTCCGGGGCCAATAACGATATATTGGGGAAAGTGCATATCGGCCTTGCCGATAATCGGTCTATCCCTTGTGTTTCCTATTTCTATGATTTATACTAAAACTAATTGACCTATGGTCACTGTTTCCTAAGTTGCCCTGTATTTCTATATCTGTGATCGGGTCCGTATTGTTAGTAATCAGTAGGTCTAGTACCGCATTGTTTCTTGTCGATGCGTTCACCATCTGACCCATTAAATTGTCCTGCAAAACATTTAGGAACTGCCGAGCCTTGGATGAATGTGTGGTTCCTTCTGCCCAGTCTATATCTGGATAATTTAAGTCCCCCATTATGACACTTCCCATCCTTGCTTCTATTCCAAGCTGTAATAGGTCATCTGCCTCCCCCCTCCTCCCTCTGGTTTAGGGGCCTATAGCATACGCCTAATTTTACTTTCCCCATAGTGCCTTCCCTTTTAAAGTTCTACCCATAGTGATTTTACCTCCTTCTTAGCTCCGCTTGTGATGTCGTCCCTTATTTCTCTTACGTCCTCCGACAGTCGCCGCCCCTCACATAGTCATCACCAATGGGTATTGACTTCCTCTCCGCAGGAGTAGCTAGGCATAAGACTTGTAAGAAACAAAAACTTTTAGCATAGACACACCCATGGGGGCTGTCCCAATGGTCAATACCCCCCTGCAGTAAGCCATCCCAACTCAGTTTGTCTCTACCTAGCGTTAGGAGTAGATAGGCTTCCCTTCTTTGCTTTACTAGCTGTTTATTTTGTCAGCTTTAGTTTTTGTCGGATCTGCGGATGAAGATGGAATTTGCGGAGCTGGGAATCGGACTGGCCGCCCTGGCTCTCCAGGGCAGAGGGTCAGCGGGATCCCCAGCCCGCCATCGAGCGTTCGGCTATGGTTCGCCCTGGCGCTATGAACGACCCATCCCTGCTCGCAGCAGGGATGCAGCCTGAGAGGTGGCTACCTCACTGGACGCATATGCGGTTAAGTGCTGCAGCGTCCTGCGTTTTGGCTGACGGCATTCCCTGTCATCTGAGGACAGAGGCTTTCTGTTTAATAGAGGCACCCCATGCCATCCGGTACAGGTAAGTACTTTTCTGTGTGGGGCCTCTGTCTGGGGTGGCAGTCCTGTGTTGCTGTGTGTCCCCTCATGGTTGTGCGTTTGTGGGGCTCCCTGATGCGATCCCTGCGTGGGTCTTTTTTATTGCGCTGTTGACACTTTGTGGCTTTGGGGGCCCCTCTCCTGTGTCACTTTCAGTGTTTGGGAGGTGCAGACTGTGTGTGAGGCGGCCGCTGCGGCTAAAAACCACGCGGTCCGCCATTTTGGATGTGGGCAGCATGTCTGGCTTCACTATGGTCTTGCTAACAGCTTGCTGTGTGGTGTTTTGGCGCCATCTTGTGTATGGCAGAACAATCGTTCCGAGCACATGTCGGCGGCCATCTTGCCGAAGCCTCCCATTGCTTTCTATGGGCAGCCATTTTCCCTTAGCCTTGCAGCATATAGTTCAGCCTCTGGTGACATCACTTCCTTTTCCTCTGGAGCAGCGATCGGTGTGGGAACACTCTGTGGGGCTCTGCAGTCTCTTCCATATGTCTGTTTTATCCTTCCTGGCTCAGTTTTGTCCCTTTTGGAGGGTCTGTGTACACAGTGTATTTAGCGGTGGGCTGCGCAATCCGCAGCGCTTTTAAAGGGCCAGTAATTTTTGTCATTGTTTTTGCAATGGAATCTCAGGACAGCGAATTCCCCCCAGCCTTGGTGGGGGGACCCCATTTCTGCTGAACCCCCCATTATGCCTAATTTGGCCGCTGTGGTGGCGACTTTAGTGTCAAATATGGAGGTGCTGATGGCTGAACGAGCTGCTAGAAAAAGTCCTAGATTATCTTTCTCCTCTGATTCAGATGGTGATGTGGCTGCTGTGGCTGGCGTGCCCTTTTCAGGGTCTCGCTCGCCCCGGGACCCGCTGGGGTCTGAGGGGGAGGCGTAGTTGGAGGGGGTTGATGATTCTCCCCCTGGGTCGCCTGGAGAACGCGCAGCTATGGATGCGTTGATTTCTTCTGTAAAAGAAACTACATTTAGAGGATGAGCCCAATCCTCTGGGCATTGTGTCCTCCTTTGGTACACACAGGACCCGCAAGTCGGCGCAGGTTTTTCCCTGCCCCGCGGAGTTTCATCACACTGTGAATGAACAATGGCGCAGTTTAAAACGCCCCTTCACGGTGCCTAATCGGTTTGAACTGCTTTACCCCTTTGCGCCTTCTACGGATTTGCGCTGGTGTGTGGCTCCCCAGGTGGATCACACGGTGGCCGTGTTAAACAAGGCTACTTTGGTTCCCACTGAGGATACCCCGGTGTTTCGGGATCCTACAGACAGGAGGTTGGAGTCTCTTGCCCGCCATGCCTACATGGTGGCGGGTTCCATGCTCAAACCTATTTTTCTCTTCTGTCCTGGTGGCCCAGGCGGTGGCAGATTGGACTAAGGTGCTTAGACGCACTCTCGCGTCTGATTCTGCCCCCCCTGCTACGCTGGCAATGGTGGACCAAATTCATCAAGGGGTCATGTATTTGTGCGATGCGGCCTTGAATGAGGCCCCTTTGGCTGCACGCGTGTCTAGTGTCACGGTACTTAACCGTTGACTGATCTGGCTGAAGAGCTGGTCGGCTAACCAGACATCACGGAAAACGGTAGCTGATTTTCCCTATGCAGGGTCTCGCCTTTTTGTCGAGGCTTTGGATTCCTTGTTGAAGGGAGTCACTGGGGGCAAAAGCACTCTGTTGCCCCAGCATCCTAAGAACAAGCCTTTTCGCGGCAAGCGGGGTCCCGCCTTTAGACCCAATCAGGGGTACTTTTGTGCCTTTAAGCCACAAAACAAGGGCAAACCTTTCAAGGGCCGAGGTGGCCAGAAAAAGCCCTGGGCGGGCAAACAAAAATCCAGCCATGCCGGAGCGGCGGCTGAATTCCGCCTCTGCCTGAAGGGACGCCCTCACCCGTTTCAAGGGTGGGGGGACGTTTGCACGGTTTCCTCCAACCTTGGCTTGTTCCGAATTCCAGACAGGTGGGTTCAGGAAATCATTCGATCAGGATACAAGATCAAATTCCTTTCCCGGCCGGCGGACAGATTCTTTCTTTCCCTTAAATCTTCATTTGACCCCCGGGGGCCTCATCGGGACAGGTTTCGGGGGTTTTACTCAAATCTGTTCACTGTGCCCAGAAAGGAGGGCAAGGTGCGTCCTATCCTGGACCTGAAAGCTCTGAACCGCTTTGTGCGTGTTCGAAAGTTCCGTGTGGAATCCCTCCGGACGGTGGTGGCCTCCCTGAGTCCAGGGGAATGCCTGGCCTCCTATAGACCTGAAGGATGCGTACCTGCACATCCCAATTTTCGAGGGTCATCAGAGGTACCTCCGGTTCGCCATAGCGGAGGACCACTATCAGTTCGTAGCGCTACCTTTCGGTCTCGCTTCGGCTCCAAGGGTCTTTACCAAAGTGCTGGCGCCTGTTCTGGGCCTGTTGAGGGCACAGGGCATTGCGGTCTTGGGATATCTGGACGATCTCCTGTTAAGATCGAGTGCCAGTCAGAACCTGTTGTGCGATCTGTCGACTACGGTACAGACACTCCAGGAGTTAGGTTGGACCATCAACGTTCAGAAGTTGACGTGGTCTCCTTCGTTTCGTTTTCCCTATCTGGGAATGGTTGTGGACTCTGCTCAAGCAAAAGTGTTTCTGCCGGAGGACAAGCTCCGGACCTTTCAGGATGAGCTCAGGTCCCTCAGGGACAACAAATCCTCGTCACTCAGGACCTGTATGCGGTCTCTGGGGTTGATGGTATCGGCCTTCGAGGCGATACCCTTCGCTCAGTTTCACACACGGTCTCTTCAAGCGGAGATGCTGGCCAGGTGGGACAGACTACCTCAGTCCTTGGATCTGAGTGTCTCGTTGGACCAGAATGGATCTTCTGTGGTGGCTTCAGTCCCCGGCTGTGTCGGAAGGAAAATCCTTCCATCCGTTACTGTGGACAGTGATTACCACGGATGCCAGCCTGTCGGGCTGGGGTGGTGTACTGGGCAACCTGTCTGCCCAGGGCACTTGGCCGGAGGAGGAATCCTCCTTTCCGATCAACATATTGGAATTGAGAGCGATCAAACTGTCTCTTCCAGTGGTCGGATCGACTTTGAGGACGTCCCGTTCGGGTACAGACGAACAATGCTACCGCGGTGGCTTACATCAACCACCAAGGGGGCAACAGGAGTGCCCGGGCGGCCCGGGAGGTGACCGACATTCTGTCTTGGGCCGAGACTCATGTCCCGGCGATTTCGGCAGTTCACATTCCGGGTGTGGAAAATTGGCAGGCAGATTATCTGAGCTGCCAGACCCTGGATCAGGGGGAATGGTCTCTACACCCGGAGGTCTTCAACATGCTGTGTGTGAAGTGGGGATCCCCGAACGTGGATCTGTTCGCATCTCGGCTAAACCACAAGGTGGAAAGGTTCGTGTCAAGAACACGCGATCCTCTGGCGGACGCCTCGGATGCGCTTGAGGCCCCTTGGCATCAGTATCTGATGTATGCCTTTCCTCCGATTCAGTTGTTATCCAGGTTCCTTCGCAGGTTAGTCTCGGAACCGAACTTGGTGATTCTGGTGGCACCGGACTGGCCACGCTGGTCCTGGTACGCGAACATCGTTCGTCTTGCAGTCGCGCCTCCTTGGCGGCTGCCGATGCGAGAAGATCTACTGTCTCAGGGACCGATCTTCCATCCTGCTTTACAGTCGCTGGCTTTAACGGCCTGGCTGTTGAAAGCCAGGTCCTGAGAGACAGGGGTCTCTCCCCAGAGGTCATTCCTACTTTGATTAAGGCTAGGAAAGCCACGTCTGGCAAAATCTATTACCGTACCTGGAAGGCTTATTTTGCCTGGTGTGAGTCCAGGGGGTTTTCTCCTCGCTCATACTCGGTGTCGAGAGTGTTGGCTTTTCTCCAGTCTGGTGTGGACCAGCGCCTGGCGCTGGCCACGATAAAGGGCCAGGTTTCTGCACTGGCTGTTCTTTTTCAATGCCCTGTGACGTCTCATTCCTTAATTCGCACCTTCATTCAAGGTGTGCGACATTTGGCCCCTCCCCGAAGGGAGCCTTTACCTCCATGGGACTTGAACTTGGTTCTGTCCGTGTTACAGCGTTCTCCCTTTGAAAACATCCGGGAGATATCGTTGTCTCTGCTGTCCAAGAAGGTTGCCTTTTTGGTGGCGATTACTTCGGCTCGCAGGGTGTCAGAGTTGGCGGCGTTGTCTTGCCGCTCTCCCTACCTGGTGGTTAATAAAGATAAGGTGGTCTTGCGACCTAACTCGTCATTTCTCCCTAAGGTGGTGTCTGACTTTCACCTTAATGAGGACATTGTTTTGCCTTCACGCTGTGCGAAGCCTAAGCATCCTAAGGAGGTTGCATTGCATTCCTTGGATGTTGTCAGGGCGCTCAGGGTTTACCCGTCGTCCACTGAATCCTTTCGGAAATCAGATTCCCTCTTTGTCCTTCCTGAGGGACCTCGGAAGGGCATGGCTGCGTCTGCAGCGACCATTGCCAAATGGATCAGACAGATGATTGTCCAGGCCTATGCTTTGAAGGAACGTGTTCCACCCTTCCCTGTTAAGGCGCACTCTACCAGATCGATGAGTACGTCCTGGGCCTACCGGCATCAGGCCTCGGTGGCCCAGGTGTGCAAGGCTGCGACTTGGTCGTCGGTGCACACCTTTTCCAAATTCTATAAGATTGATGTTCTGGCATCAGCTGATGCCTCCTTTGGCCGCAAAGTTCTCAGTGCAGCAGTGCCATAGGGGACCCTTTTTTTTGTGAGTCCCTGGCTGTTGGGGTTGTTTATCCCCTGGTTTATTTGCTTTCCTGGGCTGTTGCTCCTGTTGAGCCTTTTTTCCTGTTGCCCAGAAGGTTCTCTTACTGTGCGTGTAAGGTTCCTTTCTCTGATGTGGGTACTGCGTTGCCTTTTATACGGTTGCTTCTCCCACCCCTCATGTCTACACTGCTTTGGGACATCCCATTGATGAAGACTATATGAGGGGCGGTGACTGTCAGAGGACGTAAGAGAAAATGGAATTTTTGTAAAATCTTACCGTAAAATTCCTTTCTCGGAGTCCTCCGACAGTCGCCGCCCCCGCCCCTCTTTTGGGGTTTTCTTGTACACTTACTACTATGCTACCAAACTGAGTTGGGATGGCTTACTGCAGGGGGGTATTGACCAGTGGGACAGCCCCCATGGGTGTGTCTATGCTAAATGCTTTTGTTTCTAACAAGTCTTATTCCTAGCTACTCCTGTGGCGAGGAAGTCAATACCCATTGGTTAAAACTGTATGAGTGGGCGGCAACTGTCGGAGGACTCAGAGAAAGGAATAATTTTACAGTAAGATTTTACAAAAATTCCGTTTTATGTAAAAAAAAAAAAAAAAAAATATATATATATATATATATATTTAGTTTGCGTACAGTATTGCATGAGACAGAGCTGAAAATTGGCCTGGGCAGGAAGGGGGTGAAAGTGTCCAGTTTTGAAGTGATTAACCACTTTACCACCGGAGGATTTTCCTGCTTTACGTCCAGGCCACTTTTTGCAAAAAGAGCAAAAATTTTGTGAAAAAATTGACATTTTCTGCTTTGACAGTTAAAAAATATCCAATATATTAAATTTTTGTCATATATTTAGGCCAAAATGTATTTAGCTACATGTCTTTGACAAAAAAATCCTCAATAAGCATATTTTATCCGCTTTAAGACCGAAAGACTTTACCCCATTCCCGACCAGTTAGGGGTTTTTGCGATTCGGCACTAATTCGGCATAATGGACAATTGCACGGTCGTGCGACGCTGTACCCAAATTCAATTTATGTCCTTTTTTCTCCCACAAATAGAGCTTTCTTTTTTGGTGGTATTTGATCACCTGTGCGATTTTTGTTTTTTTAATTTTTGAAAAAAAGAGCGACAATTTTGAAAAAAAAAAAAACAATATTTTTTACATTCTGATATATAACATTCCCAAAAAAAATTAAAAAATCAAAATTTTATAACATTTTAGGCCAATTTGTTTTCTGCTACATATTTTTGGTAAAGAAAATCACAATAAGCATATTTTTATTTGTTTACGCAAAAGTTATCACGTTTACTAACTACGCAAAAGATTTGTTATTTTTGTTTATTTTTTTTACTAGTAATGTGCGGCAATCTGCGATTTTTTTTTTTTTTTTTTTTTGCAGGACTGCGACATTGCGGCGGACAGATCGGACCCCTAACTGACATTTTTGACACTTTTGGGGGTACCAGTGACATTACTACAGTAATCAGTGCTATAAATATGCACTGTTACTGTAATAATGACACTGGCAGGGAAGGGGGTTAACTTTATTGGTCATCAAGGGGTTAAATGTATGCCTCTTGCTTACTGACGTGTGTGGGGGGTACTGACGTGTGTGGGGGGAGGGGATTGTGTGACACAGATACAGATCGCAGGTTCAGCTATGCTGAATCCTGTAATCTGTCCCTTTCTGTCAAATAGGAGATCCGCCCACTTTGTTTACACAAGTGGGCGGATTTCCTCACTCGATCCCCGACGATCGGGGAAGAGCGGCGGTGATCACCGCCTCCCCTCCCCTGGCCCGAGTCCACCTGTGTCAGAATAGAGGGGGCAGGATCTAGCGACATAGGTCTACTTCGCTGGACGATAACCAGCCACTTTGCCGCAGTACCAGCTCAGTGAGCGGTCGGCAAGTGGTTAATAATGCTTCTTCACTTTCTATGTGCAATTATTATTTTTCCTTTTTTTTTTTTTTTTTTTACAGAGTCCAATCTTAGAAAGAAGACTTATGGCTCTAAAATATTCGGTAAGTTGTATTCATTTTATTTGGCTTTGCTGTGCTTTGTTTTATTATTGGCCTTGAGTCCCGGTTCACACTAGGGCGACCTGTGAGGCGACCTGGTCGCCTCACAGGTTGCCGCAGGTCGCCTCCCATAGGGAAGCTGCGGACCCATTCTAATAGGAGCGACACAAGTCGCTCCGACCTAGAAAAAGGGTCCGGAGCTTCTTTTGGGCGACCAGGAGGCGACCGCCATAGACTTCAATGTTATGAAGTCCGTGGCGGTCGCTCCAAGGTGCGAAGTAGCGTCGCCCCTATGTGAACGGGGCCTTAATGTGTTTTTTTTTTTTTTTTGTTTTGTTTTTTTGTTTGTTTTTTTTGTAGTTCCAAATATATGCATAGTTAAAATGTTAATAGTTTATTATGAATATTCTGGTCTTCTCATCTAGGAAACCTTCAAGATTTCATCTCGTGCAGAGGCATCTGTGGTTCTGAAACTTACTCAGCAACTAAGTGATAGTTTGGAGCAATATTTCGTTAATTGTAAAGGACTTGAAGTAAGTTTCCAAAAGCTCAATATATTTTATGGATCTTGTACATGCAGCCTAAGTGGTTGTGAGTCCACTAAACTTTTTCTTGTTTTTTTTTTTTTTTTATGCTGTTTGTTGATTTAGCATGTAATAATGCATACAGTTGCACAAAAAAAAAAAAAAATCCTTCTGCACAAAGAGAGAACCAGTACAGTTCCATGTCCATACTGCATAAAAAAATCAGCAGTAAACATTTCAACAGTGAAGGCATTGCATATGGTTATGTTAACATTTATCGTATGCATAGCTAAAGCTTGGAAATTGTGGTTTCTCATCCACAATAATGGGGTTAGGTGGTAGGGGTAGATCAGGTCCAGAGGCCCCTGATCTTGTGTAAACTTTTAGGGGAGCCCCTGGTGGTATAAATGAGTCGGTAGAAAGGAAGAAAACATAGTGTTCCTAAACCCGCAACAGTAATATCAGTCCGTATATGCAATAAAGCTTGCTTGTTGTACTCCGTGGAACCTAAGGGGTTAATCATCTGCATTGTGTAAAAGGGCTGTTTGATCTTGGATGTACAGATCCTCCTCTTCTTGCATTGTCCCCAAAACATGTCTGGATAAGACAGTTACTGCAGTCAGGCTGCACATGCTCAGTTTGGTGTGTATTGTCCGTTTTTTTTTTTTCTTTCTTGGGAAAGTGCATGTGATCAGCACAGGGCCAATCGGCTCTGTCTAGAGTCAGTGGTCCTGGAGCCTCATAGGACAGCCAGTACAGTATGAAAACTCCTACAAGCTTTAACCATACACTAGTAGAAGTCACAAGACTGCTATATACTGCCGATGAGAAAAGTTATTTTGTTAATTTTTTACTAAAATAATTGCATTTCCATGTAGCCAGATATAGTGAATGCATTGTCCTGAGTTTAGTACCACTTTAACTTCCTCCTCTCCAAAAGAGGTGGAAGATGTGGTCTTATGTCCACTAAACTTATCACGGTTTAGTGGCTCTCATAATTTTTTCCAGATGACAGCCTCCTTGTAGCCTTTAGTTCATTTTGCTGGTTTTAATATTTTATATGTGCACTATTTGTCAGACACTTAACTGTTTCCAATATAGACTTGCTGGCCAATGCTTCCCCTTTTCCCCTATAATTTATATTATATTTATATTCTAAATATCCTTATTTACGCAAGACCACAGGCCATAGCAGCTTTTCCACTCATTAGGCTTACATGATGCAGAAGTAGTCAGCTAGGGTTCCTGTTGCTTTTGAGTATACATAGAAGATGAAAGTCATAAAACACAGTTGAGACACTCGAATATACTCCAAGGATTGCTAATGGCAATACATGGCAGGCTCAAAAGCTCTGTGTATGCAAATAACAGTCTAGGCCTCCAATAAACACACCACGCAGTCACATTCAGGATAGGCAGATTTATTTAAAGCATAACAAGATAAGTCTTATATGGTGCTCCGTTTAGAAGGAAGGCAGTGTACCACTGGGTAGTAAATAAGAGCTGGCTGGGATTTATATAGAGAGCCGATTACCAGTGCAGCAGGGAAAGCAACCCACAGAATCGGGATGGGGGGATGGCTGCCAGCCGTGGCGGGGAAGCTTAACATTGGAACCCAGTAAAGTAAGTCAGTTACCAGGAAGACATGTTTCGGGGCATGCCCTTTTTTCAAATCCTAAGGCAAGATCCATCAGTAAGGCTTTATATACCCTAGCACTGGGAATTAATTTAAAAGCAAATGCACAATAATCTAAGGCTATGCGTGCATAGGGACAAAATTAGGAACAGGTCTGCCACAAAAATTCTCTAAAATATGTGTCTAGTTGTCTCCATCCATCTAGTCTATATTGCAAAAAGAAAGGGGGGGTATGGGACTTTTATGGAGTCCAACTAGACATATAGATATGTATAACTTGTCATAAAAGATCCTCAAAAGAGGAGACCTATAGAGAGCTGACATATATTCAGATGTACACTTTTATAATATACCATATTTATTACCAATTCATAAATCACATATACATATAATAAGGATAAGAATAAATACACTTCCAACATATCCAATAAAAATTCATAAAAATACAGTGGATTACATATGACACCATATTCTCTATAGGTACATAATCTAAAAATATACAGAATTTAAATAAAATATCTGAGTAGATGTAGGCTCGACGCGTTTCATGGACCTCCGTCCATTCATCAGAAGCTTGAAATGATGAGTTCCTGATGAATGGTCCATGAAACGCGTGAAATATTATAAAAGTGTACATCTGAATATATGTCAGCTCTCTATAGGTCTCCTCTTTTGAGAATCTTTTATGACAAGTTATACATATCTATATGTCTAGTTGGACTCAATCAAAGTCCCATACCTCCCCTTTCTTTTTGCTATTCGTGCATACTTCCTTGGGAAAACATAATGTACAAAGGGCAAAAACATTACAATATGATAAAATTAAATTAGATTAAAACCTTTTCATTTTCATTAGAAACAGATAAAACCTAAATCAAATGAGGTTTTAAAAACATAAGACCCAAATTGCTGTTAACATTATTACTAGAAGTACTGTTAAGTGCGTTACACGTTTGAGAATATTATTCTGAACGAATATAACGAGTTCTTTTTAATCAATTCATTTATTTTCAACAGCATATACCAATCATAGTGAATGCAGACTACAATAGGGAATATTTAAGTATATTTATTCACAATAAATAGTTATGTTTGGGGTGACACAAAAAAGATAACTTTCACATAAAATACAAACTGAAGTGATAAATGCAAACGTGATATTTGACTCAGTGATAAAAGTAAAAAGAAAGCAGGATAACGTTTTCCCAGGAATAGTAGAAACCATAGACCAAGTGTTCTAGATATCAGACCAAAATTGTCTGTGAATTGCACAGCCAACAGTCACTAGAATAGGCTATGCAAAACGGGAGACTAAATAGCTAATATTGCGCTAAATTGGTACTAATAAAAAAACGTAGCAAAACAAAAATCAATTTTTAGAGAAAAATCTACTATGGTTAATACAACTGGGAATGTAATCTAATTACCTTGAGTATAAGATTTGAAGAATATCAGGAAAACAATAATGAAATAATCAGCAATGTATATTTACCACTTTTAAAATGGTTGCTGGATTAAAATGGTCGTTACCAGAGTCCTTAAGATGGCTGCCTTTCCCAAAATGATGAAATCCAGGGAAAAGTGCGCAGTGCCTTGTATAAATCCAAAATAAGGTGCTCTCACTCCACCAGTGACACTAGCCTCTCACCTGAAGGCTGTGAAAAAACAGCCTTGATCAACAATCAGCACAGCAGCGTCTCCACAATAGATCATCAGATACTACAGATGTCCCCTTCCCTCAGATTCAGATACAGATGCTCCCATAAAAAGCAAGAGGCAAATCATAGTGTAATATGTCACAACAACACATTTATTAAGGACAAGACAGCCTCTTACTTGAGTATGGAGATAAAACAGTGATGTACGACAGCGTAACTAGCAGAGCCTCGCTCCGCCGACAGGGACTGTGGGTGACGTCACACAATCTTCTCCCCCCTCCGCACGCGTTACGTCCATGGGTGGGACTTCTTCAGCGTATGGGTGGAGGGACGGACGTCACCCATTTATAGTAGTATTTCAACTTGGATAGCCAATACGCATTGTTGCTGAATAGCAACACAGGACGCCGGACCGGAAGTACCACGGAAGCCAGCTCTGTAAACAGCCGAAATCCGCTCCAGGACACGGTCACTAACAATAGTATAAACCGGAACCAAAACATGATTCTCAGTCTAAACCGCCCTTAATGCGTGAGAGCAAAGTGCAATACTAATGTAAAACTATAACTAATAAAAAATAAGACACCTGAAGCACTTAATGATAATGGAGGATATAGAATTATCTTGGAGTACAATGCTCAGCATAAAAAAGTAGAAAAGATCATAGCTAAGCATTGGTTGATACTCCAGCAAGATAGGCGGGACTTCCGGTGGGGGCGTGGCAGCTTTAGTTCCGGCCGTATGGGACGCAGGAGTCAGGGGCAGGTCAGAGGTCGTTGCTTCCGCTTCTGGTCCTCCGCAGGGAACGCGGGAAGTGGCATTTAAATTTGCTGTGGAGAGATCTGTCCGTTTGCGCTGCGCTCTCTGTACAGATGGAGGAGAGGACTGCAGCATCGGTGGAAGCAGGCACCGTCAGCACCGGCCAGGCTCAGGTAGGAAAGGTACAGAGGTGCCTCTATTCCTTACTATTGGGCTTTTTTGGGGTCTCTTTGGTTTGCCTCCATTGGAACCTGCCCTGCAGTTACTGAGTGTATTGTTCCTTGATCTTGCAGGCTGTGTGTTTTCTGGGAATCTTTTCACTGTTTGCTTCTGTGGGTCACTGCTCCTCCCTTGTTAGTCACTGTAGGGGGTTGTTTTTGTTAATGCTTAGCGGGCGTTCATGGTGGCTTTTTTTTCTTTATTAGGTTAAAGCCACAGTGAAAACCAGGGCCCCAGCATCGGGAAGGAGATGCCCTTCGTGTAAAAACCCGCTCAAAGATTCCTGGCCTAAACCTCTCTGCAAAACTTGTATTGCAGATTTGGTTAAAGAAGAAACTGTTCAGCAGACTAGAGATTTCATCTCTTCAGTTAATGAGCTTACACACACTCTGATGTCGGTTCGTTCCCTGTTGTCCAGGGAACCACCACCTCCCACAGATTCCCAGCAAACCTGGAAGAGCATCTTCTCAGCTATCCATCTCTAAGTCTGTAGTAACCAGTGACTCAGAGGATGAAAGGGCAAGTGCTCTCTTGTCCCTAAAAGATTCAGAGGATGAGGAAAAAGAAGAGGCTGCTAGATCTTCTAGGTGCAAACTGTCATCGGAAGAAGTAGAGGAGCTACTCGGTGCGATTTATACCACGTTAGAGATCGCAGAGGAAAAGGTTCAAATGTCAATCCATGACAAGATGTACCAGGGCCTGGAGCAGACAAAACACAAGGTTTTTCCTGTTCATAAGGTTCTTACAGAGTCCATTGAGAAAGAGTGGAAGGACCCTGAGAGGGCCCCATTTTTTTCTAAATCTCTAAAAAGGAGATTCCCCTTTGAAGAAGATGAGGCACATCTGTGGAACAAAAAGCCCAGAGTTGATGCGGCTTTCTCCCAGGTGTCTCGCCGCACGAACTTGGCGTTTGAGGATATGGGGATATTAAAAGATACCATGGATAAAAGGGCAGATTCTCTCCTTAAAAAGGCTTGGGATTCCACTACATCCAGCCTCAAGCTGGCCATGGCCTCCACAGTAGTAGCCAGAAACTTGGAGTATTGGCTGGAACAGCTCAAAGGGCATGTGGAGGCTGGAACAGCTAGGAAAGACCTCCTGGAGTCCTTTCCCCTGCTCCTAAAGGCAGTGAAATACATGGCCAATGCTTCAGCTGAATCGATTAAAATGTCTGCCAGGTCAGCAGCCCTTGTGAATTCTGCCAGGAGGGCAGTTTGGTTGAAGACTTGGCCTGGTGATTCAGCCTGTAAGGTTAAACTGTGTGGTTTGCCCTTTGCTGGTGACTTGCTTTTTGGTCCAGATATGGAGGCGATTCTTGACAGAACATCAGATAAGAAGAAGGCCTTTCCATCCAAAAAGAAATCGCCCCCTAAGAAGAGATTTCGTCCTGTTCCACAAACCCACAGAGGGCGGGAACAAGAACAGAGATCCAGATGGTCCTCCCAGAAAGGCAAGGGAAGAGGGGGAATTCACTTCAGACCGCCTGATCAGGCAGCCAAAAGCAAGTGACATCTTTCTCCCAGTGGGAGGAAGACTGTTATGGTTCCTCCCACAGTGGGAAGAAGTGTCCGCAAGCCCCTTTGTGAGGAACATTGTGGCCCAGGATTACAAGCTAGAGTTCTCGGAGCCTCCTTTAAGCAGATTTTTGTTACTCCCCTCCCAAGGGATCCGGAAGAAGCTTCCGCAATGATGTCTCTGTTACAAGAGCAACAGGAAGTTCTCATTCAAGTTCCCAAGGGGCAACAAGGCTGTGGGTTTTATTCCCACATCTTCCTGGTAAAGAAACCCTCCGGCAAGTACCGGCTGATCCTAAATCTGAAGATCCTGAACAAATCGATTCGGTACAAACATTTCAGAATAGACACCATCTACTCAGTGACCAAGCTGCTGTCCCCAAACTGCTTCATGGCATCTCTGGATCTGAGGGATGCTTATTTGCACATCCCAATAAACCAAGATTGTCAGACATTCCTAAGACCGGTGGTCAATCTTGGGGAATCGGTCTGGCACCTCCAGTTCAGGGCCCTCCCCTTTGGCCTTTCATCTTCTCCCAGGGTGTTCACCAAAGTGATGGCGGATGCCCTGGAGCCTTTAAGGCTGAAGGGTATTTCCATTGTCCCATATCTGGACAATCTGCTAATTTTTGCGGAGTCCAAGAGCCAGGCGTTGGTACACCTTCAGGAGACTCAGGACCACCTCCAGGGTCTGGGGTGGCTTCTGAATTTGGAAAAATCCAGCTTGATTCCATCTCAGCAGATAAAGTTTCTGGGGTACAGGATAGATTCAGTCCTCCATAAAGTCTTCCTACCTCAAGAGAAGAAAGTGAAAATTCAGAACGCTGTCGCCCAGAAGCAAACCAATCGTCAAGTTACAGTCCGGTTGGCCATGGCAGCTCTGGGCTTGCTCATGGATTCTATCCCTGCTGTACAGTGGGCAAGGCTGCATTCTCGTCTTTTCTAGAGAAACATTCTGCAGAAATGGTCACATCCAGACCAACTGGAGAAACTCATCAGAATTGCCACAAAAGCAAAGCGGTCTCTGTGGTGGTGGAGGAATTCCACAAATCTGGAAGAAGGTCTGTGGTGGTCTTTCCCTCTGAACAGACGCCTGACCACGGATGCCAGTGCTTGGGGCTGGGGAGCCCACTTAGACGGTCGGCCGATGCAGGGAACATGGTCCAAAACAGAGGCCATGAGGTCATCCAACTGGCGGGAGTTGAAAGCTTTCCTTCTAGGTCTTTGGTCTTTTCAACAGGCAGTCAAGGGCCATCATGTTCAAGTTCTCTCGGACAACATGACAGCGGTGGCCTATGTGTCAAAACAAGGAGGCACAAGAAGCAGGCAGCTTTCAGATCTGGCAATCCAGCTACTCTCTTGGTCAGAGAAAAATCTGGCCTCCTTGACAGCTGTTCATCTAAAGGGATCACAAAACCTTCTGGCAGATTTACTGAGCAGAAGAATAGTGTTAGAATCAGAGTGGAGTCTGAACCAGGAAGTATTTACGGAGATTGTGGAAGTTTGGGGGGCTCCCCAGATAGATCTGTTCGCTTGTCAACAGAACGCCAAGGTCCAAAGATTCTTTTCCCTCCACAGGGAAGATCAGGCCTGGGGCTTGGATGCACTCGCTCATCCATGGGACTTCCCTTTGTCTTATGCGTTCCCTCCATTCCAACTAATCCCGTTAGTTCTCAAGAAATTCAGGGAGGAAAAGACCAATTTAATCCTGATAACACCTTTCTGGCCAAAGAGACCTTGGTTTGCCCCCCTGCTGAATCTGGCTTCACAGCCTCCTTGGAAGCTCCCATCCAGGAGGGAACTCTTAACACAGGGGAACCTGATTTATACGGAGTTGGACCGTCTACAACTGACGGCGTGCGGCGTGGTTTCTGAGGAAGACCTCTTAAGAACCAGGGGCTTGTCGGAGAAAGTCATCTCTACCCTTCTCTCCAGTAGAAAGAGGGTAACCAGGGCCATTTACATGACAGTCTGGAAAAAATATAACTCCTGGTGTTCCAGCAAGAATTTCGAAATTAAAAATTTAGTTTCAGTGCTGGAGTTTCTCCATGAAGGAATGGAGAAGGGACTGGCAGCCAGCACTCTAAAAACGCAAGTGTGGCGGCTCTTTCAGTTTTTTTTTTCGAGAGGACATTGTCCCAAGAGTCTTTAGTTATTCGATTTTTCAAGGCATTAGCCCGCAACAGGCCAGTAGCCCTTAAAGTATTTCCTAAATGGGATCTATCCATTGTTTTACAAGGTTTGACTAAGTTTCCTTCCGAACCCTTAAAAGAAGCTTCTTTGAAGAATGTGGTTTTGAAAACTATCTTCTTGATAGCTATAACCTCGGCCAGAAGAATTAGCGAGATTCAGGCCTTCTCAGTTTCTGACCCCTTTCTGATGTTTTTTCAGATCGAGTAGTTCTGCGTACAGACCCAGCCTTTCTTCCAAAGGTTGCATCATCTTTCCATAGGTCGCAAGAAATTGTGCTACCAACCTTCTCCTCAACTCCTAGTAACACTCGTGAGGAGTCCTTTCATACGTTAGACGTGAGGAGATGTTTACTTCAGTTCCTCCTCGTAACTAAAGAATTCAGAAAGTCAAACGCATTATTTGTCATCTTCTCAGGATCTCGTATAGGAGAAAAAGCATCTAAGAACACTCTAGGCAAATTGCGTAGATGGGCAATCGAGCAGGCTTATGTAGCCCAAGGGGAAGAACCTCCAGAAGGTATTTTAGCTCATTCCACAAGATCTGTGGTAACCTCATGTTCTGAAAGGGCCGGTGCTTCGCCAGAACAGATCTGCAAAGTGGCTACCTTGTCTAGTTTCTCATCCTTCCTTAGACACTACAGGTTGGTCTTGTGGTCAGCTACGAATCAGGCCTTGGGCAGAAAGGTTCTGCAGGCAGTGGTCCCACCCTAAGTGTAAGTTACTCGCTTATCCTCTCCAGGTGCTGTCCTGAGAAAACCTAAGTTAGACTTACCGGTGACGGTATTTCTAAGAGCCTTTCAGGACAGCAGCAGCTACCCTCCCTGGTTTTTGATTATAATATATTTGTAAATGTTTAACCTGTGGTAGTTGTTGCTTATGTTCTGTTTTCCAGCATGTCGGAGGCTACCCTATAACTGAGACATGGTGGAAGAGGAGTTTTATCTTGGCAGTGTTTCCTGTAATTTTGGGTGGAGCTACGCTCTCTCCAGGTGCTGTCCTGAAAGGCTCTTAGAAATACCGTCATCGGTAAGTCTAACTAAGGTTTTTATGCTATTGTATATGTATATTTGTACACAGAGACTGCGGGTGACATATCATCATCATCATCCCCTCTGATTCATTTTGTAATTGTTTTTATGCCCATATCCCGATTGCAGACATATCTTATGCACAATTGAGTTTTATTTGGGCCGGTATTCATTAATTTGATTAATTATAGTTTTACATTAGTATTGCACTTTCCTCTCACGCATTAAGGGCGGTTTAGACTGAGAATCATGTTTTGGTTCCGGTTTATACTATTGTTAGTGACCGTGTCCTGGAGCTGATTCTTGCTGTTTACAGAGCTGGCTTCCGTGGTACTTCTGGTCCGGCGTCCTGTGTTGCTATTCAGCAACGATGCGTATTGGCTATCCAAGTTGGAATACTACTATAAATGGGTGACGTCCGTCCCTCCACCCATACGCTGAAGAAGTCCCGCCACGGACGTAACGCGTGCGGAGGGGGGAGGAGACGTTACCCGCAGTCCCTGTCGGCGGAGCGAGGCTCTGCTAGTTACGCTGTTATACATCGCTGTTTTATCTCCATACTCAAGTAAGAGGCTGTCTTGTCCTTAATAAATGTGTTGTTGTGACATATTACACTATGATTTGCCTCTTGCTTTTTATGGGAGCATCTGTATCTGAATCTGAGGGAAGGGGACATCTGTAGTATCTGATGATCTATTGTGGAGACGCTGCTGTGCTGATTGTTGATCAAGGCTGTTTTTTCACAGCCTTAAGGTGAGAGGCTAGTGTCACTGGTGGAGGCAATTTGCACTGAGTGAGAGCACTTTATTTTGGATATTATATTCAAGCACTGCGCACTTTTCCCTGGATTTCATCTATGGACATTACCTTTCCCCTTTTATAAGGATTTTAGATTTTACAGCGATTTTTAATGCATGGACATTTATGTGATTTTATGTGATTTAGAGGTTTTAGTGTTTTTATTCACCCCTATTGATCGTTTTAATCATAATTCTGTTGTACTATTGAGGTTTTTGTATTTTACCTTGGTGTCAGCTGCTTGATTACATTTTATTTAATTGCTTGCGCCGATATATTTTTGTTTTTATTCTTGTTATATCCAGAATATATTCCATATCTGGCAGCAGCAAATATGGATAATATGGATGTGTTCAATTATGTTGAAAAAATGGAAATCACCTTAGGAGACATTTTCTCCAGCAATCCCATACCAAAAATAGAAGGGGATGTAGCTTCACTGTTCAAACGATTGAGTTATGCGCTGGAAAAGAAAATTAAATTGTGGTTGGATATCACCTCCTTTGAACACTACTTCACTGCTAAGATTATTCCAAGACGCCTGATAAAGAATCTTTAGACGAATGGAGGGACTTTTTTTTTACCAGGAAAGGTTTGGAGCTCATTAACCTTTTACTCCAGAGAAAGAAAAGAAAAATGAAAGTTGTGGAAAATCAGATTAAAGAGATCCAGTCCCTACTAGAAACTCATAGAGTGTCAGATGAGTACAGTAGGTTATCTGGTATCCTTAAGAATAGGTTGGCCAAGTGGGATCTGGAGATTCAAACTAAAAAGAGAAAGAAGTTTATTAGAGATCTCACAGATTTGAATACGGAGTGTGTTTTCAAATGGCAAAAAACCATAGTTAATGTTGATAATAATATAGTGGTAGAGGAGCCCGACCCACCCCAAACTCAGGTGGTCATCCCAGTGAGACCTCCTGTCCGTCCACCCCCGGCATATTACCCTGAATCACAGGGATTTGTCCCTGTTATTAAGAAAAGGGGGGGTAGAGGGACACACTCTGAAGGAGGAAGAGGGAGAGGCCAGTACCATCATGGCAACCCAGGTGTTAACTATAACCAGTCGGATTATTATCAGAATGATCATTATTATACATATGGCGCAGAACAATATACATCTAGCCCAAGGAGAGGGTGTAATAGAGGTAGAGGAAGACCTCCCTCTAGATCTTTTAACCCTACAGTAACCACACATAATAGGTTTGAACCTTTACAAGAAAATATTTTAGGGTATCAGGGGGGTTGGGGGAGACCTCCTCCCACCCCCTCCCCCTTGCACAGGAGAACGGATGGAGAAGGAACCACAGCCCTGGACCTGCCAGTCCGTTCCCAGGAAAAAGAAAAAATATAGAGGCAACAGAGGAGGAAGGAGATTACAAAAGAAAAAAATCCCGACAGGTACAGGAATTTTTAATCGGAGCGGAGTTCCTTTGGACTTGAACGAAATGAGGGTTTTGGATAGAGGCCTCAAATTTGCCCCAGTAAAAAACCTTAACAAGTTTCAGACTTATGTGGGGATAAAGAAACTTGTCAGAAGTCTTAATTTTAAAAAATATTATCTTTCAAACCCCATACTACGGAATTCTGATCAGATTGGGAGTACTGTGCCTGCACCAGTCACTCAGACATATACGAAGTTAAAAAACAAATCCATTTTTAATCCGGTCAACAAGGATAATACGTTTTTATATGTTTTTAAGAGTTTGGTGTGCAATGATTTGGAGAATCTCAAGATTAGGCCCCATACTGATCCCATGTGTGAGAGCACCTTATTTTGGATTTATACAAGGCACTGCGCACTTTTCCCTGGATTTCATCTATGGACATTTCCTTTCCCCTTTTTATAAGGATTTTAGATTTTACAGCGATTTTTAATACATGGACATTTATGTGATCTTATAGATTTTAGTGTTTTTATTCACCCTTATTCATAGTTTTAGCGCTGCACTATCATAATTCTGTTGTACTATTGAGGTTTTTGTATTTTACCTTGGTGTCAGCTGCTTGGTTACATTTTATTTACTTGCTTGCGCCGATATATATTTTTTTTCCCAAAATGATGGCCGGTTAGGGAGGAGTTGCGTCTGGCGTCCTTCAGAGTTTCAAGTGAGAGATGGAGTGTGTATGAGTATGGATGGATGGAGGGATGTGTGTGTGTGTTGAAGTGGTTTAGTGTGTCTCATCTCACATCTGGGTTCCTTTTTATTTTGTGTTGAACAAAAGGGCTGTAAAAATTACAATAATCCGAACCCAGAAGGAGAAACTTCATCCCCATTGGTTGGGATTACTTAACCATTAACTGGTGTGGTCATTGGGCGACACCTCTACTAGTCACCCAGTATATTGTATATTAAAATTATGTGAGAATTTCTTCATTTAGTTATAACCATAAAAAACAATATAAGAATCTGTCCATATTCTCATGGTAAAGGCGTGGCCAGCTGATATTTCCATTATGTGTCTATATAAGGATTGGATCTGGTAACACAGTTTAATGAGTATGCATTATTAAAACAGTATATATATATATATATATATATATATATATATATATATATATACAGTGGGTACGGAAAGTATTCAGACCCCCTGAAATTTTTCACTCTTTGTTATATTGCAGCCATTTGCTAAAATCATTTAAGTTCATTCTTCTTCCTCATGAATGTACACATAGCACCCCATACTGACCAAAAAACACAGAATTGTTGACATTTTTGCAGATTTATTAAAAAAGAAAAACTGAAATATCACATGGTCCTAAGTATTCAGACCCTTTGCTCAGTATTTAGTAGAAGCCCCCTTTTGATCTAATACAGCCAGGAGTCTTTTTGGGAAAGATGCAACAAGTCTTTCACACCTGGATTTGGGGATCCTCTGCCATTCCTCCTTGCAGATCCTCTCCAGTTCTGTCAGGTTGGATGGTAAACGTTGGTGGACAGCCATTTTTAGGTCTCTCCAGAGATGCTCAATTGGGTTTAAGTCAGGGCTCTGGCTGGGCCATTCAAGAACAGTCACGGAGTTGTTGTGAAGCCACTCCTTCGTTATTTTAGCTGTGTTCTTAGGGTCATTGTCTTGTTAGAAGGTAAACCTTCGGCCCAGTCCGAGGTCCAGAGCACTCTGGAGAAGGTTTTTGTCCAGGATATCCCTGTACTTGGCCGCATTCATCTTTCCCTCGATCGCAACCAGTCGTCCTGTCCCTGCAGCTGAAAAACACCCCCACAGCATGATGCTGCCACCACCATGCTTCACTGTTGGGACTGTATTGGACAGGTGATGAGCAGTGCCTGGTTTTCTCCACACATACCGCTTAGAATTAAGGCCAAAAAGTTCTATTTTGGTCACATCAGACCAGAGAATCTTATTTCTCACCATCTTGGAGTCCTTCAGGTGTTTTTTAGCAAACTCCATGCGGGCTTTCATGTGTCTTACACTGAGGAGAGGCTTCCGTCGGGCCACTCTGCCATAAAGCCCCGACTGGTGGAGGGCTGCAGTGATGGTTGACTTTCTACAACTTTCTCCCATCTCCTGACTGCATCTCTGGAGCTCAGCCACAGTGATCTTTGGGTTCTTCTTTACCTCTCTCACCAAGGCTCTTCTCCCCCGATAGCTCAGTTTGGCCGGACGGCCAGCTCTAGGAAGGGTTCTGGTCGTCCCAAACGTCTTCCATTTGAGGATTATGGAGGCCACTGTGCTCTTAGGAACCTTAAGTGCAGCAGAAATCTTTTTGTAACCTTGGCCAGATCTGTGCCTTGCCACAATTCTGTCTCTGAGCTCTTCAGGCAGTTCCTTTTGACCTCATGATTCTCATTAGCTCTGACATGCATTGTGATCTGGAAGGTCTTATATAGTCAGGTGTGTGGCTTTCCTAATCAAGTCCAATCAGTATAATCAAACACAGCTGGACTCAAATGAAGGTGTAGAACCATCTCAAGGATGATCAGAAGAAATGGAAAGCACCTGAGTTAAATATATGAGTGTCACAGCAAAGAGTCTGAATACTTAGGACCATGTGATATTTCAGTTTTTCTTTTTTAATAAATCTGCAACAATGTCAACAATTCTGTGTTTTTCTGTCAGTATGGGGTGCTATGTGTACATTCATGAGGAAGAAGAATGAACTTAAATGATTTTAGCAAATGGCTGCAATATAACAAAGAGTGAAAAATTTAAGGGGGGTCTGAATACTTTCCGTACCCACTGTATATATATATATATATATATATATATATATATATATATATATATATATATATATATATATATATATATATATATGTGTATATATATATATATATATATATATATATATATATATATATATTGTAACAGGAAGTCAGCTAAATCTGGGAATGTAGTCACAGGAAGGAGATACATTTCCACCTGATTTAGAAAGTCCATTAATTAATTGAGGGTGTTGGCTACAGAGCTAGCCAGCAGGAAGTTGAAAGGCCTTCACCTGTTCAGAATGAGGGAGTTAAGTCTCTATAATTTGTTCAGAGAAAGTCCTATTGTTTGCTGCCTCCAGAAGCTGCCTCCTGAAGCCATGTGGGCTGGGAGCAGGAGGACAGTCAGCGTGTGCCTCCCGACAGGATGTGTGGGCCTGGGAGAAGACCCCCCGGAGTGATGTGTGCCCGGGACGGTAACCAAGGGTGAATACGTCTCAAAGGTGAGAAGACGAACTGTTGATGTGAAAGAAATAAAAGGACTATTGAGTGTCCGCTGTAGGACAAGGAAGTCTGCCCGACGGTAGGTTGGAGACAGACACTTAGGCAGGTTCCAGTTGTGAGAAGGTAGCCGCCCACAGAGGCAAGGATTTATTTTGTGTTTTATTTTATTTTGGATGTTTTGCTGCATACAGCCTGGTGAAGAAAACACCATTTAATAAACCACACTGTTTGTTTGCAAGCACTTGTCGGCTACCTCTCTGGGAAAACGCACCCCCCAAGGGGTCGTCCACACCCGCCACCGAGCTAATCCCTTACATATGGTGGAGGTATGCAGTGGGCAGAAGCGAAGATCCCTGCAAGGAAGTGCAAATGTTTGATGAACTTTGTCTGGTGCATGAGATTGCACAATCTATGTGTGCAGGAGAGAAGATCCTGACAGAAAAAAAAAAAAAAAAAAGTGTTTTAAAGAGACAGGGGTCTCAAAATTTTTTGATGAACTTTGTTGTGTCTGGTGCAAGTGACTGCACAAACTGTGTGCGCAGGAAAAGAGATCCTGCAAGAGAGAGAAAAACTACATGTGTTGAAGAGACAGTGGTCTGAAAATTGTTTGCTGGACTGTGAAAAATTTTTTGTGGAGTTATTGGAGATGGGGCGGTCCAAACGCCTGAAAAATGCAAAGATAGATGAAATGAGAGACCGGATTCTATGGATGGAGGGGATGTTGCCGTCTGAACCAGCCCCATCCATGCCTAAAGAGAGTTTACTAAAGAGGAAGGTTGTTGTCCCTAGCAACACTGATGAAACTGCTATGGAGACGCAGTGTGCTCAGATGAAAAGTAAACTCAAAATGGAGGAGATGTTGAAACATCTGATTATATCAAATGCAGCTCAACAGCAAGCAAATGCAGCTCAACAGCAGGCAAATTCGGTTTTTAAGCAGAGCTTTGCAGCTCAACAAAAGGCTCATCAAGAGAGCATGGCAGGCTGGAAACAGAGACGCCAGCAGCCAATGGAGGCCATCGGTTTGGAGGAAACCGAGTATGTGTGCAGGGCTGAGTTGGATGCCTTGCAACGGAAAATGGAAGAAAAGGAACAAGCCTTGGAATTGCTTAAAATGGAGCATAGAAACTTGCAGGAAACAAATGAACTACTCAAGTCTCATGTGTCACAGTGGGAAGAATCCACTGCTCTTCTTTTGGTCGAGTTGCAAAAACGCAGAGAGACTATAATGGAGAAAGATACCATCCTCATGGAAAAGGAAAGTGAAATTCAGACTTTGCAGAAGCAAAGTATGGCTGATATGTTGGAGTTGCGTAATCAGCTGGAAAAAAGTCTTCAGTCTTTGGGAGCTACAAAAATAGACCTGCAGGAGTCGCAGGAACAGAATGTTGCTCTGGAAGCGACATTGTCTCTCAGCGACAAAGAGAAAAGTGAAAGAGAGGCTAAATTACTGAGTACTGTGTATGAGCTCACTACTTTAAGCAATGTGGTAGATGAATGGCGTGCGGACTGTGAAAGTTGGAAAGGGGAAGCCCAACGTGTCCAGCAGCAGTTAAAGGAGAAAGAAGCCTGTGTGGCAGAATTACATTCTTATTCCCAGATGCTAGCCAATGAGGTGAAGGCTCTTATGCAGGGAAAAGAAGATTGTGAACATAAGAGGGAAAAAGTAGAGGCACAGCTTCTGGAATCGCAAGTCAAGGTGTCAGAAGGTGACCGATTGTGTGCTAAGCTGTCAGAGAAGGCAAACCGACTGCAGGTTGAGTTGGACAATGTTACAAATCAGCTTTCTCAAGCAGACAGCAAATCTAGAGAAATTGCGGAAGATTTTTCTATCTTGGAATCGCAGCTGCAAGACACGCAGGAACTCTTACAGGAAGAGAGGTGTCAAAGGCTGAGTTTTAGCACAAAGCTCAAACAAATGGAAGATGAGAAAAATGGCTTCCTGGAACAATTAAAAGAGGAGGCGGAAGCAAAGAAAAACCTATCAGAGCAAGTCGCAACATTGCAAGCTCAGATAGCGGTTATGAAAAAACGCATGGAAGAAAGCGTTGGTTCATTACAGTGTGTTGAAGATGTGAAAAAGAAGTTTGATCAGATGCTTGGTGAAGAGAAGAATGTGTCTGCAAAATATGCAGAAGAACGCGCACGTGCAGAAACGGAGGTGCGTGATAACGAGAGCAAAGCCCTGTTCTTGGCTCGCTCTTTGGAGGAAGCTCTAGAGTGTAAGGCTGAACTAGAAAGTGTTGACAAACAGCTGCGTACAGAAATGGAAGAATTGGTCAGCTCCAAGGATGATGTTGTGAAAAGAGTTCAGGAGCTAGAAAAGTCTAAGCGAGCCTTAGAACAGCAAGTAGAAGAGATGAAGATTCCGTTGCAGGAACTGGAAGAGGAATTCCAGGCAACAGAGGATCTGTCCCAAAGAGGGGATAGTGTGCCTGATGCAGTTTTTAAAAGGATCAGTGTTTTGGGGTCTGTCCTGAGTGAGCCTCAGAAATGTGATGACATGTGGCTTGAATCACCCCTGTGGAATAAACCGTTCCTTCAAAAACTTCAGCAAACAAAGGAGCTGTGTAAGAAATGTGATGTTTTCTCAGTTCAGGCTGAAAACCTAGTGGAGAAAACTAAAGCGGAGAAAACTAAAGCAAGTGATATAAATCTGGGAGAAAAAAGCAAACGCCACCTAGTGGAGAAAACTAAGGCTGTTGATGAAAACGTGAAGCAAATTAAGTTCAAGTGCCTTTCAGGGAATATTTCCAAAATGGAACTGGTGAAAGACAGGTGGCAGAAATTTGATCGTGATCTTGAGATACATTCCATGTGGAATTCAGATAGAGAAAAGGAACTAGGTGACCTTGAGCGGTCAAATAGTTCAGCAGAAAGTGCATTGAAGAAACCTGTAAAAGAATGTGTTGCAGTTCCATGCTTCTTCACTGATGCAGAGAGGAGGTCTATAATGGATACCACCCAGATCGCTGGGTTCAACTGTGTTGTTGCCTTTGACCCCTATGTTGGTGGAAGGAAAGTTGATGATGTTCTGGTTGGCTACTTCTGTGAAGAGTTTGGCAAGAAATATAAACTGAATATCAAATCAAATAGTAGGCCTTTACTGCGACTCGCTCAGGAGGGCGAAAAGTTTAAGAAGTTGATGAGTGCAAATGCTTCAGATCTGCCTATGAATATGAAATGTTTGAATGATATTGATATCTCTGGGAAAAGGAACAGGGGTCACTTTGAAGAAATGTGTGACAGCCTGTTGTCTCAATTGGAAAATCCTCTGCACAGCATCTTAGAGCAAGCAAAGCTCAAGAAGGAAGATCATTCCCTTTTACAACAAAAAGTCAATGATTGTGTACAGCTGTATGGAGAGGCAACTCAAGTCACAGAGGGATGTCAAGAGTCCCTACTTGGAACAAAGCTTAGTGAAGCAGAGGTTCTCAAAGTTTTGTGGAAAACATTTATGGATTGCAGAGAGAGGCGTCTTAAGAATGTTGAAGACATTAAGACTAGCCCAATTGAGTTGCCTATGGATCACGGTCCTCCGTGGTGGATTGGACAGACGGTTATGAGGGACAAGCTGTCTGACATTTATGAGAAAGCTGTCAATGAAGATGACAGAAACGAGAAGGAGCGAAATGATGCCAAAAATGCAGTTGAAGAATGTGTATATGAGATGAGAGACAAACTGTGTGGCATTTATGAGAAATCCGTCAATGAAGATGACAAAACAGTTTCATCCGGAAGCTTGAGGATAATAGGAGGCTTATCAGTGAGTCAGCAGTGCTTGACACATGCGTGCCTGGAAATCTGTGTCCCAACCCTAGGGTTGAAACAAGAGGGGGGGGTATGTAACAGGAAGTCAGCTAAATCTGGGAATGTAGTCACAGGAAGGAGATACATTTCCACCTGATTTAGAAAGTCCATTAATTAATTGAGGGTGTTGGCTACAGAGCTAGCCAGCAGGAAGTTGAAAGGCCTTCACCTGTTCAGAATGAGGGAGTTAAGTCTCTATAATTTGTTCAGAGAAAGTCCTATTGTTTGCTGCCTCCAGAAGCTGCCTCCTGAAGCCATGTGGGCTGGGAGCAGGAGGACAGTCAGCGTGTGCCTCCCGACAGGATGTGTGGGCCTGGGAGAAGACCCCCCGGAGTGATGTGTGCCCGGGACGGTAACCAAGGGTGAATACGTCTCAAAGGTGAGAAGACGAACTGTTGATGTGAAAGAAATAAAAGGACTATTGAGTGTCCGCTGTAGGACAAGGAAGTCTGCCCGACGGTAGGTTGGAGACAGACACTTAGGCAGGTTCCAGTTGTGAGAAGGTAGCCGCCCACAGAGGCAAGGATTTATTTTGTGTTTTATTTTATTTTGGATGTTTTGCTGCATACAGCCTGGTGAAGAAAACACCATTTAATAAACCACACTGTTTGTTTGCAAGCACTTGTCGGCTACCTCTCTGGGAAAACGCACCCCCCAAGGGGTCGTCCACACCCGCCACCGAGCTAATCCCTTACAATATATATATATATATATATATATTAGGAATAAATGATTTACCCGTATAATATATCAACCCTCAAAAATTTCGCTCGCATTTTGCGAGTGGAATGCTGAGGAGGGAGAAATAGGGCTGTGCTGTATGGGGAATGTAGTGAGATCCCACTGCCTGCTGCCGTTCACAGCGCAGCCTGCATTCTCTGTATACAGCTCCTCTCCACCTCCTGCACCTGGGGCCGCCCCCTCTCTGACCGGCTGAATGTCCCCGCCCCTCACAGGCTCGCAGCGCGAGCATTACACTCAGTTAACGGAGTGCCTGGGACCTCCCCACTCCACCCCCACTTGATACATGTCCCTGCCCCTCACAGGCTTGCAGCGCGAGCATTACACTTGGTTAACTGGGCCCCTGGGACCTCCCCACTCCACCCCCCCACCTGATACACATCCTCGCCCCCACAAAAGAGTGCTGCTTTCCACTTACCTCCTAAAGTATGTGCCCGCCCCGCACAGGCTCGCAGCTTCAAGGGATTCCTGTGACCACCCCTCTCCACCTCCCTCTACTTGCATAATCAAGGATGTGGGCGGTGCATGCCTCTTGTGGGTGGGCTCAAACCTTCTTAGTCCACCCTGTGCACTGATGCCTGACAACCCCCCTCTCCCCCCTTGGCTGCAGGAGAACGGTGGACATGATCACAACTTTATCTACATAGATCTAAAGCAGAATTCTTCAGTGAAACAAGCTAATGATGTGAACATTGCTGATGTTGGCTACTACATGGAGAAAAATGTAAGTAATGATCTTCTACGGTAGGTAATTTTCACAATAGTTAAATACCACAATGGCTAACTGGACCAAGTTTTCAACATCTTAAAGCCCAATGGAATCCTCTTGCACTGTAATGCTGTCAAGGTGTATATACATAAATAAACTTAAAGCAGTGTATTTAAGTGGTGCAGGGTATATTGAAGAAAATTACTGTATATGCAGCCTTACTACATTAGGTATAAGATGTTCAATCAGGCATTAATGGACTATTTTTTTTTCTTTCCTTTTTAAATTGCATGTCAGACCCAGTGTAGCGGAGAAGTAGTTCAATCTACAGGGCCTCCGCTGGTAGACGAATGGCTCGTTCCGTTGTGCTGCTGCCTCTCCTCTTTGTTTGGTAGTTACTGCCGATCGTGGATCTGCTGTGCGGTTTGCAATCCCGTCGCTTGCCACCAGTTGTAGCGGAGAAGTAGTTCAATCTACAGGGTCTCCGCTGGTAGACAGGAAAACAGGTAATATTCCAAACAGGCAGGTACAGCATGCAACAATCCAGGTAGCGTTATACCATTCTTCCCTCCCAAGGACTAGACGACACATAGGCTGAGAGTCAAAACTCATAGTTACATAGTTACATAGTAGGTGAGGTTGAATAAAGACAATAGTCCATCCAGTTCAACCTGTGTAGGTGTGTGTGGCTGTAATCATCTCACATACCCCTGAATGTTCTGATCCTTGAGATGTAAGTCTAAGAGTCTTTTGAAAGCCACCATACTACCCGCAGAAACCACCTCTTGTGGTAGAGAATTCCACAATCTTGTAGCCCTAACAGTAAAGAACCCCCCACGTTGCCTGAGGTTAAAACGCTTTTCCTCTAATCGCATTGTATGCCCTCGAGTCCTCATGCAATCCCTTCGAATGTACAGCTTTTTATCTAAGCTGGGATCCCCATTAAGATATTTATAAATTGCTATCATGTCCCCCCTCAGACGTCTCTTCTCCAGGGAGAATAAATCGAGCGATTGTAGACGCTCTTCATAGTCAAGGTCCTCCAATCCCCTAATTAGTTTAGTTGCCCTTCCCTGGACTCTCTCCAGCTCCAACACATCCCTCCTGAGGACTGGCGACCAGAACTGGACAGAATACTCCAGATGCGGTCGGACCAGAGTTTTATAAAGTGGAAGGATTATAGTCTTATCTCTGGAATACATCCCTTTCTTTATGCATGCTAATATTCTGCTGGCTTTGGCAGCTGCCGCTTGACATTGCATGCTGTTGCCTAATCTATCATCAACCAAGACTCCCAGATCCTTCTCCATTTTTGATTCCCCCAAGGGTTCCCCTCCTAACGTGTATTGTGTTTTTATGTTTTTAGTCCCCAAGTGCAAAACCTTACACTTCTCCACGTTAAACCTCATTTGCCATGTCGTTGCCCACTCTGTAATTTTGTCCAGGTCATTCTGTAGGATATCTGCTTCATGCTGTGCAGTTATTGCCCTGGCCAATTTTGTGTCATCTGCAAAAACTGATATCGAACTACTGATCCCGACCTCAATGTTGTTTATGAATAAATTGAACAAGGTTGGTCCCAGGACTGAGCCCTGGGGCACCCCGCTTACTACCTCAGACCAGTCTGAGTATGCGCTGTTTATTACCACTCTTTGGACACGCCCTTTAAGCCAATTCCGTATCCAAGAGCAAACCCTGCTGTCGATACCTGCAGACCTTATTTTATAAATTAAGCGCTTGTGGGGAACTGTATCAAACGCCTTAGCGAAATCCAAGTACACCACATCCACTGGTCTCCCCCTATCTAGCTCACAGCTCACCTCCTCGTAGAATGTTAATAGATTGGTTTGACAAGAACGCCCATTTGTAAACCCGTGCTGATTACTGCTGATGATGTTGTTGTCTTTAGCAAACTCTACGATATATTCCCTTATCATCCCCTCCAGAAGTTTACATACTATTGATGTCAAACGGACAGGCCTATAATTTCCCGGGATATGCCTCTGGCCCTTTTTGAATATTGGAATCACGTTAGCTTTCTTCCAATCCCCTGGTACATCTCCTGTCCTAATACTGTCAGCAAAGATCAGGAACAGTGGTCTGGATATAACCTTACTGAGTTCCTTGAGTACTCTCGGATGTACGCCATCCGGGCCTGGTGATTTGTTTGTGTTGAGTTTATCCAGCCTTTCCCTGATTTCACCCTCTGTTAGCCATAGTGGCAAGTCCTGTGTATTACTACTAACCAAACAGTCATGGTCAGTGTACCCCTCCGTTTCCTGTGTAAAGACTGACGAGAAAAAAGCATTCAGCACGGTTGCTTTTTCAGTGTCCTCTGTAACCATCCTCCCATCATTGTTAATTATGTGTGCAATATGCTCTGCCCTAGTTTTTTGCTGTTGATATATTTAAAGAATTTCTTTGGGTTTTTTTTACTATCCTCCGCTATTTGTCTCTCAAAGTTGATTTTAGCCATCTTGATTTCTTGTTTACTTTTCTTATTTGCCTCCTTGTATTGCTCGAAAGTCGATACTGTGCCCTCTGATTTATACTTATTGAAGGCCAATTTTTTTTCCCCTAATAAGTTTTTTGACGCTACGGTTTAGCCAGCCAGGTTTGGCTTTGTCTCTTCTAAATTTATTTCCCATAGGAATGCACTGCAAGATGCCTTTGCCTAATATGTTCCTAAAGCATTCCCATTTTTCCTCTGTGGTCAGGGATCCCAGGGTTTGGTCCCAGTTTACCCTTTCCATCAATGAGTACAATTTTGGAAAGTTTGCCCTTCTGAAGTTTAGGGTTCTTATGTTCCCCACTTGCCTTGTTATATTATTATTTATACTAAATGTGATCATCCTGTGATCGCTAGAGCCCAGGTTGTCCTGGACTCCTACCTGCGAGATTAGGTCTGGGTCATTAGTGATCAATAGATCCAGGACTGCATTTTCTCTAGTCGGAGAATCCACCAACTGTGACATGTAATTATCCAGTAAGGTTTCCGTGAATAGGCGGGCCTTCTGTGAGTGTGTAGTCCCCTCGTCCCAGTCAATGTCGGGATAATTGAAGTCCCCCAATATGACGACTGATCCCAATTTTGCCACTTTACTCATTAGTGCTAAGAATTCCAGCTCTACCTCCTCCCCTTGGTTAGGTGGCCTATAGCAAACCCCCACAATTACTTTCCCCTTTTCTCCTTCCCTATGGAGTTCAACCCACACAGATTCTAAATCCATGCTCATCCCATCCGTAATGTCACTCCTTTCTATCACCTTTATATTGTTCTTGACATAGAGACATACCCCTCCCCCTCTTTTTCCTACCCTGTCCTTCCGGTACACCGAATACCCTTGGATATTGGCCAGCCAGTCATGTGAGGGGTCGAACCAAGTCTCTGTTATTCCCACAAGGTCTATGTCCTCCTCATGTACCAATATTTCCAACTCATCCATTTTATTAGCTAGGCTCCTGGCATTAGCATATACCCCTCTTAGTTTTACGGAAGTTAAGCGCAATTGGCGGTTATGTTTATTCCTGTTTGGTCTGAGATTTTCCCGCACAGACCTGCCAATTGACATTGTGGACCTACTGTCGCTGCTGACCCTACAGCTGCCTTCAGTCCTCTGCTCCCTCCTGACTGACTCTACTTCTGAGCCCTCCCCCCCGTCTCCTAGTTTAAAAGCCCCTCCAACTTGGTGGCCATCTTTCTCCCCAAAAGAGCTGTACCGTCCCCATTAAGGTGCAGCCCATCCTTACTAAAGAGCCGGTAGCCGACTGAGAAGTCAGCCCAGTTCTCCAGGAACCCAAACCCCTCCTTCCTACACCAGTTCCTCAGCCACTTGTTAAGTTCCCTAATCTCCTTCTGCCTCTCCTGTGTGGCTCGAGGTACAGGCAGTATTTCAGAGAAAATCACCTTGGAGGTCCTTTTCCTCAATCTATTACCTAAGTCCCTGAAATCGTTCTTAAGGATCCTCCACCTACCTTTAACTTTGTCATTAGTGCCCACATGCACCATGACCGCTGGGTCATCCCCAGCCCCCCACATCAATCTGTCTGCCAGATCTGCGATGTGCCGAACTCGGGCGCCCGGTAAACAACAAACTGTTCGGTTCACGAGATCTTTTTTACAGATTGCCCTCTCTGTCCTCTTGATAATTGAGTCCCCAACTACCACAACCTTTCTAACCTTTCCTGAGTTACAGCCCCCCTTCTTCCTGGAGCCGTCCCTCCCCTGGCAGCTGGGGGAGGGCGCGTTCTCCAGCTCTGCCCCCCCTGAGTTGATATCCGCCTCAACCTGCAACTCGGCAAATTTGTTAGGGTGTAACAACTCAGGACTGGCCTCCCTGACACTCATCCCTCTACCCTTCCCAACAGTCACCCAGCTGCGTACCTCTGCTGCTTGCGACTCCTCTGTTCCTCCCTCCTCTATGCTGGCCCCTACCAGCGCCTGATAGGCAATGTCCAAGCTCCTTTCCAGGTTGTTGATGCCACGCAGTGTTGCCACTGTGTTCTGTAGGTCCAGGATCTGGTCTAACAGAGCAACAAGTCGCTCACATCTTGCACAGCAGTATTCGCCCTCGATTGGTTCATCAAGGAACGCATACATGCAGCAAGAAGTGCACTGAGTAGCATCCGCAATCCTGTTGGACATTATTACCCTCTACTCTATGGGGATAATATTAACGACCTGCTCTTCCTTACCTACACTACCTCTGTCTCCCCTGGTACTAAACCTGGGGTCCTCACCAGTCGCTAATGTCAGAATGTTTATACTGCTCTGATATAACAGTGTCTATTTATACAAATAAGCAAAGATCTGTAAGTTAGGAGAATCTCAACTTATTTCTATAAATCATAAAAATGCAAGATCGTTTTAAGTGACACTAAACTGAAGATAGAGGATACAATTCTGTGCAAAAATATATATATTTATTAAATACTTCAGTGCAAAATAAATGTCAAAAATATAATTGGTGATAAACACACAGTTTCAATAAAATGCAATAATATATATCACAAAGGTAATATGAGAATAAAATCAAAGAATATCATCTCAGAATAATAAAATGATCATAACCAAAGACTTTTAAATATGAGTGACAGTCTACATAAAAGATGGCAACCAATATGACAGGTTTGACATGTGACTTCTCTCATCCAACAGATATTCAATTTCTATGTTTTAAATACAGTTGCATGGATCAACATTGTTGGACCATGCCTTAAAAAGTCCAGATTGTATTGATAAGATATGTTTCTATTTTCTTAACCTACCATAAAGAATACATCACAACTGAACCCTTTTACTAAAAGCCAGAATCAGCTTAAATCCCAAGATAAAAGAATTAAACCAATCATACTGCAGTTAGAATGATTTAACTTCAAATCTTGATGCTAACAGGTTAGGTGATGGGTCAGTTAGGTGCATCTAAATAAGGCAGATCAAATATCTATTATTGTCTGAGAAGTCACGTTGTCTTGGTTATAGGATCAATGGTCTCCCCTGAGTTTCAGAACTCCCTCACGATCTTTTCAGTCCTCAGCTCCCCTCTCTAGCTGACTAGCACTTTTTAAACCCCCCCTGGAGTATGGGCAGGGATCTCATTACCATATAATCTCCACGTCACTAAAAGCATCTAATTACTATAATCAATTATTGGAAATTAAAATTAAACATCCACTAGGGGCAGTGTTGCATTACTTATTAAATTTTGTTTTAACATACGTCATAACATACAATGGCCTACTATTAAAAGTAACCTTGATGACCTGTTGACTAGTGAGAGCCCATTAAATCACTTGTCTGTGTCTTACACTGTCAATTAAGATGTCTGGTCTGTAGGATTTACAACACCTTGATCAGTCCAAGGTAATTCTTATATAAACACTCCTACCACATGCCTTGAAATGAAGTAATACGTTTTTAAGACGCACAAGTCCTTACACATCATAGAAAAGTATACTTATATATATATATATATATATATATATATATATATATATATTATATATCTAATATTATATAAGTATCAAGTTCACACTTCTATATTAATAAGAATACAATGTACTATCGTTAATATACATTTTACATATGATGATGTTTTCTAAAACTTATTTTTAAATAATCCTTAAAAAGAAATATACTGACTATATTGTTCATTGTTATATACAGATAAGATAACAGGCCAGACTAGCCATGAGTGACTAGTACGATGTCTCGCCAATTGATTCTTATCTGATGAGATGTGTAAAGGGGTCTTATTTATGACTGCAGACTTACAAGGATTTTCTGTAGAACTTAAGACTATGTAAAGGCATCTTGTAAAAGAACATGAACTTCCCATGAACTCCTAACAAAATGGATCCTGTCCTGTTCAGAATCTTATATGCATAATATGGCATATACATGGCTTTTAAAATCATTTTTATTCTATTAGTTAATTACACCCAATAGTTCCGACACTAATATACTCACCAGTCGCTAAGATCCAACAGACGCAAAGATACTCACCAGTCGCAAAGATACTCACCAGTCGCAAAGATACTCACCAGTCGCAAAGATACTCACCAGTCGCAAGAAACTCACCAGTCGCAAGAAACTCACCAGTCGCAAGGATACTCACCAGTCGCAAGGATACTCACCAGTCGCAAGGATACTCACCAGTCGCAAGGATACTCACCAGTCGCAAGATACTTACCAGTCGCAAGGGTACACACCAGTCACAAGATACTTACCAGTCGCAAGGATACTCACCAGACTTCCCAGGTACTCAGTTGCAGAGACAGTCACACAGCAGTCAGTCGCAGCACTGTCAAACAGCTATTGATTTCTCACAGAGCTCAGTCACACAGCTTTCTCCCTGTTTGCAGCTGCTGCCTTACTCACAGCTGCTGCCACACACACACTGGGACGGATGTCTCCTCCTCCTCACTGGGCACGGACGGTCCTCCTCCTCTTCGTCCAGGCGCTAAGGGAGGGAGGCAGTTTCCGACCTCCACCGCCGCGCTCTTCCTCGGTCCCTGCACCCGGTATCCTGGTGCGGTTGTTCACGTCCCTGCTGCCGCTCCCTCTGCTCTTCTAGCGGCTCCCGTCCTCCACCGCCGCTCAGTTGATGGTTACCAGCCCCCTGCACGGTGCACCCCTTGTGCGGCTCTCCCCGCACGTGTCCCCGCAGCTCCTCTTCCTCCTCGCTCCCTTGCCGCACGTACACACACTTCCGGTTTCTCTCAGCGCCGCCTCCGGTCAGCGCTGAGAGAATGCCTTGTTTATTGAAAACACAAGGGATCTACACTCTGCCAAAACCCCTCCCTCTTCGAGACATTCCACACACAAAGCTGAACATCCCATAATAACCTTACTCTGCCAGACAGGAACAATAGGACAATAGAATGCATGTATTTAACAATAACAAACCCCCACCTATCTCCTGAGGGACACTGCTCCCTCACTCTTTCAACACAAACCCCACTCTTAGTGTCCATTCTGCTACACCCAGAAAGAGTTTTACTGTTAATTTACAGTGGAGGCATTGGTAAAATATATAAAGAAGTGTGCTGTGAGGAAGAAGGGGGAGTGGGGGGATCCTATGCCTCCAATTCCACCCCCTCCCCCAATCTATCACACATATGCCTTCAATTCCACTCCCCAATCTATCTTACCGTATGATAGTTGGGAGGGAGGAGGGGAGGAATTGGAGGCTTAGGTATGATAGATTGGGGAGGAGGGGGTGAAAATGGAGGCATAGGTATTATGGATTTGGCATGAGGGGTGAAAATGGAGGCATAGGTTTGATAGATTTGCTGGACGGGGGTGGAATTGGAGGCATAGGTATAATCATGGATTGGGGTGGGGGGTGGAATTGGAGACATAGGTATATGATATATTGGGGAGGAGGTGGGTGGAATTGGAGGCATAGATATGATGGATTAGGGGGGAGGGAGTGGGATTGGAGTCATAGGTATGGTAGATTGGGGGGGGGGTGGAATTGCAGGCATATGTATTGTGGATTTGGGGGTGGAATTGGAGGTATATGTATGACGGATTGGGGAAATATTGAAAGCATAAATGTGCTTGATTGGGAGGGGGATGGTTTGGAGGCCTAGGTGTGCTGGAGAGGGGAGTTTGGAGGTGTGCTAACATTGATACTGTTACTGTTAAAGTTGTTGTTGTTGTTAATATTTATTTTTGTAACTTAATTCTGAATAAAAACATTTAACAGTGTAATTTTATGAGCTATTTTACGAGGCGTGTGTAGGGGAGGAGCAGGGTAGGGTTTGGGTGGGGCAACAAGTGGCGAGTAACTCTTAAGGCCTGGCTAGTAGCTCAGGACTTGAAATTTTGAGCCCTGTACTATATATTTCACAATTAGTAGAGTTAAAAACCATGTGGATACATATATAGTTATACATATATTGCTACACGACAACTGGTATTTGTAAACCTTTCTATATATGGGCGTATATTAAGCAATCAAAGGACCAGTAGATTGTATGGCTGGGTATCATGCAAACATGAAATAAAAATAATTTTACAAGTCATGTGTCCACAGATAGCAGCCATCTTGGCCATGACGTATCTATTTAGGGTGTGCCCCTATCCTCAATTGACTAATTCATTTGGAAGGATTGGGAAACAGGGATTTCGGGCACAAGAGTTTTTTTTAAAAAAATCTTTTATTAAACAAAAAACTAAATATTTTAAAATTATAGAAAAATACAGGCAGATAATTGTGTATTGAGGACACAGTGAGACCAAAAAATGGTCTATGTTGTACAATATCTCAGTACATAGAACTTATAGAAGTAATTTACATACAGTTCAGAGTACAAGATCATTAAGAGAACCGCCGGCGGACACTCCATGGTGGAGGTTCCCCATCCGGTGAGGACTGTGCGGAAGCTGGGAACAGCGTGGCAAGGGCCGACATACAAGCAGAGGAGACATGCTCCCTACATTAAGCTCTGGTCCTTTCCAAGTTTGATAAGAGACATGGAGTGATTACCCTTACTACTATGTCACTATACACTGCCTATGTTTGAGCTTCCTAAAACGCACAGTCCTCCTCGTTAAAGATTTCTCTATGGAAATTGAGACATGTGCCTGATTACTATATGTACAGACAAAAGAAATGATATGCTCCAGACGAAGCTTTTTTGTCTAAGAAAGCGAAACATGTCGAGCAAAGGTCATATGTTACATGGTGAATGTTAACTTATACTCTTAGTTGACCCCGCTGACCGGCACCATACTATTTGGGTGTCCGCCGGCGGTTCTCTTCTGATATCGAGTAATACGGTTCCAAGAATTATATGACTACTAATGATCTTGTACTCTGAACTGTATGTAAATTACTTCTATAAGTTCTATGTACTGAGATATTGTACAACATAGACCATTTTTTGGTCTCACTGTGTCCTCAATACACAATTATCTGCCTGTATTTTTCTATAATTTTAAAATATTTAGTTTTTTGTTTAATAAAAGATTTTTTTAAAAAAACTCTTGTGCCCGAAATCCCTGTTTCCCAATCCTTCCAAACAAACATGAAATAAGCATATAGTCCATCAAACATAAAGTCCAAATGAAGGAGGAGTAAAAGAAGTGTCCAGTGTGGAAAAGGAGATAAATCACCACTTCTGCGTGTCTAAATCCACACTCAGTGCCACATGCATAGAGCTCACACCAGGCTTACCAGAGCTCAAAGGATAATAAGCATGTAATAGATTCCATCCACTAGTAGGCTGACTGGTGTCAGGGATAACAGGAAAGCCTCGCCGTACTGCTGCCTCTGGATCACAATGCAGACCACCCAAGCAGATATAAAAGCCTCTCAGCAGTCCACGTACCCAATGAAGGAAAAGGGGGAGCACAATGGCGTAGTACGTATAGGCAGTTTTATTGTAAAACAGTTAAAAACACTTACATGAACGAAGATAAACAAGCGCTTGTAAACAATGTCTCGCTGCCGCCCGATTTCCGGGTTGCATCGTGGTGACGTCAGTACGCCTTCCCTGCGCGTTTCGTGACACCTCACGTCTTCCTGGGGATGCGGGCGGCGCGCTGACGCACCACTTAAATAGCAAACATCTACATTAGGAAGGCCGCCTCTTCCGGTGTCACCCGAAGCGAGCGACGCCATCTTAACCAAGGGACCGCCAGACCTCCGGGAACTTCACACCGTAGATCATGGCAGAAAAACTAAAGGAAGCCAAATCTCGGAACGGGAGTCACCGGAAAGGGCCGAACAACCTCATATGCACACTCAAATGCTGAAAACTCTAACAACAAGTCACATTTGCAAAGCAGGTATCGAACTACCCATGATGCTGCATCAAAGGATTATGTAATAACAGACGAAGTAGCCATTTAAACTAACTTCGCATTTAGGTAACCAGCGACCAAGAATGTCCCGGAAGCTGGCTACGCCATTTTTAAACATGGAAAGCACAAATATACTGGATAAGGTCTCAAAATATATCGTACCTGAGTCCAATAATAAAGATAAAAATAATCCAGTGTATTAAAGTGCCATGAACATTAAAATTGGTAATAAATAAAGGACGTTATATGTGAATAATAACGGGAACTCTGTAATAAGACCACTGTAATAAGACCACATATCTGAACTGTTTAGGTGTGTAAAAGTATATATGAATATACAAAAATATAAAAATGTCCCAAAAGCGTCTATTAGTATCAGGTAAACACCATATACCTAATACAAAACGAAAAATAGATATAGGTGAGACACAAACATATCTCACTCTATGTACTTGGGGTAGGTACAGCATTTGCTGCAAAGGAGCGAACAACCTAAAGAATTTAAAAATATAAAAATAAAGGTGACCACAATACAGCATCATGGATCCACAACACCTTCTGGTAAGATACAAACCAGCCTAATTGACATAATACATAGGAATATGGCTCCATATAAAATATATACTAGACAGTAACCCCTAAAAGAAAATATCGTATCAACTGAGATAGGCTATGTCCTGGATCCAAAGGTGAACAGGTACACGAACAGAAAGCAATCAAGAATTGTCTATGAATGCGTTCACGTCCGTGTCGATGTTAAGACCAAAAGGAATAAAGGTCCTCATCCTATAGATCCAGGACATCTCCAGCTTTGAAAGCCCTCTCACAAAAGGCTCCCCTCTCCAATGGGGAGAAAACTTATCAATTCCAAGAAAAATAGTGCCTCGGGGGTCCTTGTTGTGCTTAATCCGATAATGGTTGGAAACTGAATGTTTCCTGAAGCCCTTCTTAATATTTGCTATGTGTTCGTTGCAGCGGACCTGAAAAGCTCTCTTGGTCCTGCCAATATATTGCAGGCCACACAGACACTGCAACAAATAGCAGGGCTTAATGGGAAATTTAATACCCAAACTGGTAGAGAGGATTTCCCTAGTATTCCTTTGCCTGCATGCATTATAAAAGCACGTCTGGCAACGGTTACATTTGTAATAACCTTTGAGCTGGTTAAAAAAGGTAGGCTTTGGCTCTGGGGGGTCCAAAACATTTGGAGCCAGCCTGTCCCGCAACGTGATAGCGCCCCTGAAAATGACCTTAGGCTTCACAGGCAATACTTCTCTGAGTCCGTTCATTTTTTAGGATGTGCCAGTGGCGCTCTATAATTTTCTTGACATTTCTATGCTGCGTGGAAAATGTGGTTACAAAAGGGGCAGTGTAAGAAGACTGTACATTCGCCGGCCGAATAGTACTGGAGAGCATGCTAGACCTATCCATGACCTCCACTCTGTTAAGAGGATCAGTCAGGAAGGATCTATCATAGTCCTTATCCAGAAAACGGTCAGTGAGGACCTGGGCTTGACGCATAAAGTCCTCATGGTGGGTGTAGTTTCTCTTGAGCCGCATGTGTTGCCCCTTGGGCACCGCTTGTAACCAGGGGGAATGGTGACAGCTGTCTGTCGGAATGTAAGCATTCCTGTCCGTAGCTTTAAAATATGTCCTAGTAATAAACTTGGCATCATCACAGGTTATTGTCAAATCTAGGAAATTAATGGCCTCCTGACTAGCCTCAAAACTAAGTTGGATTCCTCTATTGTTACAGTTCAGTTCTTCCATGAACGCATCAAGCTCTGCCTTGGGCCCATCCCATAGGAGGAGGACATCATCAATGTACCTAGCCCAGAGCAGAATCTGGGGTTTGGCACTGTTATAGATGACGTCCTCCTCCCACTGAGCCATAAAGAGGTTAGCAAGAGAGGGGGCATACTTAGCCCCCATAGCCACACCTCTATCTTGGCGAAAATATTGCCCACCAAACCAAAAATAGTTTGATTTGGTGGCAAATCTCAACAGCTCCATGATCAATTGGATCTGGAGCTCGGGGACTCCAGAGTCCCGTTTGAGGGAATCCTCCACAGCCTTCAGTCCTAGCTGGTGCGAGATGACCGAATAAAGTGATGCCACATCAGCTGTGACCAGCCACAGACCATCCACCGGAGTTATTGATGCCAGCATATTGATAACGTGCCGGGTATCCTTAATATAGGATGGGGTGAGCTGCACCAAGGGCTGAAGATACGAGTCTATGTACCTCCCCACCCGGGACGTCACAGAGTCTATACCACTGACAATGGGACGGCCCGGGGGGAGGTCAGACTCTTATGTATCTTCGGTAGGTAATAAATAATAGGCGTCCTTGGGGCCTTGGGCACCAAGAAGGCCTTCTCCTTCTTATTTAGGACACCAAGGGAGAATCCCTAAGACACAATTCGGTCCAGTTCTTTTTTTATATTGAATAACGGGATCTCTTGGGAGGGGGGTATAGGTATCGGTGTCACTGAGAATACGTCTCATTTCAGTCAGATAGTCACTTCTGTCCAATACCACCCCCTTTGTCAGCTGGACGAATCACAAGGTCTTTGTTTTGACACAAAGAATCCAAACCCTTAGTAAAATTTTGGCTCAGTCTATTTTTACGGACTTGAACCTCGTTCAGATCTCTAATGACCACATCCCTTAAAACCTTGAGGGATGGTGCCAAGGCTCCAGGGGGGTTAAATAAAGAGGCATTTGATAAATTGGAATGCTGAAATTGTGTGGGGAGGGACCTATTATCACTAATCGGATTTCCGAACATATATTTTTGAATATTGATTTTTCTGACAAATTTGTGAATGTCCATATAGGTTTGAAATTTGTTTAATGGTCTAGGGGGGGCAAACTTAAGCCCCTTGTCAAGAATACTCAATTCCGGATCAGTGAGAACCTTACGGCTCAAATTAAAGATGCCGGCACCCCCTGAGGAGGGCAATGGTGCCGCATCAGCAGAGCAGCCCCCCCCAGGGAGAAGCTGTTCAACAGAGTTATCCCGGTTGGGGTTTTTCAAGTAACCAAACAAGGCCTCAAAAGGCCGTTAGAAAACCAAGGGGAACCAGAGGAGGGAGGCGGTTACAAACTTAAGAGTAAAGAAAAGAACTTAGGGGGTGCCGGCATCTTTAATTTGAGCCGTAAGGTTCTCACTGATCCGGAATTGAGTATTCTTGACAAGGGGCTTAAATTTGCCCCCCCTAGACCATTAAACAAATTTCAAACCTATATGGACATTCACAAATTTGTCAGAAAAATCAATATTCAAAAATATATGTTCGGAAATCCGATTAGTGATAATAGGTCCCTCCCCACACAATTTCAGCATTCCAATTTATCAAATGCCTCTTTATTTAACCCCCCTGGAGCCTTGGCACCTTCCCTCAAGGTTTTCAGGGATGTGGTCATTAGAGATCTGAACGAGGTTCAAGTCCGTAAAAATAGACTGAGCCAAAATCTTACTAAGGGTTTGGATTCTTTGTGTCAAAAAAAAAGACCTTGTGATTCGTCCAGCTGACAAAGGGGGTGGTATAGTGGTATTGGACAGAAGTGACTATCTGACTGAAATGAGACATATTCTCAGTGACACCGATACCTATACCCCCCTCCCAAGAGATCCCGTTATTCAATATAAAAAAGAACTGGACCGAATTGTGTCTAAGGGATTCTCCCTTGGTGTCCTAAATAAGAAGGAGAAGGCCTTCTTGGTGCCCAAGGCCCCAAGGACGCCTATTATTTATTACCTACCGAAGATACATAAGAGTCTGACCTCCCCCCGGGCCGTCCCATTGTCAGTGGTATAGACTCTGTGACGTCCCGGGTGGGGAGGTACATAGACTCGTATCTTCAGCCCTTGGTGCAGCTCACCCCATCCTATATTAAGGATACCCGGCACGTTATCAATATGCTGGCATCAATAACTCCGGTGGATGGTCTGTGGCTGGTCACAGCTGATGTGGCATCACTTTATTCTATCATCCCGCACCAGCTAGGACTGAAGGCTGTGGAGGATTCCCTCAAACGGGACTCTGGAGTCCCCGAGCTCCAGATCCAATTGATCATGGAGCTGTTGAGATTTGCCACCAAATCAAACTATTTTTGGTTTGGTGGGCAATATTTTCGCCAAGATAGAGGTGTGGCTATGGGGGCTAAGTATGCCCCCTCTCTTGCTAACCTCTTTATGGCTCAGTGGGAGGAGGACGTCATCTATAACAGTGCCAAACCCCAGATTCTGCTCTGGGCTAGGTACATTGATGACGTCCTCCTCCTATGGGATGGGCCCAAGGCAGAGCTTGATGCTTTCATGGAAGAACTGAACTGTAACAATAGAGGCATCCAACTTAGTTTTGAGGCTAGTCAGGAGGCCATTAATTTCCTAGATTTGACAATAACCTGTGATGATGCCAAGTTTATTACTAGGACATATTTTAAAGCTACGGACAGGAATGCTTACATTCCGACAGACAGCTGTCACCATTCCCCCTGGTTACAAACGGTGCCCAAGGGGCAATACATGCGGCTCAAGAGAAACTGCACCCACCATGAGGACTTTATGCGTCAAGCCCAGGTCCTCACTGACCGTTTTCTGGATAAGGGCTATGATAGATCCTTCCTGACTGATACTCTTAACAGAGTGGAGGTCATGGATAGGTCTAGCATGCTCTCCAGTACTATTCGAATGTACAGTCTTCTTACACTGCCCCTTTTGTAACCACATTTTCCACGCAGCATAGAAATGTCAAGAAAATTATAGAGCGCCACTGGCACATCCAAAAGAATGACCGGACTCTGAGAGAAGTATTGCCTGTGAAGCCTCAGGTCATTTTCAGGGGCGCTATCACGTTGCGGGACAGGCTGGCTCCAAATGTTTTGGACCCCCCAGAGCCAAAGCCTACCTTTTTTAACCAGCTCAAAGGTTAATTTCCAAATGTAACCGTTGCCAGACGTGCTTTTATAATGCATGCAGGCAAAGGAATACTAGGGAAATCCTCTCTACCAATTTGGGTATTAAATTTCCCATTAAGCCCTGCATTTCCTGTTCAACTACAGGGGTTGTGTATTTGTTGCAGTGTCCGTGTGGCCTGCAATATATTGGCAGGACCAAGAGAGCTTTTCAGGTCCGCTGCAACGAACACATAGCAAATATTAAGAAGGGCTTCAGGAAAAATTCCGTTTCCAACCATTATCGGATTAAGCACAACAAGGACCCCTGAGGCACTATTTTTCTTGGAATTGATAAGTTTTCTCCCCATTGGAGAGGGGAGCCTTTTGTGAGAGGGCTTTCAAAGCTGGAGATGTCCTGGATCTATAGGATGAGGACCTTTTATTCCTTTTGGTCTTAACATCGACACGGACGTGAACGCATTCATAAACAATTCTTGATTGCTTTCTGTTCGTGTACCTGTTCACCTTTGGATCCAGGACATAGCCTCTCTCAGTTGATACGATATTTTCTTTTAGGGGTTACTGTCTAGTATATATTTTATATGGAGCCATATTCCTATGTATTATGTCAATTAGGCTGGTTTGTATCTTACCAGAAGGTGTTGTGGATCCATGATGCTGTATTGTGGTCACCTTTATTTTTATATTTTTAAATTCTTTAGGTTGTTCGCTCCTTTGCAGCAAATGCTGTACCTACCCCAAGTGCATAGAGTGAGATATGTTTGTGTCTCACCTATATCTATTTTTCGTTTTGTATTAGGTATATGGTGTTTACCTGATACTAATAGGCGCTTTTGGGACATTTTTATATGTTTATATTTTTGTATATTCATATATACTTTTACACACCTAAACAGTTCAGATATGTGGTCTTATTACAGTGGTCTTATTACAGTGTTCCCGTTATTAGTCACATATAACGTCCTTTATTTATTACCAATTTTAATGTTCATGGCACTTTAATACACTGGATTATTTTTATCTTTATTATTGGACTCAGGTACGATATATTTTGAGACCTTATCCAGTATATTTGTGCTTTCCATGTTTAAAAATGGCGTAGCCAGCTTCTGGGACGTTCTTGGTCGCTGGTTACCTAAATGCGAAGTTAGTTTAAATGGCTACTTCGTCTGTTATTACATAATCCTTTGATGCAGCATCATGGGTAGTTCGATACCTGCTTTGCAAATGTGACTTGTTGTTAGAGTTTTCAGCATTTGAGTGTGCATATGAGGTTGTTCGGCCCTTTCCGGTGACTCCCGTTCCGAGATTTGGCTTCCTTTAGTTTTTCTGCCATGATCTACGGTGTGAAGTTCCCGGAGGTCTGACGGTCCCTTAGTTAAGATGGCGTCGCTCGCTTCGGGTGACACCGGAAGAGGCGGCCTTCCTAATGTAGATGTTTGCTATTTAAGTGGTGCGTCAACGCGCCGCCCGCATCCCCAGGAAGACGTGAGGTGTCACGAAACGCGTAGGGAAGGCGTGCTGACGTCAACACGACGCAACCCGGAAGTCGGGCGGCAGCGAGACATTGTTTACAAGCGCTTGTTTATCTTCGTTCATGTAAGTGTTTTTAACTGTTTTACAATAAAACTGCCTATACGTACTACGCCATTGTGCTCCCCTTTTCCTTCATTGGGTACGTGGACTGCTGAGAGGCTTTTATATCTGCTTGGGTGGTCTGCATTGTGATCCAGAGGCAGCAGTACTGCGAGGCTTTCCTGTTATCCCTGACACCAGTCAGCCTACTAGTGGATGGAATCTATTACATGCTCATTATCCTTTGAGCTCTGGTAAGCCTGGTGTGAGCTCTATGCATGTGGCACTGAGTGTGGATTTAGACACGCAGAAGTGGTGATTTATCTCCTTTTCCACACTGGACACTCCTTTTACTCCTCCTTCATTTGGACTTTATGTTTGATGGACTATATGCTTATTTCATGTTTGCATGATAGCCAGCCATACGATCTACTGGTCCTTTGATTGCTTAATATATGCTGGTTTAATCTAGCCTGTGTTCATACATATGATTGTTTCGTTTATGCTGGTTTACTCTGGCCTGTGTTTATCAAGTATATTTTGTATATCAGTTTAGCGCAGCTCTCTCTACACATATCTTATTTAGTGACTCCCACTACAGCTGCAGCTTGTTCTTTAGGCTTAGCGCGGTTATTACTTTTTACATACTTTCTATATATGGGTTATTTTCAATCAGAATACTATCTACCAGAGATTTACCATGCTAGTAAACAATCTATTCATCACATGGTCTGAGATCTATTTTATAAAATCGAATTTAAACATCTACTATATCTAAAATAATATGCTTCCCATGGGGGATTGTCTGTATGACATAATTTTCTACCCCCCTCTTGGTGTAGGTAAATGAATGACACGTTTGTCTTTGTCCAGGTTTTTCCGTTATTTATCTTCTCATGGTAGATACAATGGTTTATTTGCTAGGGAATGGGTGAACACAGGTGTGATGCTGAATTTGAGTTTCGGCCATTGTGTGTAAAACATTTCATGGCCAAAACATGATACTTTACGACTTTCCCTGAGACTTCTTTCTTCATGACCAGGGGAATAGAGGCGTGTAATTTAAAGAGTGCAAATAGTGGCTTAACAGGTTCAACAAACAAAACAATGTGTTCTTGGGATCCAAGAGATTCTGACTGAAATGGTGATGAGGTAATTTGAGGCCTAAGAAAGTTCATAATTTTTGAACTGTAATATGAAAAACTTATGTCTATTTCGTGTTATATGTCTGACCGTACAAACGTATTTATGTATGTTTATGTAAATAACCATATATAAATACCAAAGCTGAAGAAAAATGTTTACATTAGGCTATGAACTTCAGGATCTAATTTTATTCAATTAGGGAACATGTTACCAAGTTAATAGATCCAAAATGTCTCTCGCTTGCATGCATTGGAAAATCTTTCATTAGTCATAAGAGACATTTTCAATAGCAAACACTGTCAGGGCTTTTGTGTACTTTCCATGACGTGAAGTGATGTGGAACACCATTTGTCTGAGCCTACTTTAATAAATTGTTGATGCCCACTTATCTTCTTGCGAAATGGGCCTATAGTACGCCCCAGAGGTTACATGAGCACTGTAAGAAATAAACCTGTCCTGTTATCAAAATATGATCTAATGTCTACCTGTCAATTCCTTCTGGTATAATATAGCTTGCTTGGTGCAGTGATGTTTTTAAGGGTACATGCTCTAAAGGTAATATGTGGTACCTCTGGTAAGACGAGGCCCAAGTTTGGGTCAAGGTGCAAAATGTGCCTGTGCTTGTAAATCATTTTAGAAATGGCACGATAATCACTACTGAAAATCCTCTCTAGTCCCACTCCAAATGATTAGGACATTGTTAATATATTAGCCAAAGAAAACAGTTGTAGCCCTTGTCCTGGGTACATCTGTGTGTGGTGGGCTCTTAACCTCTTCCTGCTTGCGCTATAGCTGAAAGACGGCTACACTGCAGGCTTAAATTGCCGGGAGGGCATCCATATACAGGGTGCGCACGGCTCACTCTGTGTTTAGCAAGTCAATGAGAATCGGCTCATCACAGATTCAGTGAGGGAAACTTTAAAAATGGCAGATGAGTCCACACCGTCAGGGACGCGAGTGTCCTTTGGCTCCTGCAAAACCCAAAAATTGGGCAAGGTTTTCACTTGTCCCGAGAATTTAAATTTTGCCTGATCCACTGTATGAATCGACTATGCGGTTCTCCAGTTCGGATCCAATTGGACAATGCCACGACTGTGGCTTACATCAATCATCAAGGGGGCACCAAGAGTGTCCGGGCAGCCAGGCAGGTGGCCGAGATTCTGGTATGAGCAGAAGACAATGTTCCGGATCTTTCTGCAGTCCACATTCGGGGTCAAAGGGAATGGTCCCTTCATCCGGAGGTGTTTCATTTCCTCTGTGTCTGGTGGGGAACGCCGGAGGTGGACCTGTTTGCATCTCGTTTCAACAAAAAAGTCCAGAGGTTTGTGGCCAGGTCTTGGTATCCTCTGGCTGACGCCACAGACGACTTGGCTCCTTGGAGCCAGTATCGGCTGATCTATGCCTTTCCTCCAATAAAACTCTTGCCAAGGCTTCTCCGCAGGGTGGTGGGAACCGCGATCGGCATTAAAGCGAAAGTACTCCATTTTTTGTAACTTGCAATATGATGTCCCAGGCTGTGATTTCACCCTCAGACCACTCTGTGCGACTCCTGGACAGTCCGGATCGCAGTCACCTGCCGCAATTTCAGCAGCTCTGGAAAAGCCTGGCAACAAAAGTTGTTTTTGTCATGAAAAAGGCTGATAGCTGGAAACAGCCGGTGCCTTCTCCATTTTTGGTGGTGTCCTCTGATTCAGAGGCTGCGATATTGCCCTGGATGCCCCCCTCCCTGAAGGGTCGCTGTCCTCGCAGTCAGATGGTGAAGAGGACCTGTTTTCAGCTGCAGCGTGGAAACACACCTTGGTGGAAGCCCTGAATATTTCAGTGCAGGAAACTTTAAAATTAGCTGAGCCCATGCTGGCAGGGACGCGGGTGGCTATTGGCTCCCGCAAATCTCAGCATTCTGGCAAGGTTTTCCACTGTCCCGACACCTTTCATGATATTGTGAATGAACAATGGCGGCACGTTAAGCACGTGATAGTGGTGCCAAAACGCTTACAGCCGGTATCCTTTTGCTGATAAGGTCTCCATTGGACGGTGCCTCCTTAAGTGGACCACCCTGTTTCCATGTTGAGCCAATCTACTGTTGTGCCCGTGGAAGACTCGCCAGTTTTTGCTGATCCGGGGGACAGGCAGGTGGAATCCCTTTTTCGCCATCTTCACGTGTTGGCGAGTTCCGTTTTTAATACCGGTTTTGTGTCTGTTGAGTCTCACACATGGTTACGCATGGATTCGGGTTTTGAAGGGGCCCTTGGACCCAGAAGCTGTCCCCCGGAACAGCTGGATCAGGTGACCCAGGCCCTGGTGTTCCTGTGTGATGCGCCCATGGATGCGGCTCCCCTGGTGGCCAGAGTTTTGGCTGTGTGGATTACCTTAAGACACTCCCTTTTTTGGGAGAACGTTTGGTGACTCACTGGATGAGTTGATCAAGGGTCTGACTGGTGGGAAGAGTACTCTTCTTCCTCAACCCTCCGAAGGTAAGACACCCTGTACTAAGCGGGGGGCCTTCCTTTACTGCTCAGACATTTTTTTTTCCGTGCCTCCGGTGGGGGGGGGGGGGGGTGCAAGAACAGGTGAGCCATGCAGAGCTTCTGGAGGGACTAAAAAGCATTGGGGCAAGGCCAGTCAGTCTGGTGCTGCTGACAAGTCCTCTTCAGCATGAAGGGGTGCCCTCACCCGTCTCTGGGATTGGGGGGCATCTGCGCTTCTTTCAGGAGCCCTGGACTTCCTTCATTTAGGACAATTAGGTTCGCAAACTGATATGTTCCAGGTACAATTTTGGTCCCGGCCGGGGGACAGGTTTATTCAGTCAAATCTTCTACTGTCCCTGGAGCGTTTGAAGGATCTGCAGGCAGCTGTGCGAGATCTCCTGGTTCAAGGGGTGATCTCGCCTGTTCCACTGCAGGAATGCTCTCAAGGTTTCTATTCAAACCTGTTCACGGTGCCCGGGAATGAGGGCAAGGTGCGTCCAATCCTGGACCTCAAGGCTCTGAACAGCTTTGTGCGGGTGCAGTAGTTTTGAATGGAGTCCATTCGGTCGGTGGTGGCGTCCTGGAATCAGGGGGATATTCTGGCTTCCATTGATATCAGATGCGTATCTCCATGTCCCTATCTTCAGGGGACATCCGCAATTCCTCCGCTTTGTGGTGGCAGAGGAGCATTTTCAATTTGTGGCGTTACCCTTTGGTCTCGCCTCCGTTCCCAGAGTTTTTTTTTTAACCAAGGTTCTGGCCCTTGTGCTGGCCTTGTTACGTCTGCAAGAAATCGCAATTGTGGGATATCTGGACTGACTATCTCCTGTTGCGAGTAGTCTACCATTCAGATCTGTTGGGCAACATCTCTATCACGATTCAGACCCTTTAAAAATTCAGGTGGACGATCATTTTCAAAAAATCTGCTTTGACGCCATTCGTACAGATCACCTATCTGGGGCTGACGCTGGACTCTGCTCTGGCGAGAGTCTTTCTCCCCTTGGACAGGCTTCAAAAGCTGCAAAGGGCGATCAAGTTGCTGATGGAAACCGATCAGTCTTCCTTGCGGGCCTGCATGAGGCCCCTTGGTCTGATGGTATCTGCTTTTGAAGCAGTCCTGTTTGCTCAGTCTTACTCGAGACCATTGCAGAAGTAGATTCTGGAAAAATGGAACAGGGATCCTTGGTCATTGGGCTGGAAGAATCGTTTGAGCCATCTCTGGAAGTCCGCTCTGTCCTGGTGGATCCAGTCACCTGTTTTGTGTCAGGGCAAGTCCTTCCTGCCACTATGCTGGATGGTGGTCACCACAGATGCCAGGCTGGGGTGGAGTGCTGTGGAAGCTTTGTGCCCAGGGGACTTGGGCAACAGAAGAGTCTTCCTTGCCGATCAATATTCTGGAGCTCGGAGCAATCAAGCTTTGCCTGCTTCACTGGACTAGTCGGCTATCCGATTTGGATAGTCGGACAATGCCATGGCTATGGCTTACATCAATCATACAGGGGGCACCAAGAGTGTCCTGGCAGCCAAGGAGGTGGCCGAGATACTGGTTTGGGTGGAAGCCAATGTTCCGGCTCTTTCCGCAGTCCACATTCCTGGTGTGCAGGAATGACAAGCGGATAACCTGAGTCAGGTGTTGGATCAAGGGGAATGGTCCCTTCATCTGGAGGTGTTTCATCTCCTCCTATGTGCCCGGTGGGTCACTCCGGAGGTGGATCTTTATGCGTTTCGCCTCAACAGAAAAGTTCAGCGTTGTGTGGCCAGGTCTCGGGATTCTCTGCCCGACGCCACAGATGCTCTGGTGGCTCCTTGGAGCCAGTATCTCCTGATTTTATGTCTTCCCTCTGTTCGTACTCCTGCAAGAGCTTTCGTCGCCGGGTGGCGTCGGGTTGTTCTGGTCTTGATAAGCAGACCTGGTAAAAATGGTCGTGGATCCTCCATAGTCTTCCTCTATGGGAAGATCTGCTGTCTCAAGGAACGATCTTCCATCCTGCTTTACAGTCACTGGCTTTAACGGCTTGGCTGTTGAAAGCAAGGTGTTGAGGAATAGAGGTCTTTCTGACTCGGTGAATCCTACCCTTTAAAGGCTAGGGAGTCGACCTCCAGGAAGATCTATCATCGTACATGGAAATCCTACAGTTCATGGTGTGAATCGCGGCAGCTGCATCCTCGCTTGTTTTCTATAGCTCGGTTTTTGGCTTTTCTGCAACAAGGGGTTGAGCAGCGCCTGGAGTTGGGCTCTATCAAGGGCCAGGTGTTACATAGTTACATAGTAGGTGAGGTTGAATAAAGACAATAGTCCATCCAGTTCAACCTGTGTAGGTGTGTGTGGCCTTGGCCATTTACTTCCAATGTCCGTTTTGGCTACTTATTGCTCGATTCTCATTTTTATTCAAGGGGTGCGTCATCTGGCCCCTCCGAGGGGATTCCCTTTACCTCTGTGGGATCTCAATCTGTTTTTTTTTTTTTTTTTTTTTCTTGTCTGTTCTTCAGAAGCCTCCTTTTGAAAATATTAGAAGGATTTCTCTGCTTTCCTTGTCGCTGAAGGTTGCCTTCCTTGTGGCTATTACTTCTGCTCGCAGAGTATCTGAGTTGGTGGCGCTGTCCTGTCTTTCGTCTTATTTGGTGGTCCTCCGACCTAATCCGTCTTTTCTTCCTAAGATGCTGTCGGATTTTCTTTTTAACAAAGACATTGTGTTGCCTTCCTTATGCTTTAAGCATCCCGAAGTAATTGCCTTACATTCTTTGGATGTGGTTCGAGCGATAAGAGTTTATCTGACGGTTACGGAGTCCTTTTGAAAATCTGACTGTCCTTACGGACGATCCTTGCAAAGGTTTGGCTGCGTCTGCTGCGACCATTTCGAGGTGGATCAGGTAGACGGTTGTTCAGGCCTATTCACTTAAGGGTCAGGTTTCTCCTTTCTCGGTGAAGGCGCATTCTACTAGAGCGCTGAGTGCCTCTTGGGCTTTTCGCCATCAGGCCTCTGTTGGCCGCAAAGTTTTGCAGGGTGCTGTTTCGTAAGGGAATATTTTGAGTTCTCTTAGGGGTTATTTACCTGGGTGAACTCCTGTTGTTGGTTGAGCTTCATGTTACCCAGTTGGCTACGTTTAGCCTTTGGAGTTTACATTACCATTTGGTTGCGTTTTTCCCACTCATGCCACACTGCTTTGGGACTTCCCTTTCAGCTCATGAACATGAGGCTGCGTCTGTTAATGGACGATAGAGAAAACAAGATTTTTGTAAGATCTTACTGTAAAATCTTTTTCTCTGAAGTCCATTGACAGACGCAGCACCCGCCCCTCTGATGATACGGGGATGTTTTTTTTCTTTGCAGCTTGCAACTAAACTGGTTTTCTGAGCTGAGTGTGTGTGGGTCATGCTCATGGGGACAGCCTCTTGGGCGTGTACATTTAAATTTTTCCTGCCTAGACCACTCCTGATGGGAGGAGCATAACCCTTTCAGCTCATGAAGATGAGGCTGCGTCTGTCAATGGACTACAGAGAAAAGATTTTACGGTAAGATCTTACAAAATTTTTTTTTTTTTTCACAAAGTTTTCAGTCTTTGTTTAGCCAAAAAAAAAAACCCCCAGTGGTGGTTAAATACCACCAAAGGAAATCTGTGTGAAAAAATGATAAAAAAAAATCATGTGGGTACAGTGTTGCATGACTGCGCAATTGTCATTCAAAGTGCGAGAGCGCTAAAAGCTGAAAATTGGCCTAGGCAGGAAGAGGGTTTAAATGCCCAGTAAGCAAGTGTTTAAAGCATGGGCGTTAGTTTAAAAAAAAAAAAAAAAAAGTGAGTTTTATTGGTCCACTGACCCAATAAACCATATGCGCGTGTTCTCTGCTTCCATGGCCAGGATGTGAGCAAATCCTGCAGTTCATGCACTTCAGTGATAATAAACTCTGTCGTCCTCGGGGTGACCCTGGATATGACTGGCTCCACAAAATTCAGCCCCTGGTAAACCATTTCAATCAAAGATTTGCAGCTTTGTTTAGCCCCCAACAAGTTGTCTGCGTTGAGTCCCTGATTAGGTTTTCTGGCCGCCTTGCTTTCAAGCAGTTTATCCCCAGCAAACGTGCCAGATACAGGGTCAAGATGTAAAAACTCTGTGACAGGGCCACAGGCAATACATCTAGTTTCAGACTTTGAGGGAAAAGCTAGCAATGTGGAGCCCCCCAACTGCCCAGACTACATAGGGAGCAGCGGCAAGGTTGTTTGGGACTTGGTGTCACCCTTATTCGGAGAGGGGTACCATTTATACGTGGACAACTTTTACACAAGTGTGCCACTTTTTAGTCACCTGCTTGAATTTCAAATTGGCGCATGGGGCACCATACGACCTAATCGCTGGGGCTTCCCCCAATGGCATGTAGATACCCAACTTGAACAAGGGGAGAGAGCCTGCTTGAAAACAGATTGCTTGCAGTGAAGTGAAGGGATACACCGAATGTTTTTGTTCTGTCCTCCATTCACGCAGACACGGCAGTCCAAATTTTTATGGCAACTGGTGTTTCGGAGAAACCCCTCTGTGTCCACGACTACATCCTTAATATGGGAGGGGAGGACCTCAACGACCAGATGATGACGCCGTACTGAATTGCCCGTAAGGCCAGACGCTGGTACAAAAAAGTTACTGTTACTTTTTCATTTGGCTCTGCTGAACGCTTATGTGCTATACAAAGCGTCAGGACGAAGTTGATCCTTCCTACAATTCCAGGAAGAGATCATCAGAGCCCTTCTGTATCCAGGAGGTTCTGCGACCCAAATTCCCTTACCAGATACAGTGAGCCGGTTGCATAAGAGGCATTTTCTGGATGTCCTTACGAGTACCCCTACCCAAAGACTCCCCCAAAAAAGATGTTGTGTCTGTAGGAAACACAGATTTAGGCGGGACACCCATTATTATTGTCCCTCCTGTCCTTGCCAACCTGGTCTCCATCACTACCACACACTAGTGGATTATTAGTATAGGGTACAGCACGGCACAGACTAGGGCACACTTACACAGGATCTCGAAAGATGTTCAATGGCGATCGCATTTTGAGAGACCCTATCCTGGAACATTTTAAAGTTACAAAAAAAAGTTATAAAAAAAATAATTGCAAAAAAAATAAAATAAAGCCAAATCTAGTGGTCTTTTTTTTTAGTTAATTTTCTGTTCTTACTCTGCTCTTCTACTTCTCCTCTTTTTCTACTTTTACTGTTATGTTACTGTTTTTCATTGTTAACCATTTTTTACTTTTCAGATACCAACATTCTATGCCATTTACATAGTTACATAGTTACATAGTAGGTAAAGTTGAATAAAGACAATAGTCCATCCAGTTCAACCTGTGTAGGTGTGTGTGGCTGTAATCATCTCACATACCCCTGAATGTTCTGATCCTTGAGATGTAAGTCTAAGCGTCTTTTGAAAGCCACCATACTACCCGCAGAAACCACCTCTTGTGGTAGAGAATTCCACAATCTTGTAGCCCTAACAGTAAAGAACCCCCCACGTTGCCTGAGGTTAAAACGCTTCTCCTCTAATCGCATTGTATGCCCTCGAGTCCTCATGCAATCCCTTCGAATGAACAGCTTTTTTTCTAAGCTGGGATCCTTATTAAGATATTTATAAATTGCTATCATGTCCCCCCTCAGACGTCTCTTCTCCAGGGAGAATAAATCGAGCGATTGTAGACGCTCTTCATTGTCAAGGTCCTCCAATCCCCTAATTAGTTTAGTTGCCCTTCTCTGGACTCTCTCCAGCTCCAACACATCCCTCCTGAGGACTGGCGACCAGAACTGGACAGAATACTCCAGATGCGGTCGGACCAGAGTTTTATAAAGTGGAAGGATTATAGTCTTATCTCTGGAATACATCCCTTTCTTTATGCATGCCAATATTCTGCTGGCTTTGGTAGCTGCCGCTTGACATTGCATGCTGTTGCCTAATCTATCATCAGCCAAGACTCCCAGATCCTTCTCCATTTTTGATTCCCCAGGGGTTCCCCTCCTAACGTGTAATGTGTTTTTATGTTTTTAGTCCCCAAGTGCAAAACCTTACACTTCTCCACGTTAAACCTCATTTGCCATGTCGTTGCCCACTCTGTAATTTTGTCCAGGTCATTCTGTAGGATATCTGCTTCATGCTGTGCAGTTATTGCCCTGGCCAATTTTGTGTCATCTGCAAAAACTGATAACGCACTACTGATCCCGTCCTCAATGCTGTTTATGAATAAATTGAACAAGGTTGGTCCCTGGACTGAGCCCTGGGGCACCCCGCTTACAACCTCAGACCAGTCTGAGTATGCGCTGTTTATTACCACCCTTTGGACACGCCCTTTAAGCCAATTCCGTATCCAAGAGCAAACTCTGCTGTCAATACCTGCAGACCTTATTTTATAAATTAAGCGCTTGTGGGGAACTGTATCAAACGCCTTAGCGAAATCCAAGTACACCACATCCACTGGTCTGCCCCTATCCAGCTCACAGCTCACCTCCTCGTAGAATGCTAAGAGATTGGTTTGACAAGAACGCCCATTTGTAAACCCGTGCTGATTACTGCTGATGATGTTGTTGTCTTTAGCAAACTCTACGATATAGTCCCTTATCATCCCCTCCAGAAGTTTACATACTATTGATGTCAAACTGACAGGCCTATAATTTCCCGGGATATGCCTCTGGCCCTTTTTGAATATCGGAATCACGTTAGCTTTCTTCCAATCCCCTGGTACATCTCCTGTCCTAATACTGTCAGCAAAGATCAGGAACAGTGGTCTGGATATAACCTTACTGAGTTCCTTGAGTACTCTCGGATGTATGCCATCCGGGCCTGGTGATTTGTTTGTGTTAAGTTTATCCAGCCTTTCCCTGATTTCACCCTCTGTTAGCCATAGTGGCAAGTCCTGTGTATTACTACTAACCATACAGTCATGGTCAGTGTACCCCTGCGTTTCCTGTGTAAAGACTGACGAGAAAAAAGCATTCAGCACGGTTGCTTTTTCAGTGTCCTCTGTAACCATCCCCCCATCATCGCTAATTATGTGTGCAATATGCTCTGCCCTAGCTTTTTTGCTGTTGATATATTTAAAGAATTTCTTTGGGTTTTTTTTACTATCCTCCGCTATTTGTCTCTCAAAGTTGATTTTAGCCATCTTGATTTCGTGTTTACTTTTCTTATTTGCCTCCTTGTATTGCTGGAAGGCCGATACTGTGCCCTCTGATTTATATTTCCTGAAGGCCAATTTTTTTCCCCTAATAAGTTTTTTAACGCTACGGTTTAGCCAGCCAGGTTTGGCTTTGTCTCTTCTAAATTTATTTCCCATAGGAATGCACTGCAAGATGCCTTTGCCTAATATGTTCCTAAAGCATTCCCATTTTTCCTCTGTGGTCAGGGATCCCAGGGTTTGGTCCCAGTTTACCCTTTCCATCAATGAGTACAATTTTGGAAAGTTTGCCCTTCTGAAGTTTAGGGTTCTTATGTTCCCCACTTGCCTTGCTATATGGTTATTTATACTAAATGTGATCATCCTGTGATCGCTAGAGCCCAGGTTGTCCTGGTCTACTACCTCCGAGATTATGTCTGGGTCATTCGTGATCAATAGATCCAGGACTGCATTTTCTCTAGTCGGAGAATCCACCAACTGTGACATGTAATTATCCAGTAAGGTTTCTGTGAATAGGCGGGCCTTCTGTGAGTGTGTAGTCCCCTCATCCCAGTCAATGTCGGGATAATTATAGTCCCCTAATATGATGACTGATCCCAATTTTGCCACTTTACTCATTAGTGCTAAGAATTCCAGCTCTACCTCCTCCCCTTGGTTAGGTGGCCTATAGCAAACCCCCACAATTACTTTCCCCTTTTCTCCTTCCCTATGGAGTTCAACCCACACAGATTCTAACTCCATACTCATCCCTTCCGTAATGTCACTCCTTTCTATCACCTTTATATTGTTCTTGACATAGAGACATACCCCTCCCCCTCTTTTTCCTACCCTGTCCTTCCGGTACACCGAATACCCTTGGATATTGGCCAGCCAGTCATGTGAGGGGTCGAACCAAGTCTCTGTTATTCCCACAAGGTCTATGTCCTCCTCATGTACTAATATTTCCAACTCATCCATTTTATTAGCTAGGCTCCTGGCATTAGCATATACCCCTCTTAGTTTTACGGAAGTTGAGCGCAATTGGTGGTTATGTTTATTCCTGTTTGGTCTGAGGTTTTCCCGCACAGACCTACCGATTGACGCTGTGGACCTACTGTCGCTGCTGACCCTACAACTGCCTTCAGTCCTCTGCTCCCTCCTGACTGACTCTACTTCTGAGCCCTCCCCCCCGTCTCCTAGTTTAAAAGCCCCTCCAACTTGGTGGCCATCTTTCTCCCCAAAAGAGCTGTACCGTCCCCATTAAGGTGCAGCCCATCCTTACTAAAGAGCCGGTAGCCGACTGAGAAGTCAGCCCAGTTCTCCAGGAACCCAAACCCCTCCTTCCTACACCAATTCCTCAGCCACTTTTTAAGTTCCCTAATCTCCTTCTGCCTCTCCTGTGTGGCTCGAGGTACAGGCAGTATTTCAGAGAAAACCACCTTGGAGGTCCTTTTCCTCAATCTATTACCCAAGTCCCTGAAATCGTTCTTAAGGATCCTCCACCTACCTTTTACTTTGTCATTAGTGCCCACATGCACCATGACCGCTGGGTCATCCCCAGCCCCACACAACAATCTGTCTGCCAGATCTGCGATGTGCCGAACGCGGGCGCCCGGTAAACAACAAACTGTTCGGTTCACGAGATCTTTTTTACAGATTGCCCTCTCTGTCCTCTTGATAATTGAGTCCCCAACTACCACAACCTTCCTAACCTTTCCTGAGTTACGGCCCCCCTTCTTCCTGGAGCCGTATATTAACGACCTGCTCTTCCTTACCTACACTACCTCTGTCTCCCCTGGTACTAAACCTGGGGTCCTCACCAGTCGCTAAGATACTCACCAGTCGCTAAGATACTCACCAGTCACTAAGATACTCACCAGTCGCAAAGATCCAACAGACGCTAAGATACTCACCAGTCGCAAAGATCCAACAGACGCAAAGATACTCACCAGTCGCAAGATACTCACCAGTCGCAAGGATACTCACCAGTCGTAAAGATGCTCACCAGTCGCAAGATACTCACCAGTCGCAAAGATGCTCACCAGTCGCAAAGATGCTCACCAGTCGCAAGATACTCACCAGTCGCAAGATACTTACCAGTCGCAAGATACTTACCAGTCGCAAGATACTTACCAGTTGCAAAGATATTTACCAGTTGCAAAGATACTTACCAGTTGCAAAGATACTTACCAGTTGCAAAGATGCTTACCAGTCGCAAAGATGCTCACCAGTCGCAAAGATGCTCACCAGTCGCAAAGATGCTCACCCACCAGTCGCAAAGATACTCACCAGTCGCAAGGATACTCACCAGTCGCAAAGATGCTCACCAGTCGCAAAGATGCTCACCAGTCTCAAAGATACTTACCAGTCTCAAAGATGCTCACCAGTCGCAAAGATGCTCACCCACCAGTCTCAAGATACTTACCAGTCACAAAGATCCACACCAGTCGCAAGTCGCAGAGCACCTCTCAGTCTATAGTAGCCCCTTCGTAACCTGTATTGCCTGTATTGCTTGTAGTGTTTGTACTTGTATGTAGTTTGTACTTGTAGTCCCCCCACCAGCCCGCCCCCCTACCATTATAATGTAATGTAATGTTTTATTTTTACTGTTTTATTGTTAACCATTGTTTGCCTTGCAGGTACGCCCATCAGCTGCCACACTGATTTATACATTCTGACAGCAACAGCGTTTGCGCTCAGCATATATGGAAATCTACGATGGCAGCGCTGTTGGAGGTGATTTCACCACCGCAGTTTAAAAAAAAAAAAAAAAAGGCATACATGGCTTTCATCATGTGGTGCCCATCGTTGGAAGTGGGTGGATGTTGGGCGATCTAATGGGTATACCACACATTTTCTGGTAGAGATTTCTTCATCCACATCGATCAACATGGATGGAGGAGTCTGTTAGGTTCTCTTTTTTCGTTCAGCCCACAGGCTGCATGGAAAAGAAAAACCTATAATATATGCCGAACAAGGACCAGTAATGTACTGGTACTTCGCTGAACTTTGGTTATACCAGGATGATTTAGGCATCATCTTGGTATTGTTTTTTTTACAGCCAGCAGTCAGCTTACATGTAGTGATCCTAGCGGATAATTAGCTGCTAGACGGCTTTTACAAGAGTGCAACTGGTGGTTCCATTATCTGACTATGGAGCTGATTTGAGACGAAAATGGCTCCAATAATCTCTATGGCCTAAGATACCGGAAGCTACGAGCATTTCATGACTTCGGTTTCGTCAGCGCCATTGGGAAATTGAGAAAGCCATCGTATCACACCAATCTTGGTGTGGTCAGGTGCTTTAAGGGCAGAGGAGAGATGTAGAGTCTAATAGACCCCAACTTTTTTTTTTTTTTTTTAAGAGTACCTGTCACTACAGATTTCTATCATAGGGGATATTTAAATTCACTGTGATAACAATAAAAATGATTTAAAAAAATGAAAGGGAAGATGTCAAAGTAAAATAAAGCAAAATAATAATAAAAAAATTCAAGCACCCCTGTCCCTCCGTGCTTGCGCGCAAAGGCACACATGCCATGAATATATTTGAAATGACACCCCAAAATACATTCTGCTACTTCGGAGTACAGAGATACCACATGTGTGAGACTTTTTGGCAGCCTAGCAACGTACAGGAACCCGAAAACCAATCACCACCTTCAGGCTTTCTAAGGGCGTAAATTGTTGATTTCACTCCTCCCTACCTATCACAGTTTTGGAGGCCATAAAATGCCAAGATAGCACCCCCCCCCCCCCAAATGACCCCTTTTTGAAAAGTAGACACCCCAAGGTATTTGCTAAGATGCATAAGATGCATGGGGATTATTTTGCAGCCTCTCATTTATTTTGGAAAATTAAGAAATAAAAAAGGAAAATGCATTTTTTTTCTCCTTTTTTAGTTAAATTTTTTTTAATTTTCAAAACTTTGTGACAAAAAGTGAGATCTGCAAAACACTCATCATGCCTCTCAGCAAATAGGTTAGGGTGTCTTGGCATTTCATGGCCTCCGAAGCGGTGATAGGTAGTGAGGAGTGAAATCAACAATTTACGCCCTTGGAAAGCCTAAAGGCGCTGATTGGTTTGAGGGGTCCTGTACGCGGCTAGAGTGCCAAAAAGTCTCACACATGGGGTATCCCTGTACTCAAGAGAAGCAGCAGAATGTATTTTGGGGTGTCTTTTCACAATCGCCACCTTTAGGCTTTCTAAGGGCGTAAATTGTTGATTTCACTCCTTACTACCTATCACAGTTTTGAAGGCCATGAAATGCCAAGATAGCACAACCCCCCCCCCCCCCAAATTACCCCATTTTGAAAAGTAGACACTCCAAGCTATTTGCTGAGAGGCATGGTGAGTATTTTGCAGCTCTCATTTATTTTGGAAAATGAAGAAAAAAAGGAAAATGCATTTTTTTCCTCCTTTTTTTCTATTTCCAAAACTGTGTGACAAAAAGTGAGATCTGCAAAACACTCAACAAATAGCTCTGAGTGTCTACTTTGCAAAATGGGGTCATTTGGGGGCGTTTTGTGCTATCTTGGCATTTCATGTCCTTTAAAACTGTGATAGGTAGTAAGGAGTGAAATCAACAATTTACACCCTTAGAAAGCCTGAAGGTGGCGATTGGTTTTCGGGGTCCTGTATGCGGTTAGACTGCCAAAAAGTCTCACACATGGGGTATCCCCGTACTCAGAAGCAGCAGAATGTATTTTGGGGTGTCATTTCACATATACCTATGGCATGTGTGAGCAATATCTAATTTAGTGACAACTTTGTGTAAAAAAAAAAAAAAAAAAAGAAAAATTTCCTAAACCTGTGGCAAAATATAAAATATTCCATGGATTCACCATGCCTCTCAGCAAATGGCTTGGAGTGTCTTCTTCGCAAAATGGGGTCATTTGGGGGGTCTGGGTTTGTGCTATCTTGAAATTTCAGGGCCTCCAAAACTGTGATAGGCAGTGAGGAAGTAAAATGTGCAATTACGCCCTTACAAATCTTGAAGGCGGTGATTGGATTTTGGGGTCCCGTACACAGCTAGGCTCCCAAAAAGTCTCACACATGTGGTATCTCTGTACTCAGGAGAAGCAGCAGAATGTATTTTGGCGTGTCATTCCACATATACCCATGGCATGTGTGAGCAATTTATCTTTTAGTGACAACTTTGAAAAATGACTACAAAAAATCTTTTTTTTACACAAACACCTGTGACAAAAAAATGTAATTTTCAATGGGCTCAACATGCCTCTCAGGAAATTCCCTAGGATGTCTACTTTCAAAAAGGGGTTCCTTTGGGGGGGGGGGGGGTGACTTGTACTGCCCTCCCATTTTAGAACTTCAAGAAATGAGATAGGCAGTCAGAAGGTAAAAGCTGCGTAAATTCCAGTATATACACCATAGCTTGTCGACGCTATAACTTTTGCGCAAACCAATAAAAATACACTTTTTTTTTTGTCAAATACATTTTGGCCTAAATATGACAAAAATTGAGTATATTGGATATTTTTTGTAAGAAAATAGAAAATTTCATTTTTCTCAATATTTTCACTTTTTTTTATTAATATCGCAAAAAATAAAAAGCGCAGAGGTGTTTAAATACCACCAAAAGAAAGCTCTTTTTGTGGAAAAAGCACGTGCGTTTCGTTTGGGTACTGAATTGCATGACCGCGCAATGCCAAATTGAAAAAAGTGGCCTGGTCATTAAGGGGGCAAATCCTTCCGGTCCAGAAGTGGTTAAAGGCATTGTGTTTCCTTCTTTGTGTCCTAAGCCTACGCACCCTAAAGAGATTGCCTAGCCACATCCAAAAAATGTAAGGCAATCAGGGTGTACCTGGTGGCGACTGAGGCATTTAGAAAATTGGATTCCCTTTTTTCTCTGCGGATGGACCCTGTAAAGGGCTGGTCGTGTCTGCTGCAACCATTTCAAGATGGATTAGGCCTATTCCATTAAGGGTTAGGATCCTCCTTTCCCTGTTTTTTTTGTTTTTTATCTTTTTATTAAATTTTATAACCAACAAAACATACAAAGAGAAAATAAAAAAAACAGTCACATCGACATAATCAAAGAATCTACTCTCTAATAAGAAGAAAAGAGGGGGAAGAGAGAAAAAAAAAAATTCTCATAATTTCTCAACATCCTAACATAGGCTGGTCCATTTAAATGATAATAATTACTACAGAAGGTTATTCTCATCTGTGTCCTAAAATATTGACATGTCACCATTATGTATATTTCCTGTTTCCTTTTCCTCCTTTGCCTGTTAAGGCACATTCTACACGGGTGCTTAGTGCCTCTTGGGCCTTCTGTCATCAGGCGTCAGTGGTGCAGGTTTGCAAGGAGGCCACCTGTTCGTCCGTGCACATTTTCACAAAATTTTATAAAGTGGATGTGTTGGCATCTGCAGAGGCTTCCTTTGGCTGCAAGGGTTTGCTGGCTGCTGTTGGAGAGAATTAGTCCTCTTTGAGGGTGTATTTTTTTTTGTCAGGTGAGCTCCATTTGTTCCTGGTTGACCGCTTGGTTTACCTAGTTGGCTAAATTTAGCCCTTGTTGGGAATTTGTTCCCAGGAGTGTAGCTGCTTCCTTAGCTATCCATCATCAGGCCTCAGTGAATCAGATTTACACCTTTACAAGATGTTGGCTCTAGGGTTGCAACTTGATCCCTTTAAACCAGGACACATATTAACTACACAGGTTCTGAGGCTAATATAATGCACATAAGGCACTAAGTGAGTTTAATTACCACCTTAATCAGCCACAGAACATATGTGTGTCCTGGTTTAAAGGGATGAAGTGGCAACCATGGTTGGCTCCCACTGCTATTAATCTGTTCTGTGCTAGGAGAGAAACCAGCCCTACTGCAGACAGGCACAGCACTAGATACAGACAGGACCCAGGTAAATATTTCCTGGGGGTAAGGACAAAGAGCTAGTGAGAGGGGTTTTTTTGTTTGTTTTTTTTCCCCTAATACAGGTAATGCAATGAGGTAAAAAAAACCTTTCTCTTTCGTTCAATGACGAACACAGCTCCAGAATCTTCTTAACCATTGGGTTATGCTGCCCCATACAGGAGTAGGATACTGGGCAGGAAATGGCCTTACCATGCCTATGGGACAGTCCCAGGGGATATACTCCCACACTCTGCTATAGGCATTCAGTTTTTTTTCTGCCTAGTCAGGACCTAGTTCCTTGCTAGGATGTCTGGTCCTATCATTTTTTTTCTTTTAAAATTTAATTTTCTTCCTCCTTATTATTTTCTGTTCCTGCGAGAACTACAATCAACTGCTGGACTGGATATTCTAGATCCTTAAGGTCTCCCCAGTCCGGCCAGCAAGTGCGCGCAGGCCTCAGCTCCGCGCTAGGTCGGCCGCAAAATAGTCCTACTGGACGGGGGCTGGCCTGCAAGTTAAACGTCTCGGGCGCATACGACCTGGTCATGGCCTGAGTCGCAGCATGCCTTTTTGGCGTGCAGCGCCCCCATTCGGATAGTGCGGTGGTCTGCCCGGAGTGGCCCCCGGATCCATGTTGTGGTAAGTAGTGTCCCCTGGTGGTCTTTCTGGGGTGGACGTAGGCCCCTTCCTGGGACAGTTGGACCCCCGGGTTCCCCTCCCCCCAGCCCTTCTAAACGGTAACTGCGGGTCTTTCAGCTGTAGTTACTGCTGACCAGGCTGCTGGCTGAGCTACTAATGCTGAATGGGCTGCTGACTGGGTTTTTCCTGAGGCACAGCGGGGGTTGAGCAGGGTTTTCCTGCCATCCTGGGGGTTGGTGACTGGGGTTGGGGATGGCCTGCTGGGCCCATATGGTTAGCTTAGCACCTCCCTTGAACCGGGTGGCGCCTTGGGGGTGCTTCATTTTAGTGACAATCTTGCCACCATTAATGTGTAAGCGGGGGTACCCTGCTTGCGCATCCGCGTCACGGCTGGCGGCCCGACTTTATGGGGTGCTATGTTCTTTTATGTCCTCTATGGTGGGCTCCTAAGGCGACCCGCTTTTCTTTTGCAGGGTCTTATAGGAGGTCCAATTGTGGACCCTCGGCTGGCATCCCCTTGCGGGATCGCAGTCGGCGGTCTCCCCCGATAGCTATGTTTTGGGGGTGGGCTTAGTATGTAGTAACCCTACTGTGTCTTCGTCCACGCATTTCGAGTGCTCTGTTAGTGAGGATGATTCCTCTTCTACTGCAGCTGTGCATGAAATGGTGCTGGTGGATGCACTGATTGTATCAGCGCGTTCAAATTTAAAAATGGAGGCTGCAGCTGCTGCTCTGGAGGTGCCGGTCCCCTTTGGTACCCTCGGCCCCCCAAAAGCGGCTAATATATTCCCTTTTCCTTCCTATTTTGACAAGATTGTCATGAGTCAGTGACCTAAACGCAATAGGTCGGTGCCTAAGCGTTTCGCTAGACAGTATCCCTTTGAAGAGTCCCTGTTAAAAAAGTGGACAGTCCCACCTTTGGTGGATTCTCAGGTTCCAGGCTGAATACATCCGCTCTAATCTCCTGCTTTTAACCACTTAAGCCCCGGGCCTGTTTTTCACACTCTGTGTTTACAAGTTAAAATCTTTTTTTTCTCTTACGTCATCCGACAGTCGCCGCCCACACATAATCTTCACCAATGGGGTATTGACCTTTGCTCCGCAGGAGTAGCTAGGCAACAAGATTTGTTAATCTAAAAGCTTTTAGCATAGACACACCCCTAGGGGCTGTCCCCTCAGTCAATACTTCCCTGCACCAGCATTCTCAACTCAGTTTGATCTTGCCTAGCTTAGGAGTAGCAGGCTTTCCTGTGCTGGGGCTTCAGTCTCAGCCTTCTACCCTTTTGATTTTATTTCAAAGTATTTTTTCTTTCTTTTACCTAGCTGTTATTTTATCAGCCTTAGTTTAGGGTTCTTCGGATGAAGATGATCACGCGGAGCTGGGTCTCGGACTGGCCGCCCTGGATTTCAGGGCTGAGTGCCTGGTGGTTTCCCAGCCTGCCATCGAGCGTTCAGCTTAGGTTTTGCCCTGGCACATTGAACAACCCATCCCTGTTCGCTGCAGGGATGCTGCCTGTGAGGTGGCTACCTCACTGGATGCCATGCTGCGGTTTATGCTGCGATCCACAGGCGGTTTATGCTGCGGTTTGTCGCTGGAGACGGTTCCCCACGCCATCCGGTAGGTGGACCAGCGTTTGGCGCTGGCCACGATTAAGGGTCAGGTTTCTGCGCTGGCCATTCTTTTTCAACGCCCTGTGGCTTCTATTTCTTTGATTCGCACCTTTATTCAGGGGGTGCGACATTTGGCCCCTCCTAGGAGGGATCCTTTGCCTCCATGGGACTTAAACTTGGTCCTGTCCGTGTTGCAATAGGCTCCTATTGAAAAGATCAGGGAGATCTTTGTCTCTGTTGTCCAAAAAGCTTTCTTTTTTGGTGGCGATCACTTCGGCTCGCAGGGTGTCGGAGCTGGCGGCCTTGTCCTGCAGCTCTCCATACTTAGTACTTCACATGGATAAGGTGGTCTTGCGACCTAACCCGTCCTTTCTTCCTAAAAGGATCTCGGAGTTTCACCTTAATGAAGACATTGTCTTGCCTTCGCTTTGCGCGAGGCCTAAGCAACCGAAGGAGGTTGCCTTGCACTCCTTGGATGTTGTCCGGGCGATCAGGGTCTACCTGTCGTCCACTAAATCGTTTCGCAAGTCGGATTCCCTCTTTGTCCTTCCTGAGGGACCTCGGAAGGGCATGGCGTCGTCGGCTGCGACCATCGCCAAATGGATCAGACAGATCATTGTGCAAGCCTATGCCTTGAAGGGGAAGGTTCCTCCCTTCCCTGTGAAGGCGCACTCTACCAGGTCTTTGAGTACGTCTTGGGCTTACCGACATCAGGCTTCTGTGGCCCAGGTGTGTAAGGCGGCGACTTGGTCGTCCGTCCACACTTTTTCGAAATTTTATAAGGTGGATGTTCAGGCATCGGCCGATGCCTCCTTTGGCCGTAAAGTTCTCAGTGCGGCAGTGCCTTGGGGTCCCTTGTTTTTGGGTCCTTGGCTGTTGGGGTGTTTTTACCCCTGGGTTACTTGTTTTCCTGGGTTGTTGCTCCTGTTGAGCACGTTTTCCTGTTGCCCAGTTGGTTCTCATGCTATGGTAAGGTTCCTTTCTCTGATGTGGGTACTGCGTTGCCTTTTCTACGGTTGCGTCTCCCACCCCTCATGTCTACACTGCTTGGGGACATCCCATTGGTGAAGATTATGTGTGGGCGGCGACTGTCGGAGGACGTAAGAGAAAACTGAATTTTTGTAAAATCTTACCGTAAAATTCCTTTCTCTGAGTCCTCCGACAGTCGCCGCCCCCGCCCCTCTTTTGGGGTTTTTTTGTACTCTTACTGCTATGCTACCAAACTGAGTTGAGAATACTGGTGCAGGGAGGTATTGACTGAGGGGACAGCCCCTAGGGGTGTGTCTATGCTAAAAGCTTTTATATTAACAAATCTTGTTGCCTAGCTACTCCGGCGGAGAAAGGTCAATACCCCATTGGTGAAGATTATGTGCGGGCGGCGACTGTCGGAGGACTCAGAGAAAGGAATTTTACGGTAAGATTTTACAAAAATTCAGTTTTTTTGCTAGAAAACTACTTAAAACCCCCAAACATTATATAATTTTTTTAGCAGAGACCCTAAAGAATAAAATGGAGATTATTGCAATATTTTTTATCACACGCTATTTGAGCAGCGGCCTTCCAAATGCTATTTTTTTGTAAAAAATTCACTTTTTTGAATTAAAAAATAAGAAACCAGTAAAGTTAGCCCAATGTTTTTTTGCCTCTTAACCTTCTGGGCCGCATAAATATCATCAAAATGTTTTTTTTGCCTAAATTCCTTTACGTTTTTCGCAACTCCCCAGCATGGCTCCCCGCTGCCTTTTTTCGTGATCTGGACAGCTGTATCAGCTCGTTTTTGTGGGCCGGCTCGCACCCCAGGTTGGCGCGTTCTACCCTGCAACTTCCGATTGCGTCGGGGGGTCTGGCTCTGCCGCACTTTAAGTTTTATTTTTGGGCGGCGGTATTGGTTACCATTCACGGGTGGTTTGCCGGGTCTCGGTCGAATGCTGCGACGTGCCTGGAGGCGACTTGCCTGAGCTCCTTGGCTGGCCTCGGCAACCTGGCTTACAGGGGCGCGGGTGCGTACCCCTCCCTTCCTCTTCTAACTACCACTACTCTGTGGGTCTGGAAGGTGGCCAGGGCCCGGTTTCTTCAACCTAACACCTGGTCCCCCTATCAGCCCCTGTGGGGCAACCCGTCGTTCCCGCATCTGCGGATGCTTCCTGACCCGCAGGTGTGGGCCCGATGTGGCATCCAGCGCCTGAAAGACGTTATGCCTCTCGGCACGCTGCGTACGCTTCCGGACCTGAAGGGGTCCTTTGCCCTGCCCCGTTGGATAGGTTTTCGGTATCTCCAATTGGGGCGGTGTTTGACATCCTGAACACCCGTCTTCACCTCTCGTTCACACACGCCCCGGAGCTGGCACTCTTGGGTATCCCCAATAAGGTCAGGCGCTCTAAATATTCTCATTTGTTGATTTCTCTGTTGCTGTATTATGCTAGGAAGGAGATTGTCCTTCGTTGGGTCTCCCCCTCCCCTCCCACGCTGGCCGCGTGGGAGGCCTTGGTAAATGGGGCTCTCCCGATGTAGAAACTTACCTACATTAATAGGAACTGTCCCAGTGGACTACAACCCTTCTGGCAAGAGGTCCTCCGCATTGCTCAAAAATTTACGGATCATACCCTAACTCTGGATCCGGCTCTCTTCCTCTTACACCATCACGGCCACTCGAGAACATCCTATCGGAAATCGATCCTGCCAATCCTACTTACGGCCGCCAAGAGCTGCATTCCCCTGCTTTGGAAGCAGTCCCAACCTCCTACGGTTGCGATGTGGCTACGTAAAGTAGCGTTCATTAATGAAATGGAAGACTTGACAGCGGCCGAACGTGGTACCAGAGATCAGTTTCTTAAACGCTGGTTTTACTGGCATGAATTCAGTGCCTCTGAGGCATATAGGGATCTTGTTGCCTGAATGACCTGCTTGCTGTGGGCGGACCTCTCCCCTCCGGTGCGCCATTTCCCTCCTCTCTCACCTCTTCCCCCCCCCCTTTTTTTTTTTTTTTTAACCTTCTCCCCCTCTTCCTCTATCTTTCTTTCTTATGTGTTTCTTCCTGATTCTATCCCTTCCTGCTATCCATGCCTTCTCCTAAAATCTTTCTCATTCCCTCACGGCATACGTGACATGATTTTTCTCTGGGTTCTGCTGGAGTGACGGGTTTCGGGGGATGCTCTCCTCGCTCCTGTATACCGGCCATTTGACAGATGCCGGTGGGAGTGGGGCTCCTCCCTTGGGACCTGTTACCTTGCGGATACTTCTAATAACTGTGTATCGTCTTATAATGCTTACTGTTACATCCCCATGACTCCTGTTTTTCTGTTTTAAGGCTTTTTCGATGCTCGGATGTATCTTGATTTACTGTTCTCATTGCTTATGTATGCCTTTCTTATTCTTATCCTTAATAAACGTTGAATTTGAAAAAAAAAAAATAGGAACTGTCCCCACAAATATGAGAAGATTTGGCAGCCCTGGTTAGATGGCACAGATTGAATTTCTGGTCTGCATGCTACTGTCTGCCTGTGTTTCTATTTTGATGACTTGCATTTATCTCTCCTGTGTTCTCTACTTTGTTTTTATTGCTGAGTTCCCCCACTGTGATTGTACTGTTGCCTCCGGCACACCTACTCTTCCCCTACTGTCTGATGGTGTACAGCGGCTACACTTATATTTTATACTGTTATTTGTTCCTGTTTTTTTCAATAAAGAGCAACCTTGTTTGTAAAAAAAAAAAAAAGTTAGCCCAATGTTACACCGAGTAAATAGATACCCAACATGTCATGCTTCAAAATTGTGCACGCTCACGGAATGGCGACAAACTTTGGTACTTAAAAATCCCCATAGGCGACACTTTAAACATTTCTACAGGTTGCCATCTTAGAGTTACAGAGGATGTCTAGGGCTCAAATGATTACTCTCGCTCGAACGATCGCGGTGATACTTCACGTGTGGTTTGAACACAGTTTACATATGTGGGCGGGGTTTCGGTATGCATTTGCTTCTGCGCGCGAGCTAACGGGGACAGGGCGCTTTAATTTTTTTTTTTTTTTTTTACTATTTATTTTATTTTTTATTTTGACACCGTTTTTTAAAAATAAATAAAAATTGATCATTTTTATTCCTATTACAAGGAATGTAAACATGTACACTAAAAGATGAAAAAAAAAGGGACCTTTAAACCGGTTGCTAGGCAACGACGTTTGCCGTCGCTCCGGTCCTCCAAGACCATAGAGTCAAGTAAGGGCAAGCTTTCCCTCACTCGACATCCTGTCTATGAGGATCCGTGACCGGATCGTTTTCCCCACTGCCGACGGGTTCGGTAAGCGGGGAAAAGGGGGGGACCTCTTCCACCACCCTTATCGGAAAGTCGACCGCCCATCGTTGAAAAAAATACCAGGGTTATGGCAGCTATCTGCGCGGAGACTTTGGTTCGCCACGTGTTTACTGTGGCCAGTTCGGTCCTTAGGCCGGTGTTCACCATAGCGTTGATGTCCCAGACTGAGTAGGCAAGCTTCTGCGCCAGTAGCTGGAGGGGAACAGCTTTCCCCTGTCCTTGCGGAGCTGGCAGACCAGTTGGTGCAGGGGTTGCAGTTTGTCTGTGATGCCTCTCTAGATGCAGCTCCCTTAGTTTCTAGGCTGTCCGTGACAGCGGTGGTCCTTCGGCGCATGATATGGATGATATCATTAAGGGTCTTACAGGGGGGAAGAGTCGCAAACATGGCCCCTTTTTTTCTCGGCTCATATGCGGCATTTTCGTTTCTCAGGATCTCAAGACAAAGGATCTAAGAGAGCGGGTTCTTCCAGACCTGCAGACAAGCCCCCTTCTGTCTGACGGGGGCACCCTCACCCGTGTGTGAGGTGGGTGGACGTCTGCTGCTTTCCGGACCCATGGGACCTCCTTGATTCAAGACAGGGGGGTCCACGACCTGGTTTGGTCTGGCTACAAGATCGAGTTTCGATCTTATCCTCCAGTGAGGTTCTTTCCTTCCAACCCACGTGTGTGTGCCCAGACCGCCTGTGAGGTCTCTTTGGGGCGGTGCAAGACTTTCTACTACAAGGGGTGATTGTTCCGGTTCCAAAATTGGAACGTTTTTCAAGGTCTTTAGTCAAACCTGTGTACAGTTCCCAGGAAAGAAGGCAAGGTGCGTCCAATCCTGGACCTTAGGGCTTTGAACCGCCTTGTGCAGGCACAAAAGTTCCAAATGGAGTCCATTCGTGCGGTAGTGGCTTCCACACAGCAAAGGATGCTTACCTTCGTATTCCAATATATGTCGGTCATCAGCGTTTCCTCCGCTTGCCGTGGGCGAGGAGCATTATCAATTCATGGCATTACCCTTTCTCTCGCCTTGGGCATTCAAAAAAGTGTTTGCCCCGGTGTTGGCATTGTAGCGGTAGTGGGAGATTGCGGTACTGGGTACTTGGACGCTCTTCTTCTGCAAGCAGAGTCTCTGACTGCTCTAAAGGACAACCTGGAAATTACTGTATGAACTCTGTAGGAGTTCAATTAGAAATTGAACCTCCCGTAAAATCTGCTCTGGTTCCGTCCACCAAGTTGGACTATCTGGATCTGACTCTGGACTCTGTTTCAGCCAGGGTGTTTCTTCCAGGGGACAAAACTCCAAAAGCTACAGGATACGATTTGGCTCCCGTTGTCCAGCAGTTGGTCATCTTTCAGGACTTGCATGCAGGTGCTGTGCCTGATGGGGTCTACCTCCGAAGCAGTTCCGTTTGCACAGTTCCACTCGAGACCTCTGCAAAGAGAGATTCTTGACAAGTGGGACAAGAATTCATAGTCTCTAGACAATCTGATGCTGTTGAATAGGGATACGAGAGGGTCCCCGATATGGTGGCTTCGCTCTCTGGCGCTTCGACAGGGCAAATCCTTCCTTCCCCTGTACTGAACAGTGGTCTCCACGGTTGCCATCCTGTCCGGGTGGGAAGGCGTTTTGGGCGCGGATGTGCGCAAGGGGTCTCGACTCTGGAAAGGTCAAGACTACCAATCAACTTTGAGCGATAAGATTTGTCTGGCTCATTAGACAAATCGCCTTTATGGGTGCCCGGTAAGGATTCAATAGGATAGTGCCATGGCCGTGGTGTATGTCAATCACCAAGGGGGCACAAGAAGTGTCCTGGCGGCTCGGAAGGTAGCCGGCATTCTAAGGTTCAGCTGTGTCGCCGGTGGGCAACTTTCGCGGTGGACCAGTTGGCCTCTCATCTCAACAGGAAGGTGCATAGAATTGAGGCAGGGTCTCGGGATCCTCTGGCTGATGCCACAGACACACTGGTGGCTACTTAGGGCCAGTATGATCTGATATACGCCTTTCCCCCGCTAAAACTTCTGCAAAGTCTTCTGCGTAGGATCAAGGCAGAAGGGATCTGGTCATCCTTGTGGCTCCAGACTGACCTCGCCGATCTTGGTACGCCGATTTGGTACGGCCGGTCACCAATGCCCCTTGGGGACTTCCTCTCAGAGAAGATCTATTGGCCCAAGGGCCAATCTTCAATCCTGCTTCAGCTACAGTTGCTGGCTTTCACGGCTTGGTTGTTGAAAGCCAGGTGCTGTGTCTGAATCGATTATTCCCATACTGTTAAAGGCTAGAAGGCTACCTCTAGGAAGAAATACCATTGGGTCTGGAAGATGTACATTGCGTGGTATGAGTCTCTTGGGGGTTATCTCGTTCCTTTTTGGTGGCTCGGATTTTGGCATTCCTCCAACAAGGTGTTGAGCAGCGTCTGGCCTTGGGTACCATCAAGGGCCAGGTTTTTGACCTTGGCAGTCTTCTTATACCATCCTTTGGCTACGCATTCTTTGATTCTCACCTTTATTCAGGGGGTTCGCCACTTGGTTCCCCTAGTTCGGTCTCTGTTGCCTCCGCGGGATCTTAATTTGGTGCTGTCGGTTCTCCAGTAACTGCTTTTCATTGTGAGCTTCCTCTGCCTGCTTTGTCCCAGAAGGTTGCCTTCTTGGTGGCTATTACTTATGCACACAGGGTGTCGGAGGTGGTGGCGTTGTCTTGTTGTTCACTTTACCTGGTGGCTCACAGAGATAAAATGGTGCTTCGCCCTTGTCAGTCTTTCCTTCCTAAGGCTGTTTCTGGTTTCCATTTGATTGAAGACATTCTGTTGCCTTCCCTGTGTCCTAAGTCTAAACATCCTAGGGGGATTGCCTTGCACTCTCTGGATGTGGGTCGGGTGCTCAGGGTGTACCTGGTCGTCTGTGCACACTCTCACAAAATTTTATAAAGAGGATGTACTGGCATCTGTGGATGCTGCTTTTGGCTGCAAGGTTTTGCAGGCCGCTGTTTGAGCGGACCTGGTCCTCTTTTGAGGGTGTATTTTTTTCAGCTGAGCTCCAGTTGTTCCTGGTTGAGCTCCATGTTACCTAGTTGGCTGTTAGCCTTTTGGGATTTTTTTTTTCTGCTTTGTTTTTTTCCCACCCCTCATGTTTCACACTGCTTTGGGACGTCCCAATGGTTAAGAAAATTCTGGAGCTTTGTCTATCAATGAACGAAAGAGAAAATTGGATTTTTGTCTTACCGCAAAATCCTTGTCTCTGATGTTCATTGATGGACGCAGCACCCACCCCTCTATTGAGTTTGGTTAATTTTCTTCTGACACTGTTTGCAACAAAACATAATGCCTATAGCAGTGTGTGGGAGTATATCCCCTGGGACTGCCCCATAGGCGTGGTAAAGTTTTTTTTTTTTTGTTTTTTTTTTGTTTGTTTTCCTGCCTAGTGTCCTACTCCTGTAAGGGGCAGCATAACCCAATGGTTAAAAATGAATACCTGAGAAAAGGATTTTACAGTAAGACAAAAATCCGTTTTTTGCTTTAGAACCACTTAAACCTCTTATTCTACAGGTCCTCAGAAAATATATACTTTTGGGCAGCCTTAAAATTTTACACAAGTGTGTAGTGGGGGGGACTAGGCTGACTTCTGGCAGAAGCGGTGCAGCCCTCAGAGCGGCCTGGAGGGGGGCTCTGTGCCCCCTCTCCCTCGGGCCAATCTGATACCCTGTAAAAAAAAAAAAATGGCTGCACCGATTCTGACAGAAGCGATCAGCCAGGAAACGGGCAGGAGGATCTGAGCGCCGGATCACAAAGAGCAGGGATCTCACCCTGAGACAGTTTGTGTAGGAGAAGCCAGTCACTGTCAAACAAAGACCTGCCTCCTGGACTGGCTACTATGATATACAGCACACTGGTCCAATGCTGGTCCAGGAGGCGGGACTTTAACAGCGGCTGGCTATTCATATACAGTACAAGCTGTGTCTCAGAGGGAAATCCCTGTTATGTGTGATCTGGCAGCCAGATCCCCCTGATTCCTCCCTGTGGCACTGATTGGCTGCACTGATAAACACTGATGAGGCTGCAATGATGGGCACTGATGAGCCAGCACCTATGGCCACTGATGAAGCAGAACTAATAAGCTACACTGATAAGGCAACATTGATATGCTGCACTGATGGGCACTTATATGCTGCACTGATGGCCACTGATGAAGCTGTACTAATGGTCACTGATAAGCGGCAATTATGGGTACGGATAAACTGCACTAATGGGCAATAATGAGGCAGGACTGTTGGCCACTGATGAGGTGGCACTAATAAGCTGCACTAATATGCTGCACTGATGGGCACTAATGAGGCGGAACTCTTTAACTGCACTGATGGGGCAGCACTGATAGGCTGCTCTGGTGGCCCCTGATGAGGCCGCATTGATAACCACTGATGAGGTGGCACTGATATGGCTGCACTGATGGCCACTAATGAGGCAGTACTGATGGCCACTGATGGTGGAACTCTTAAGCTGCACTGATGGGGCTAAATAGGCTGCTCTGGTGGCCCCTGATGAGGCCGCACTAATGAACAGCACTGATATGGCTGCACTGCTGGCCACTGATATGGCTGCACTGCTGGCCACTGATATGGCTGCACTGCTGGCCACTGATATGGCTGCACTGCTGGCCACTGATATGGTTGCACTGCTCGACACTAAGGGTGCACTGATGGACACTGAGGGTGCACTGATGGGTATTGATATGCTTTATGTTAATGTTAAAGTTTTTAATAATTATTTTTTGTAACCTCTGTGTGATTTTATGAGCTAATTTACAAGGGCTTGTTTAGGGGCAGGTAGGGTTTGGGTGGGGCAACTGGTGGCTAGTAACTTTTAAGGTCTGGCCAGTGGCTCAGGACTTTAAATTTTGAGCCCTGCATTTGGGTATCTTAGGCATATTTTGAAGTCAATGTGCATTTAAATTTATAGAAAAATATAGAAAAATATATTTAAAAGGAACATCTGGGCCACAGTGTTAGATGTTTCAACTTTCTCGATCGTCCATCGACAGACACAGCCTCCTCTTCATGAGCTGAGTGAGGGTTGTGCTGCCACCTGCAGGAGTAGTCTAAGAAGTACGTTAGTACAAAGCTTTTAACATATCCACGCCCACGGGGCTGTCCCTCCAGGCATAACCCCCACTGCCACAGCCCAGCACATCAGTTTTTTTTCTGCCTAAAGATCGAGTAGAACTCTGTTCAACTCCTGGACAGTCTGGATCACAGTCGCTGGCCGTGATTTTAGCAGCCCTGGAAAGCCTGGTGACTAAAGTTGATTTAGTCATGAAAAAGGTCGATAGCCGCAAACGGCCGCTGCTTTCTCCATCTGTGGAGGTTTCCTCTGAATCAGAGACTGATGTGGTGGTCGCTCCCTGATCTTAGGGGTTGCTGTCCTCGCAGTCAGATGGTGAAGAGGACCTGTCCTCTTCAGCTGCAGCGCGGGAACACGCTTTAGTGGAAGCCCTGACTATTTCAGTACATGATACTTTACAATTGGCTGATGAGCCCACGCCGGCAGGGACGTGGGTGGCTTTTGGCTACCAGAAGTCTCCAAAGACTGACAGGGTTTTCCCTTATCCAGACACTTTTCACGATATTGTGAATGACCAATGGCGGGGCGTTAAGCACGTGTTTGTGGTGCCAAAACGCTTTTTCTTTTTTCAAATACTTTTTGTTTTTTTTCCAAAAATGACAGAAAATTACAAAAAACAATGTGAGCTTGGTACAAAAACAGGTGAACACGTAAGGTACAAGTAAAGAGATACCGGGTACTGTTTAGATTTGCTGCTGGATTAAACGAATAGGGTGGTGCACACTTTTGTGCAACTGAAAAGGCTAGAGAGTCTTTAAAGAATAGGAAACAACAATGAAGAGCTCATAGCCCTACTAAGGAGGAAAAGGTAAGAAAGAGTATGAAAAGAAAAAGCAAGAATAGTCAAGGCATGGTAATTTGATAGTTGAGGAGAATCTGAACTGTAATATGGGTATAGGGTCTAACACTCATGCAGGCAATAATTGTAGTTCAGGTCTTCTAGAAGTTGTAAGACACTTGTCGATGAGGAAAAACCATCTGAGCTCAAATCGCGTGGAATGTTGGTCATTTTGCAGAGCAACATCGTGTCTTTCTCTGAGAAGGGGAGAGTCTTGAGGTTTTTATTTCTGTGATTGTGGGGGTTGATTGAAGAGATCCAGTGCTTAAGCATCTGTCTGCAAGCTATCAGGAGGCAGATCAATATCCAGTGGTAATTGTTTTTCGAAAGTTTATGGTTCGTACCGCCTTTGAGGGGGCATGCATCTTAGGACAACTGAATGAGAAGCATGGGATCTTTAGGGAGCTGTTGGTTCGTTATACCCCAAGATGAAGGCAAGAGCTTGATTCCAGTAATCCCAAATGGCAAGGCAATGCCACAGGCGATGAATTAGACTGGGTTTTGGGGTCAGGCACCATGTACATATTCCTTTCGATCGAGGGTATTTTGAAGAGAAGGGGAAAGTAGGCTCTATGGAGATTTTTTATTTGGGTTTCCCTTCATATTTCGTTAGGTATCGGGTTCAGGGTGATAGAGTATCCTTCTAAAATGTAATCTAGGGTGTTCTTACCCAGGAGATCCTTAGCCCAAGCTTTTACCGATTGTATTATGTAGTGGTTTCGTGAAAAATGCGTTGAGGGGCTTGTAGATATCTCTGATTGGGTATCCTGTTTCTCCAGGGATGTTTTCCAACATTAATGGACGAAATCTCTTTGCCTTGATCGGGCATGACTTGTCCATAAAGTTGGGGAGTTGTAGAACATGCAAGAAGTTGTGTTTTGGAACGTGGAAGTCCTCTGCTAGAGTCCAAAGATTTCAGGTTTCCTGAGGAGGCCTCATATAGCGATACACTGGAAAGCAAAAGGTTTGACCAATGTAGTGAGAATGCCTCATTCTGCATTCCTTGAGGGAACATTGGGTTTCCCCTAATAGGCAGGTAGCTAGATACGGTGGGGGATAGATCAAGTCTTTTCCGTGCTTCTCTCCATGCAATGACGGTGTCTCTGATCAGAAGATTGTGCCTGAGATGTTGGGGAAGTAATTTAAAGGTGCAGTGGAGAAGCGCTGACAGGTCAAATGGTTGGGCCATAGCTGCTTCATGGTTAAAGTTTGTATACCGTGAGGCTTGGAGTATCCAGTCCAAACTAATACACAATAGGCAAGAAACATTATACATTCTGATGTTTGGTAGATTTGCCCCCCCCCCCTTTGCTCTTTGGGAGATAAAGTTTACTGAGGGCTATTTTTTTTTTTTTTTTGCGCCATAAAAAGCCGTTAAAGCTGTAGTAATTTTGTTGATGTCATTGGGTTTTAAAAGTAGTAATATAGTTTGAAGGGGGTACAGAAGCCATCCAAAACATAACATTTTAAATAAAGGACATCTCCCAAAGAGCGATAGTGGTAGCTTCATTCACGTCTCCAATTCACCCACTATTTTGGAAGTCAAAGGAGGAAATTTTAGAGAGTAAAGGGTGGAGGGTTATCTACCAATCTTGATTCCTAAGAAGGTAATATGTTTGTCGTTGACGAGGGATCCATGTATGAGAATTTCTCTTTTTGAGGGGGAGTATTTCCTTTTTACTGTAGTTAATTTTCAGGCTGGAGCAAGAGCGGAATGAGTCAAATATCTTTTGCAGTTGACCTATGTCAGATGAAGGTGCCGAGGAAAAAAATCAGTATGTCATCTGCAAATAGGGCCACACAGAGGTCTTCCTGTCCTATGGGAATGCCTTGTATAGGGGCCTTGTTGATGAGGCAGCGGGAAATAGGTTCTATCGCCAGGTTAAAAAGTAGTGGGGAGAGGGGGCAAGCCTGTCTCGTACCCTTATGAAGTTTGAAATTAGACTCCTGCTGCTACAATCCTGGCTGAGGGGCTGAGTATAAACTATAAAATGACAAAAAAGACCAGCAAAGTCAAATTTATGGAGGACTAGAGAAAGCCAATAGAAGCTCACATTATTGAAAGCCTTCTCCGCATCCAATGTAATGATCGCTATGTTTTCCGTTGGATGAGTTTTCGCGTATTCTAATACAGTTAGGACTTTGCGCAAATTTGAGGCGACTGATCTTCCTTTAGTGAAACCCGCTTGTGCTGGGTGTATTAAAGAGGGTAAAATGTCAGCTATAAGTGAAGCCACTATTTTTTATAAGATTTTGGAATCCACATTTAAACGGGATATAGGCCGGTAGGAGCTTGGTTCCATGGGGTCTTTACCTTTTATTTTAAAATCAATTTGATGTGGGCCTAGTGACCCGAAGGTTAGTATGGACTTTTCTTCTAAATTGCGTTAAAGACCTCTACCAGTGTGGGGGAAAGCCGATCTCCTGACCATTTGTAAAACTCTGGGGTGTACCCGTCAGGGCCTGGGGCCTTTCCATTGGAAATCTTAATTGCTAGCCCGATTTCTTCTTGAGTGATTGGGGAGTTCAGTTGTGACATGAATGAGGGGTCTACTGAGGGGGGAGGTTAGTAGTGTCTAAAAATGTTGTCGCTTCCTCTGTTTGGTTGTTGGCGTATAATGTTGCATAATATTGTTCGAGGAGTTTTATATCCTGTGGGGATGTGTGAAGCTTACCCCGGTTATCCTTCAGGGAGGTAATGTGAGTCGGATGGTGGGAGCCCTTGCTTAATCTGGCTAGTAGCTTCCTTGCTTTATTGCCATGCTTGTGGAATTGTAAATCAGTATAGGATAGTTTGATGTGTTCCAAATCATTTGCCCAAAGATCAAAGGATCTCTTTGCTTCATGCCACCTATTTAAGTTGGACGGGTTGTGTTGTTGGTTCAAAAGTGCTTGGGTCTCTGGTGGAGCTTTGTGCTGGCTGCTATATAATGCTTCTGGATGCTTCTTTTGTAGGAAGAGACATAAGATATGATCTTGCCTCAGATAAATGTTTTACTGGCATCCCAAAATAAATTGGGGTTGTTCCTATGACTGATGTTGATGGCTGTTTAGCTTCCAAGCTTCTCGGAGCATTAATTTGAAGGGTTCACCGTGCATTAAATAGGTTGGGTAATGCCATTGTTTGGCTGTGGATCCAAGCATAAAATCATCTAATTTAATGGAGATGGGGCTCTGGTCTGACATGTGAACAAAAGAAAATATATATTGCGCTCAGCACTCAAGATCACAAGAAAAGTGCTTGTGTGCATATAAAGCTGATATTAAACCATAAAAAGCAGCAATGCAATATTTCAGGTAAAACCAGCTGTGTGATTAATATATAAATATGATAAATTATAATAAATCTAGTCCTTCTTAAGATGATTCACGTGAATAAATAAATGTGGTAGTCCTTAAAGTGCTCAGTGCAAAGTGATGTCTCAGCAATCTGAGTAAACTTGAACTTGATGTAAGAAACCTTCACCAGTAAACCTCCACCCAGTGCTCTAATTAGATACTCCTTACCAGAGTAGGGCTCGAGGGCATACAATGCGATTAGAGGAGAAGCGTTTTAACCTCAGGCAACGTGGGGGGTTCTTTACTGTTAGGGCTACAAGATTGTGGAATTCTCTACCTCAAGAGATGGTTTCTGCGGGTAGTATGGTGGCTTTCAAAAGACTCTTAGACTTACATCTCAAGGATCAGAACATTCAGGGGTATGTGAGATGATTACAGCCACACACACCTACACAGGTTGAACTGGATGGACTATTGTCTTTATTCAACCTCACCTACTATGTAACTATGTAAGAAAATTGACCCCTTAATTACAGGGGGTCATGTTCAGCATTGATCTCCAAAAGAGGCTCCAGGCTATCCTTATCATTGTTTCCTCATCGGCAAGATCAGGCTCAATTAGCATAGGAAGCTCCGGGGTCAAGGATATCTGCACATGCTGATATGTACCTCACACTAAAAAATCTGGTCTGACATGATCAGGTCATGGATAGTGGATTCCCGTATGTACAGTAGTAGGGAGGTAGTGCTGAATATATAATCTAGCCTGGCAAACGAGTCATGTGCGTGGGAGTAGAGTGAGAATTCTTTGTCTGTTGGATGAGAGAGCCTCCAATGGTCTATTAATTGTAGGGCAGTGACTATTTGGTTCAGATAGGTAACTCGTCCCTTACTTATCTGGGTGGATTTGATCCCTTTCATGGATCTGTCTTCTAGTTCACACATAGTGGAATTTAAATCCCTGTGGGGGATCTGGGGGAAGCGAAGGAGCTCACTTGCAAGATTGGTGAAGTATGTTTTATCTGGTGAGTTAGGTGCATAAACACATGTAATTAGGAGTTCTTTAGTGGGAAATTTGAGCTGTGCCGTGATAGATCTGTCTTTGTCATCTTTGTCTACCGAAAATATGTAATAAGAAAGATTTTTATTTAATAGAATGAAGACCCCTGCTTTTCTGCCTCTAGAAGCTGAACCCAAAACTTTACCCACCCACAGTTTCTGCATGCAGGAGAAGTCATCCTCGGAGAGATGAGTCTCCTGAAGCAGGGCTATGTCAGTTTTGAGCCTCTTCAAGTGTCTAAGAATTTTCATTCTTTTGACTGGGGATCTTAGTCCCTTAACGTTCCATGTAGGGCTGCAACTAACGATTATTTTCATAATTGATTATTTGGCTGATTTTATTGTTTCGATTAATTGGACAATTAATTATAATTGGATAATTAGAGTGGATTGCTAATCCACTCTAATAGTATATACAGAATATGTCTTCTGTCTTTTATTCTCAGAGGTTGAATCTGGTAAATATCATCAGACTCAGATCAAATTTTTTATTTAAAGAAAAAAAATTTAAGACTGTGTTGCTGATTTTTAGACAGAAGTGTAATACATTATATATGACAGACCTTGTCATAGGCAGGTGGCTTGATAAAAGCTCCCCGCGTATACTGTCCCTTATGCTGGCCAAACAAAAACAATGTCTTCCTTCAAAAAATATTTTGTTTTAAGATCGTTTGTTCGATTTTCTAATAGTGGGGTCAAATCGATGTTCGTTTTCTACCACAGTCACGGTAAAATTTGAAGGAGCAGAATTGGAAACTTGGTCAAAGGAGTTTTCAGGCAGTGTATGTGGTTTTCGTTCAGAAATTACATTCATTTTAAAACTTAATGTTAAAAGCAAGTAAAAATTTTCAAATGACATCTTTTCATTCAGCGAATGTACAAAGATTTTTTATATGAATATTCTCATCCGAAAATCTATAAATGTTGGGGCAGCATAATGCTCGGTTCACACCTATGCAGTTTGCTTTTTATCCGTTTCTGCAGTGCTTTTTGCTGTGCGTTATGCATTTTTGCACCCGTGATTTTGCTGCGATTTGCATTTTTTTATGCTTTTTTTTTTTTTTGGGCTAATTTGTTGGGCAGATTAAAAAAGGCAAATTGTGGCAAAAACGCACTATATGCTTTTCTGCAGCATCTCCATTGAAGTCCATTGAACCAAAAAAGCAACGTTTTTCGTTGAAAAGTCCTTGAACCATTCCAAATTCGCAGCGGCTGAAAAAAGTAAAGTTGTGGTTGTGTCCCATAGGAAACCATGTTAAATGAACACTACTGCGTGTTTTAAAAAGCACCAAAAAACACAGGTGTGAACCAGGCCTAAGACGTTTAGTAGCAACAGCATGCTTTTTGTGTATCACCTGTCATAATGCTGATCTTCCCTGTACACAGACTTTAAAGTGATTTTTTTTTTTTTTTTTATACATGTTATACTTTTATGCTCTGTGTAATGGTCTTGCACAGAGCAGCCCTGATTCCCCTCTTTTGGGGTTTCCCACCAACACTTCTTGCTCCCCCTGCTTTCAGAGTGCCCCTAGAGCAAAGTTAAAAAAAAAACTTCTGCCTTTAGAACCTCTCACCTGCCCAGGACTACATGTCCCATGAGGCATTGCGCCTCACACGTTCACAAGTTCTCATGCACTTACTGACCTGTATGGTTGGTGTACTGAGCTGTATGTGTGCTGCACTGTCTTCTGACATCTATGGACAGTGTACTTAGCTGTATGTGTGCTTCATTGTATTTCCTGATATGTAAACAAAAAAAGGAACCAATCAGCTGACCGATTAATCGATTCTGAAAATAGTTGACAACTATTTTCATAATGGATTAGTTGTCGATTAATCGATTAGTAGTTTCAGCCCTAGTTCCATGATACTATATATGTGCATAGTGTGTGTAACTTGGATTACCTTCTTTCTGAGCTTATCGTTAGGATTTTGTCTTTTTGGGTGGAAATTTGGTTTCCTTTAAACCCCCGCGTAGATCGAAGAGTCATGGAGAGGTCTCCAAGTTTGACCTTACAGGTTTGGATAAATTTAGGTTCAGGTAGATCCCCTCAGACAAGATAAGAGGAAGAGAAGAAGAAACAAAAAGTAAAGAAGAAAGAAAAGAAAACAGAATATTTGTGATATACAAAATCATGAACATATACCGAACACCAGAGTGACTACACTTTTTTCTGTATGCACTAATCCCTCCAGCAAGACCGCTTGCCCGTGGGGCCCGTATCAAGAGAGGGGAAGAGACTAGGCGTCAGCCTCCCCAAATTATCAAGTTCAATAGAGCGCGAGGAGAAGGGAAGGATATAAAACACACTTGGCAATCGCCCCCCTGAAGGGAGATTTTACTGGCATGGAGAGTAAAGATACTGGTGATCAGGAAAAAGAACAGCTTGGTATCAAAACTGATATAAGGATACCAATAATAATGATAATAGTAATAACAACAGTCCCCTGATAATGGGAAAGCAGGGGAAACATTTCAAACATATATCGGAGACAATTGAGCACTGTCCGTGATACTTTTTTTATTTGCACTAACATACAATTTTTCAGGACAAGCTTTCGGGGTATGTCCCCTTCTTCAAGATCCAGAAAAATCCTGAAAAATTGTATAAAAATAAAAAAAAGTATCACGGACAGTACTCAATTGTCTCTGTCGCAAGTGCACTAATACGGCTTCAATGACCTCGAACATATATCAGAATGCCTGATAACATTGTCTAGCAGCACACATGGATGCTAGCGAAATAAAACCTGAATGCGCGCTCTGGAGTCACGGGCTTCAACGCCCGTGTATATGTCCCACAGGGAGGTTAGCATTTAAACGTTTGGGGTGGTCCTTCCGTGGGTTCCTTTGGTCTCTGGGGACCGCCTTCGGTTTTTTCTGGGGTGAGTTCCCCCAGTGTCGATTTGGAGTTTACGGAGTTGAGAAAAGATTCCGCCTTTGCTGGGGTGTGGAATGTAAGTTGTTCCCGTCCTGGGCTTAAAGGCGTAGCACTGCCGAGTATGCCAGGGTGAAGCGCATGCCACTTTTAAAAAGTTCAGCGCAGACATGTTAGAATTCTTCACGTTTATGAGAGACCTCCACAGAGTAATCAGCAAATATCAAGCGTTTGTGCCCCTCGAACCCCAGGGACCGGGCTTACCGATAATTTCGTAGAATCGCCAGGCGATCAGCATAGTTGAGATATTTCACTATAACCAGTCTCTGCTTCTTGCCGTGAGCTCTTTCCACCACGCATTATGTTTGCAAGCCCAGGGCCCTTGGTATGTGCATAGAACAAATGCCAATAAACGTTGCTGGCTTGTAGGTTTTGGGGAGGCCAATTTTTAGGTTGTTGCGCCCAGATCTGTTTTCTAAGTCTTCAATTTTATCATATGAAAGCTGTTGTGCCTGATTGCATTGTTCCATTGCTGTATTAGTGCGTATTTGTTCTTTCTCCAGCGAGGGTATACATTGTTCGGCTTCTGTAGTCCTCTGGGAGTGCTCTCCCAGTTCCCTCCTAATTTGCTGCATGTCTGCTGCTACTGCTTTTTCAACTGCAGAAGTAATGGTGGGGGGGACAGCAAGGCGGCCACAGCACTTGCTATCTGACCATGAGGATCGTCATGAGCTGTTCTCCCCATTTCACCTTCTTCCATGTAGTCTTCTGATCCCTGGGATCTGTCTGTTTATGCCTGCGAGAGGCGTTCAGGGTCCGGTGGGGGAGAAGGAGAGAGTGTTGCAGTGACCATCTTGGGATCCAAGGCCATCTGCGAGGGGAATGAGTGTCGGGACCTCGAGGAGGAGCCGGCTGCGATAAAAATCTCACCATCCAGCGACCTGGTAAGGAGTAGGTGAGGTCTGGTAGGAGGGAGGCTGCACTGGGCGTTTGTATAAGGATTATTGGTGCGGGTTACATCGGAGCTGCTGGTGCTTGCGTCCTTCTACACACGGCGCCGGAACCACCCCAAAACGCTTTAAACGCCGGTACCATTTTGCTGAAAAGGTCTCCATCCGTTGGACGGTGCCACCTAAAGTTAACCATCCTGTTTACAGATTAAACAAATCTACCCTTGTGCCTGTGGAGGATTCCTCGGTCTTTACAGATCCAGTGGACAGGCGGGTGGAATCCCTTTCCCGCCATCTTCATGTGATGACGGGTTACATTTTGAAACCGGTTTTTGTGTCTGTGTTAGTCTCACAGATGGTGACGGAATGGATTAGGGGTTTTCTGGAGTCTTTGGACCCCGAGACTGTTCCTCCAGAACAGCTGGAACTGGTGGGAAGAGTGCTCTTCTTCCTCAATCCTTCAAGGGTAAGACACCCCGTACTAAGCGGCGTCCCTCTTTATCTGCTCACAAGCGTTTTTTTCATGCCTCCGGGGCGCAAGAAAAAGGTAAGCCGTTCAGAGCTTCTGGAGGAGCTAAAAAGCACTGGGGCAAGCTCAAGGCCGGACAGTCCGGTGCTGCTGACAAGTCCTCTTCAGCATGAAGGGGCGCCCTCACCTGTCTCAGGGGTGGGGGGGACGACTGCTCTTCTTTTTAGGAACCCTGGACTTCCTCAATTCAGGACGATTGGGTTCGTGACCTGGCTTGCTCCGGGTACAAGATCGAATTCTGGTCCCAGCCAGGGGACTGGTTCTTTCAGTCAAATCTTCACTTGTCTCCGGAGCGTTTGAAAGATGTGCGGGAGGCTGTGCAAGATCTCCTGGCTCAAGGGGTGATTGTACCGGTTCCTCCACAGGAACGCTCTCAAGGTTTCTATTCAAACCGGTTTATGGTGCCCAGAAAGGAGTTCAAGGTGTGTCCAATCCTGGACCTCAAGGCTCTGAACCACTTTGTGCGGGTGCAGAAGTTTCTAATGGAGTCCATTCGGTCAGTGGTAGCATCATTGAATCAGGGGGATTTTCTAGCCTCCATCGATCTTAAAGATGCGTATCTCCACGTCCCCATATTCGAGGGACATCAGCGATTCCTCCGATTTGCGGTGGCAGAGGAGCACTTTCAATTTGTGACGTTACCCTTTGGTCTCGCCTCGGCTGCCAGAGTGTTTACCAAGGTCCTAGCCCCTATGCTGGCTTTGTTCTTCAACGGGGTATCTCCTTTGTGGGATGTCTGGACGATCTCCTGTTGCGAGCAGTCTCCCATTTGGGTCTGCTGGACCACGTCTCCATCACCATTCAGACCCTTCAAGAACTCGGGTGAACTATCAATTTAAAAAAAAATCTGTCCTGACGCTGTCCGCGCGGGTCACTTAAATGGGGCTGATCCTCGACTCTGCTCTGGCGAGGGTCTTCCTTCCCTTGGACAAGCTTCAAAGTTGCAAAGAGCAATCCGGTTGCTGGAGATCAATCAGTCCTCCTTGCAGGGCTGCATGAGGGCTCTGGGTCTGATGGTCTTGACCTTCGAAGCAGTCTCGTTTGCTCAGTCTCGCACGAGACAATTGCAGAAAGAGATTCTGACGAAATAGAAAAGGGATCCATGGTCGTTGGACCTGAAGATTCGGTTGAGCCATCTCACGAAGTTGGCTCTCTTGGTGGCTCCAGTCACCTGTCCTGTGCCGGGGCAAGTCCTTCCTGCCGGTGTGTTGGATGGTGATCACCACGGATGCCAGCCTGTCAGACTGGGGTGGAGTGCTGGGAAAGCTCTGTGCCCAGGGTACAAGCTCTGCCTGCTTCACTGGACGAGTTGGCTACGCGGCTTTCCGGTTCGGGTCCAGTCGGACAGTGCCACGGCTGTGGCATACATCAATTTTAAAGGGGGCACCAGGACTGCCCTGGAGGCCAGGGAGGTGGCCGAGATTCTAGTGTGTACGGAACACAATATGCCGGCTCTATCCGCAGTCCACGTCCCGGGTGTGGAGAATTGGCAGGCGGATTACCTGAGTCGTCAGGTGTTGGATCAAGGGGAATGGCCCCTTCATCTCGAGGTTGTTCACCTCCTGTGTGCCCGGTGGGGGACTCCGGAGGTGGATCTGTTTGCGCCTCGACTTAACAGGAAGGTTCAGCGTTTTGTGGCCAGGTCTCGGGATCCTCTGGCCGACGCCACAGACGCTCTGGTGGCTCCTTGGAGTCAGTATCGCCTTATTTATGCCTTTCCTTCGCTCGTTCTTCTGCCAAGGTTTACTAGCCGGGTGGCGATGGAAGGCATTCCGGTCATTCTGGTTGCACCAGACTGGCCTCGGCGGTCCTGGTACGCAGAGCTGGTAAAAATGGTTGTGGATCCTCCATCATGGCGTCTTCCTCCAAATTTCCTACCAAATTTCTTAGTAAATTATAACAGATGAGGTTGCAAATGGATACCAAACATGTCTTAGAGCTGCACGATTCTGGATAAAATGAGAATCACGATTTTTTTGCTTAAAATAAAAATCACGATTCTTTCACGATTCTCGGCGTAATATCTTTTTTACATTATACAAAAAAATTGGACTAACATTGTTTCGTTTTTTATTTAATTCATTAAAGTGTATTTTTTCCCAAAAAGTGAATTTTTTTTTTTTTGACAGCTGTGAGTGAGCAGGGAACAGCTCTGTAAGAATCGAGGACATACCGTTTTAAGATTGTGGGGAGGGGGGTGAACTGAGATCGCTTTTTTTTTTTAATCGTGCAGCTCTAATGTCAATCCTTAAATTTGCGAAGTGCCGGTGACATGGCCATGGTCATCAGTTTAGCATTACAGGAGGATGACTGGTGGTAGTATTGCTCTCAATCTGGGTGCACGGCAATATGTAACGTGCATCAGTCTAAATTTCCATGTGAAGGTGCCCCCAACACTTGCGTTTGTTCATGCATATGTGGGGGGGGGGGGGAGGAGGAGGTTAGGTGCTTAGATGTCCCTTTCATTTTTTACAATTAAAAAGTGGTGTGTTTTTTTTTTTTTTTTATTTCCCATCACATAGGGGACAAAGTCACACTTGGCTAGATTGTGGTGACTTACCATGTGCCAGCTGCTGGCTGACAAGGTCATGTGTGATAATGGTACAAACTTGCTGTCCACCCTTCGGCAGAGGAATATCCTGCAAATACCTTACCCGGGCCATGTTCTCAACCAGGTTGCACAGTTCTTACTGTGCAATACCAAGAATTATAAGAACTGGAAGGCAAAATAAAGCTTTCTGACAACAATGTGACACCCTCTTATGCTATTTTTTACTCTGGCATTGGCTACCTATCCACAAACCTTAAGGATTATACTTATTTGGGGTGAGACGTCAGAGGACAACGTTGTGCTGCAGGCAATTTGTGATGTATGGGGTCCTTCATGTTGCAGTGCCTATGCAAAAAACCCTCCCTTACATGGGATTCATGAAATAAATCATTATTGGGTATCCAACATCTTGGAGCCTGACTATAAAGCCGAAATAGATGATTTGCTGCCACCATCCTAGAGGTAGTTTATAATGCCGGATGTCAAGACCGTTCTTTAATATTGAAAGGTTGCTTGGTTTCAGCATTTGCTAATGGTGGCATAAACTTGTCTGCTGACCATCAAACCTTGCGACTTTTCCTCCTATCAAGAAGCAACAGCACTAGCATTGGCTGCTTCAATGTACTGTGGCTTTCACAGCAGTCTGGCACCGCTACAGGCACCAGTCACAAGCTGATGGTTATTGAATATATGGGCTCCAGGGCTGACAGTGAAATACTTAGAGCTGGGATTCCCAAACTACTGCCCTGTAGTTGTTCAGGGACTACAATTCCCATCATGCCTAGTCACGTATGTGAATGTCACAGTTTTACAATGCCTCAAGGGATGTGTAGTTCTGCAACAGCTGCAGGGCCATAGTTTGGGAATCCCTGATTTAGAGAGGACCCTATGGACTTCTGGGTGGCTAAAACGACCCACTGGACAGAGCTGGCCCAATATATACTAGAGGTACTTGGGTAAGGTGCACTACTGCAAGCTTCATTTCTAAGAAGGTCTTCTGCACAGTGTGAGAATTTTTAACTGAAAAGTGCATCCACTTTTCCTTGGACAGTGTGGACTGTTTATCAAAGTGAATCTGTGCATCACAGAAGACTACCATACACCTGTTGCATACAGTATGTCACTAATTAAAAGAACAAATTCATTTTATATCCATGTTCTCATGAAAAAAATATTTTATACAGTTGAAAAAAGTTGTGCTGGTCTTGAGTGAATGTGTGGAATTGAGAAGGTGCCATCCATAAATTGTTGGCAACCCTTTTTGATTTTAGGACTCACTTTAATGTTTTTTTTGTGAAGGAGATGAGCCAGGAGATGGCAATATTGGCAGCCGTGGCAATAGGTTAAATGCCTACCCCTGTGTCTGCATTTGGCCTATTCTCACTGCTCAAGAAATGTCCTGGCACTGATAATTTTTATATAGTTTGCCAGAAAACTCCTGCGTTGTACCTCCAGCATTTTGGCCTATTCTTGCAGCTAACCAACTGTTCTGCCACTGGTCAATATTTATACAACCGTATCAACCAACGTTTGTTTAATTTTGATGGATTTACATCACTAATGCACTGTTGAATTTGTTTCTGGTGATTAGGTTCTGGACTCTGGAGTGACAACCAATACAAATGAAATTTATGAGACTTCAATACAGGTATGTGTTCACAAGTCCACTAAAGGACTCTTTCACATGTGTTTTGATTATGAAAAATGAATTTTTGATTTATGATGATTGAATTTATCATTTATGATGAGTTTTCGTTTTTATAAAGCATTGAAAAAGCTTCAAGAATGCTTGATAAATAAGGGATCGTTCACAAGTGTGCTGATTATGAAAAACAAAGCAATGCTTCTATAACAAGCCTTTATGATTTGTTTGACGTGTTTTCATTGTGTTTATGAGACATTGAAAAAGCCCATGTATAGTTCAGTTTTCTAGTGGTAAGTGCTTATTGGGGAAGCGATGTAGTGTAAATGATATACTTTTAAGTGTAGTTGGGTTGTGATGTGATAGCAGACAATTTTGTGAATTCTCTGCAGGATGTATTCATATACTTTGATCTCATTTAACACTTGGCTTGGCCCAGCTCCGCTGAAACAAATGGCTTTGCCACTGGCAATAATGCTCAGTGCTCCTGCTGGCATTGTCAGTTTTACTGGCCGGTTTGATCCTTTTGCCTGTACACTGAAGGAAATGGTGCAACCAGGAAGTGACTGGAGCAGCTCACTCTTAACACTTTATAAATTCTTCACTAACCTGTCATAAATGCTCTAGGTTCTTTTAATGTGCGTTTTATAGTGGTTGAAATCAATGGAGGTGGATAACAAGTGTTGATGCCTCACGAAAGTGACATGCTGCTTATTTTTTGACATAACAGTATCTCTGCTGTGTGAACAACACTGTGTGGTGCCATTGTATTAATGGCAGGCGTTGAAGGGTGGTTATGAGCCTTTATGTGGCAGTTATTTAGCAATTTTAAAGGCTTATAACTGCCCTTTAACACCTGCCATGAATATTACAATGCCTTTAAACAGTACTGTTCACGAGAGCTGTTGTGTTGTGTTACAAATTAAGCAGCGTGTCCCTTTCATGAGGCATCAACCTTTTTCAGTCGCCTCCATTTATTTAAATGATAATGCTCTCTAACTTCAGCTAACAGCACCTATAGCATTTATTGCCTTTTAAACAGTGCTTTAAGTGGCCCAAAAGAGGTGTCGGTACTCTATTATAGCCTACACATCCACACCCCCCCCCACACCCACCCCACATCAGGGTCTCCACATCAGGGTCCCCACAGAGCACCCCCCCCCCCCCCGGCCTGGGCTGGGACTCCAGAGCAGGAGGGACTCACTGGTGGTGACTGGTCTGGCTCCGGAGTGGGAAATATTCTAGGAGGGGGGGGGGGGGCACTTGAGGGCGCAGATGTCCAAAATGAGCGTACTGGTACGCTAAGGCGCACTGAGAGGTGGCGGTATGCTCAAGAGCCATATTTGGAAGTGGCGGTACTGAGTACCAGTGCATACCGGCCCACTTAAAGCACTGCATTTAAATCAATAAAGACGCTGACAAGCGTTGATGCCTTATGAAAGCAGTATGCTGCCTAATTTATAACACGACACAATACTACCGCACCTGTGTGAACAGCACTGTGTGGTGCCAGCCATTGTAATATATATGGCAAGTGTTTAAGGGTGATTATGAGGCTTTAAAATGCTGAATAAATGCAGCCGTAACACATGGTATTGACACGCGTGGGAGCAAGCCCTAAGTGACATAAAATTAGGGTCATGCTACCTTTTCTAAAGGTCTGGGACTAAGCAAGAGAATAAATTCTGCTAAACTAACTGTAGTGAACTGTGACCAATGCCATATCCTGTCCAATAGTGAGAGTGGTTTAAAGTGAGATGATTAAATTGATTCTTAGCCTATTGTATGTATTTTATGGCGCTTTTCCACTGCATGGAACCGAACGGTTCGGCTCGCTTTTGTGCTTTTCCACTGCTGGTACCGCAGGGTATGGTGTAGGTTCGGTACGGTACAGCGGCGTTTTTCCACTGCATGGAACCGAAAAGTACTGCTCTCAAAAACCGTACCACCTCGATTGTAGTTCCAAGAGGTACCATACCCGTTATCATATCCCACAATCCTTTGCATGCAGTCACTGTTAGCCACTGATTGGTCAGAGAATCCCACCCACCCCGTTGTTATCCCACCCACTTAACTTTAGTACTACTTTAGTGGAAAAGCAAACCATACTGTACCGTACCGAACCGTTCCAACACCATACCATGCGGTACCAGTAGTGGAAAAGCAAGCAGGGTCGAGTAGAGCCGAGCCGGTACTTGCAGTGGAAAAGTGCCATTAGTCTTGCATACACTGATCACATAAACGGCAGTCCTTGCACCCAAAAATTACTCCATAAAAGACTAAGTTCACCTTTTGAGAAAAAATAATCAATGCACATATCTGTATTTTTACCATGTCAGGATCCTGCAGACAAGCTCTGCAGCTTTCAGCCGTGACTACAATATGGGCTGACTGTTTACAAGTTGCAGGGCTTGAAAAATGAACTACGAGAGTGCTCTCGCAGTCCATTGTGGACTACAAGCCATCAGCCACAATGGCTGACAGTACTTGTGATTCTCTCATTCACAGATCACTGTGAATGAATGATGCGGCCATGTGAGCCCCGCACGGCTACGCTATTTTCAAGGTGTGACAGCTGTTGTGGGTAGAAGATTCCCCGCCCATTGTCACTGGGAGGGAGGGCAGGTCTGGAGCATGTTGCACCCAAATTATGAGAATCAGTCAGAGTGTATGGGTTAGGAATACTTAGTTAATGCCCTAACTTGCAGAGTGCAGTGATAGTGGTATCATGACATGACTATCTTAGGATATACATGTATGGGTGCACAGTGACCAAAGTGAACAAAGTGCATAAATTACTAAATACTGCTAAAAAATCAGTGGGAATAGTAAAAATCCACTTGTCAATTTTACAGTATCTAAATTCTACTATTTGAAACTATTGTATTCTCTCCTTTTTTTGCCTAGAATTCGCCCTCTAGTGATTTCGGAAACAGAAAATTGGGTATGAAAATTTTTAACACTTTTTAGGTTGTTCTACCATTTTTATATACTGCATTTATTGTGCCAATATGCTAGTATTCTTGTCGTGTCTAGGACTTTTTTTTTTCGATTTTTATTTCCGAAGATTTAGAAAGCACTGTTGGGAAGCCACGAATAGACCTAAAACCAACTTTATCTGCTTGAACATCAACAAATGTTCATTCTCTTGATAGCTTTCATGAAAAAATAGAAGTTACTTCTGGAGAAAACAGTTAATCTGTCTGATTATCTCCTACTCTATTAGCTTTTATGCAATCTCTGAAAACCCTCCTCTTCAGTGAAGCCTATCCTACCCACACCTAACAACTCTACCTCCATTTTATCCATCTGCCAATCCCCCTCGGTTACTGCCTTTTGTTTCACTCGACCCTCCCTTCTAGATTGTAAGCTCTAACGAGCAGTGCCCTCTGATTCCTCCTGTATTGAATTGTACTGTAACTGTATTGTCTTCCCCCACACTGTAAAGCGCTGCGCAAACTGTTGGCGCTATATAAATCCTGTAGAATAATAATAACAGTATAGTGATAGGTTACAACACTAAAACTGCTGTCTGTCTGCTTTTGTTCAATATATAGTCAGTGCTGTATATAAACCTTGTGTACGACATAAACACACATCTAGATAATAGCATTGGCACCAATTTAATACAGTACTCAGTAACATGTTAGAACTTAGAATTCTACGAGAACAATAGAAGAACTCTATATTATTCGCACACAAGTTTCAGAGAGACTGAAAGGCATGCTGTGTTTGTGGCTGAACTTGCTTACTCCAGCCACAAGATTGGTATAGTAGGTTTTAGCCTGCCCTAAAGGTTGCTTTAAAGAGGAAGCAAACTTCCTTCTCTTGCTTTTACCTATAGGTAATCATATACTAAGGCTTACGTATAGGTAGTATAAATATCTCCTAAATGGGCACTGTTTAGAAGATATTTACGTTGCCTGCAGCCAATGACATAACTGGCGCATACGCTGTGAAGGAATGGCTGCTCGTACCGCTCCTTCAGAGCCCTGTGCCATGAATGGCTGCTTCCACGCGCATATGGCTTCGTCAACTCACAGAACCGGAGTTTGCGAACCCAGAAGCAAGAGGGGTGAAAATGGGGGTGCCTGCAGTGCTTACTTCTTGGTGCAGGAGGTCTTTGTTTTCTGGTAAGTTTAACATAATGTGCTAGTATGCAATGCAGACAGGTATGGTCATAGGATATATCCTGTACAGTAGCACTCTTCAAGAGACAGGTTCTTTGTTAACTTGCATTAAGAGCTTAGGGACAAGGTTAACCCTTTTCAAAATACAGTTACTCCAAAGACATGCTGGTAGGTTAATTGGATCCTGTATAAAATTGGCCCCACTATGTATGTATGAATGTGAGTTAGGGACCTTAGATTGTACACTCCTTGAGGGCAGGGACTCATGTGAATGTGTAATGTATATGTAAAGCGCTTCGTAAATTGACAGCGCTATATAAGTACCCGTAGTAATAATAATAATAATAATGAAAAGGTCAAAGTTGGTGCAAATAAAATATTTTACAGAAAAAAGGGGTTTCAAAGAAATAGACATAATTCAGCAATGGAAAAATAAGGTAGAATTGAGGAGGAAGAATACTTGCAGTCAATGTCCTGGGTATTATCAGAGTTCAATCGATGAGCCAGGTGTGATCGGTTCTCAAACTTGGTAGATGTTCCTGCTTTCATGTTACCATGAGAACTCTTAACTGGTTAGGGCTCTCACTTTTTCTCTGGGATCAAAGGGGTGTTGGCAGATGCCTCTGACCAATAAAACGGTGTGGCCATGGGCTGTCCTGAGTTCATGACAATATCCGGGCCCTCCTCTTTGGACAGTTTTATACCACTATTCATATCTTTAAATATGTATTGGTTACATTCTTTGAACTGATAGTTTATCGTTCAGCATGTAAGTTCGCATCCAGAGGAACTAGATACTGGATATCTCAGACAAACATGTCACCGAGGGAATATCTGACAGCTATCTTCCCTCCTATGTGTGCTAATGTGGTCCTGTATGACCTTAACCACTTTACCACCGGAGGATTTTGCTGTCTTACGTTCAGGCCACTTTTTGCGATTCGGCACTGTGCGACTTTAACTGACAATTGCGCGGTCGTGCGACGCTGTACCCAAACAAAATTTACGTCCTTTTTTCCCACAAACAGAGCTTTCTTTTGGTGGTATTTGATCACCTGTGTGATTTTTACTTTTTGCGCTATAAATGAAAAAAGAGCGCACATTTTGAAAAAATAACAATATTTTTCAAATTTTTTTATATGAAATTCCCCCCTCAAAAAATGTAAAAATCTTATTTTTTTAAAAATTTTTGGCCAATTTGTTTTCTGCTACCTATGTTTGGTAAAAAAAAATCACAATAAGCGTATTTTGATTGGTTTGCGCAAAAGTTATTGCGTTTACTAAGGTAAAGATTTCTGTCATTTTTGGTGGGTTTTTTTAATGCGTAATGGCGGCGATCTGCGTTTTTTTTTTTTGTTTTTTTTTTTGCGGGACTGCGACATTGCGGCGGACAGATCGGACCCTTGACTGACATTTTTTACACTTTTGGGGATACCAGTGACATTACTACAGTAATCAGTGCTATACATATGCACTGTTACTGTAAAAATGACACTGGCAGGGAAGGGGTTAATTTTATTGGAGAGGGAGGGGTTAATATATGCCTGGTGCTTACTAACGTGTGTGGGGGGAGGTGACTGAGTGACACAGGGACAGATCGCAGGTTCGGCTATTCTGAACCCTGCAATCTGACCCTGTCTGTCACTTAGGAGATCCGCCCGCTTTGTTTACACAAGCGGGCGGATCTCCAGACTCGATTCCCCGACAAATAAAGTGGGAGCGCGCCGCCCACAAGGGGAGGAGTCAAGCGACGTCCAAGAGACCAAATCAGGACGGCGGTGGCCCGCAACACATTTCTGAGGAGCTTCCTCCTTCAGGCAAACCTGCCCCTCTGGGGGTGAAAATTTTATACTGTCTAAATGTTAAAATTCCGTAAACAGTATAACTTTTGGATCTGTTGGCGTCCTGGCTCAACAGAAAGATGCCGATATTCGTGGCCAGGTCATGAGATCCTCTGGCAGCCACGTACGCTCTGGTGGCTCCATTGAGCCGGTACCATCTGATTTATGCTTTTCCTCCGCTCCAGCTTGTCATTCTGGTGGCTCCAGTTTTGGCCTCGCCGGTCTTGGTACGCCGATCTGGTGGGACTGGTCGCCAACATCCCCTTCCTCTGAGACGATCTGTTGTCTCAAGGGCTGATCTTCCATCCTGATTTATGGTCACTGGCTTTGATGGCCTGGCTGTTAAGAGTCAGGTGCTGAAGAACAGGGGCCTGCCTGGCTTGGTGAATCTGACCATGTTGAAGGCGAGTAAATCTACTTCTTGAAAGCTTTATCAGACGTAGAAGGCGTACATTTCTCTATCGTTCATCAACCGATGCAGCTCCTTATCTTCATGACTCATAGGGTTATGCTCCTCCTTCTAGAAATAGGCACTAGGTAGGAATTTAGGAAATTTTTTTTATCATGCCTATGGGGGCTGTCCCTGCAGGCGTAACCCGTCAGACTCTGCTATCAAACAACAGTTTTGTTCTACCTAGTGTTAGGAATAGGACCTAACTTCCTGCTGGGACTTCGGTCTTATCTGTAACAGGGATAGTTTGTGATTTTTTTTTTATTTTTAACTAGTTAGTTCCTGAGGATCAAGAACCAGAGGAACTACTAGCCACAGCCGTCTGTGGTTTCGCACTGGATAATCTAGATCCTTAAGGTCTCCCAGCCTGGCCAGCGAGTGTGAGCAAGTTATAGTCCAGAACTAGGCCTCGCCCTGACAGTGCCCGATGGATAGGGACGAGCCTGCGAGTGGACAGTCTTGCTGGGACGCATTGACCTGGAACGCCCTGAGTCGCAGCTTCCCCTTGGCTGACAGCAGCCCTATCCCGGGTGATCTGTTTTGGATTGGCGCCCACCTGGTACCTTGGTATGGTGAGTAAAATTGTCCCCCCAAACACCCTTTGGCGGTCGCAGGGTGGGCGTGAGCCCCTCCCTGGAATGGTTAGATTTTAGGGGCTCCCTCGGTTCCCTGGCACCCAGAAGTACTAATCTAGTGTACCCATTGGCATTCCCTTAACCCTAGCAGGTTTTACCTTGGGGGCGGTAATAATGTGGCCATTATGGCACTTATTTGAGGGGGGGTGGATTGTCCTGGGTGGGTCCCTGGCTAGGGACCTTTAGATGCCTATTGTTCTAGGACCCCTTTTTGGGGGTTCTGGAGACCGCATGGCGCGCCATGGGGGCCGCCTTTTTGCCGTGGTTCATGATCTCTGTGTTCCCATTAGTTTGCATGGGCAGCCATTTTCTATACTCCCCTATTGAGAATGTGTGAGCGGCCATTTTCTTGAGGTCTGTGGACAGGCATATGCGGCATGGCTTATGATAGAGGCAGAGCTTCTTCCTCTTCCTGTGCAGACAGTGTTGTTAAGTTTTTTACATTGATCAGGCTGGATGCTTCTCTGTGGTTTGGTAACGTTCCTGGGTTTTTTCCTCTTCTGCTCTGCTATTTTTACATAATCAGGGATTGTTAATCTGCAGTAATAGTGGTGGGACTGCGTTTTTCGTGGTCTTAAAGGGACATAACGCAACAAAAGAATTTTTATTTGAGCAATGGAGTCCCAGGATAAAAATTAACCTGCAGACCCCCTAGAAGCCACAGCGGGAACCCCTGATGCTGTCGCAGCCAGAAATTGTATTTTTTTTTGCAAAACCTGATGTCAAAAGCGAATTTTGTCATTTCTGGTGCTGCCAACCACAAATGCAGACCACCTTGAGGGGCCAGCGTCTTCACATCCTTACGGTGAAGAGGACCTGTCCTCATCAGCCATCATACGGGAACGCGCATGGGTGGTAGCCCTGATGGTTTCTGTGCGGGAAACCCTAAAATTGGCTGATGAACCTACAGTGTCAGATACGCAGGTGTCTTTTGGCTCCCGCAAATCCCGTAGATCAGGCAAGGTATTCCCTTATCCAGAATTGTTTCATACTATTGTGGATGAACAATGGTGCCTAAGCGTTTTGCACATAGTTATCCTTTTGCGGAGGCGGTGTCCAATAGGTGGCCTGTAGTGGATTCTCCGGTGGCCAGCTTGTTTAAAAGTGACTCTGGTACCGGTGGAAGAGTCTCCAAACTTTCCGGATCCCGTGGATAGACGGGTGGTATCCTTGTCCCGCCATGTGCAATAATAGGGGAGATATTATTGAGGTCAACCAGACTAAGGAGTTACAGCAGCCAATCAGTCTAGTCACCTTTGGCAGGATCTTTTTTCGTCAGGCTTTCTGACTGGGTCTGTTCCTCTTGGACACAAGCAACTACATCAGCCATCCTAGAGTCCAGTAACCCCTGGCAGGACCACTCATCACCATAGAACCAGGCTTCTTGTTTGGCTTTTGTCCGGTAAGCGTCTAGGGAGCACGAGTGTGTCAGAGTGCCTTCTGTATTTCTGGGAACTTTTCTACCTGGCTGTATGACCTTTGGAGCGGTCATATTCATATATGCCCTTAACGTTTAACTTCTGGTAAGAGGCCAAGCTGGTGGTGGGACTTTGCACCTTCCAATCACAGTTCACCTTTCCCCAAGCTGGAAGTTTATGTCACCATTTTTTGCACTTTATTTATGGACTTATAACATGGACGTTTATTGCACATTGGTGTATCACTAGTCACCTTCTGGACATTTTTTGTTTTACACGAATTGCATACGTTTTCATTTTTTGCATTATTATTGCATTTTTGGTTTATTTGTTTGCATCATATTGTATGTTGCACATATGCACTAGGGCAGCGCACCTGATTTCTTTACATATCCACAGGAGTAAGCTAGGCAGAAGATTTTGTTAAAAACACAAAACTTTGCATAGACACACCTACAGGGGGCTGTCCCTCTGGTCCAATACCCCCAGCTAGCCTCATTCCCAATTCAGTTTGTCTTTTGCCTAGATAGGAGTAGGCAGGCTTCCCTGTGCTGGGGCTACAGTCTCAGCCCTTTCTTATGTTTTTCATTTTAATTTTATTTTCTGCTAAGTGTTTTTTCTCTTTACACTGATAGCTTTTTATTTGTTCCTGCACTTAGTCAGACTTCGGAAGACTACAGCGTTTGCGGAGCTGGGATTCGGACTGATTGTACTAGAGCCTTACGGAATCCCAGCCCGCCATCGAGCGTTTAGCAGGCTATGCGTACCCCCAGGCCTTGCAAACGACCTGTCCCTGTCCTCAGGGACAAAGCCCGCGAAGTGGCCACTTCACTAGGATACGCCGCGTGTGGCAAACATCCTGTTTTGGCTGACGGCACCCCCACCACCCGGGGTGGGAGGCTTCCCGTCGCAGAGTGGCACCCACAAAATCGCATGGATCGGTGAGTACCATGCTACCCCCTCTGTCTGTGACATTGTATGCTGGGGGGGGGTGTATGTGTGGGGCCTTCTCTCCTGGGGATGTAGAGTCTGTGTGATCCCCCTCATGTCTGTCCGTGTGGTCCCTGTGTCTCCCTCACGGTCCCTGCTGGGGCACTATCTGCGGTTATACCGCGCTGTGGGGGGTGTGTGGGGGTCCCTGAGCCCCTTGGGAGTGTCTGTGTCACTTTGGGGTACAGACTTAGTTAATGGGGGCCGCCGGGAGGTAGGATTCGCGGGGCCGCCATTTTGGATGGGCAGTCAGCTCTGGCTTCAGTGAAGGGCAGTCAGCAGCCATTTTCTAAACGTAATTCGCGCCCTTCGGGCACCATCTTGCATGTGGCACTGTGAGTTTTATTAACAGGGCTCGGCGGCCATTTTCCCGAAGCCTCCCCATTACTTTCTATTGGCGGCCATTTTTGGTTAGCTCAGGCCGCTGTTGGGCCTCTAGCGGCGTGACTTCACTTCCTTTCTGCAGTCGGATCAAGCTGGGAGCTGGTATAGTACAGCTACACTTCTGGGGGGCTTTCTACGCTGGTTTTTTCTGGGTCATGCCTTGCCTCGCCTGATTTAAAGGGCCAGCGCCAAAAATTTTTTAAGTAGGTTTTTTGGAGTCCCAGAGCAGCATGTTCCCCCCAGCGCTGGTGGAGGGTTCAGGTACGCCTGAATCCTCTGCCATGGGCTTCCTTGCTGTGCACTTGCTCTGAGTGGATCTATTTATGTCTGAGCGGACCGCTAGAATACGGCCCAGGCTGTCTGTCTTCTGATTCTGAGCTAGATGTGGTTGCCACGGACTGAAGGGTCTCAGTCCTTTCATTCAGAAGGGGAGGTGGAGGAGGGCGACGAGGGGGATGTTTCCCCCACTGGGTCGACCAAAGAAAGAGCTGCTATGTCTGCACTTATTAGTGCTGTTCAGGATACATTACACTTAGAGGATGAGCCCCATCCGCCGGGTAAGCGGTCATCTTTTGGGACCCGCAGAACCCAGACAGCGACTTTTCCCTGTCCCGCTGAGTTTCACGAAACGGTGAACGAACAATGGCGCAATTTAAAGCACACCTTTGTGGTACCTAAGCAGTTTCCGTACCGTTGTCCCTTTGCGTCTCCAACGGATTCGCACTGGATTGTGGCCCCTAAGGTGGACCACACGGTATCCAGATTACACAAGGCCACTCTTGATACCCATGGAGGCTTATCCGGTGCTTAGAGACCCGGTGGATAGACGGGTGAAATCTCTTGCCCGCCACTTTTATGTGGTGGCAGGTTCCTTGCTGAAGCCCGTGTTCGCCTCAGTAATGGTCTCTCATGCTGTGGTGGAGTGGACTAAGGTGCTCAGACGCACCCTAGTGGCTGATTCCGCCCCTCCTGCTACTTGGAGATGGTGGACCAAAATTGTTCAAGCGGTTTTTATGCCTGTGTGATGCGGCCTTGGATGGGGCCCCTTTAGCCTTACGCTTCTCTGCCATCGCAGTGATAATCCGTCGCCTTGTGTGGCTGTAGAGCTGGTCGGCCGACCAGACTTTCAGAAAGGCGGTGTCTGACATCCCTTATGCAGGGAATCGCCTTTTTGGGGACTCCCTGGACGAGTTGGTGAAGGGGATCACTGGGGGTGAAAGCACTCTGCTGCCCTATGTGTCCAAGGGTAAGTTTTTTCCGCAGCAAGCGGGGCCCTTCCTTTAATCCTAACCAGGGGTCCTTTCGTGCCTTTAAGACACATGACAAGGGCGAATACTTCCAGGCTTCTGGTGGCCAGAAGAAGCCTTCTGCGGGCAAGTCTATAGCCGCCCACCCTGACACGGCAGCCCCGTCCGTCATTCAGGACAGATGGGTTCAGGAACTCATTCGGTCGGGGTACAAGATCGAATTTCAATCGCGCCCAGCAGACAGATTCTTTCCCTCAAATCTTCAGTGACCCCAGATCGTTTTCACGATCTTCAACGGGTGGTTTAGGATCTCCGCGCCCAGGGGGTGATCGTCCCGGTGTCACATCGGGACAGGTTTTTTCAGGGGTTTTAACTCGAATCTGTTCACGGTGCCCTGAAATGAGGGCAAGGTGCGTCCGATTCTGGACCTAAAGGTTCTAAACCGCTTTGTGTGGGTTCAAACAAATTCTGTATGGAATCCCTCTGATTGGTGGTGGCCTCTCTGAGCCCGGGGAATTCCTGTCTTTAATCGACCTCAAGGATGCCTTTCTACACATCCTTATATTCGACGGTCGTCAGAGGTACCTCCGATTCGCAATAGCGGAGGAGCGCTATCAGTTCGTGGCGTTACCTTTCGGTCTCGCCACGGCTCCAAGGGTGTTTACCAAACCTTTGGCTCCTGTTCTGGCCCTGTTGCGGGCGCAGGGGATAGTAATCCTTGGATATCTGGACGATCTCCTGTTGAGGTCGAGTTCCAGTTTGACTCTGTTGCGCAATCTGTCAACCACGCTCCAGGAGTTTGGGTGGGCCATCAACTTTCAGAAGTCGACATTGTTCCCTTCTGTTCGTCTCCCTTATCTGGGAATGGTCCTGGACTCCACCCATGTGAGAGTTTTCCTGCCGGATGACATACTCCGGACTCTGCTGAACGTGGTCAGGTCTATCAGGGACAACGAATCCTCATCACTCAGGACCTGCATGCGGTCCCTAGGCTTGATGGTGTCAGCCTTCGAGGCGATGCCGTTTGCACAGTTTCCCACGCAATCTCTGCAAGCGGAGATCCTAGCAGGTGGGACTGGCATCCTCAGTCCTTGGACAGGAGGATGTCTTTGAGTCATTGGGTCAGAGTGGACCTTCTGTGGTGGCTCCAGTCTCCGGCTCTGACGGAAGGGAAATCCTTCCAGCCGTTGTTATGGACGGTGCTCACCACAGATGCCAGCCTGTCCCGCTGGGGTGGCATTCTGGGCAAATTGTGTGCCCAGGGCACTTGGTTGGAGGAGGAATCCTCCCTACCGATACATGCCTTGGAACTGAGAACGATCAGACTCAGTTTGCTCCATTGGTGGGATCGTCTTTAGGGCCACCCTGTGCGGGTGCAGGCGGACAACACCACTGCAGTGGCGTACATCAATCATCAAAGGGGCACCAAGAGTGCCTGGGCGGCCGAGGAAGTGGCCGAGATTTTGCCTTGGGCCGAGACGCAGGTCTCTGTTGTGCTTTCGGCAGTTGACATTCCGGGTATGGAACACTGGCAGGCCAACTGAGTCGCCAGACCCCAGACCAGGGGGAATGGCCCCTATACCCGGAGGTGTTTCAGATGCTGTGTGCGCGATGGCGCGCCTCCTCTAAACAACAAGATGGGAAGACTCGTGGCAAGTACACGCGATCCACTGGCAGCCGCCTCGGACGCGCTGGTGGTGCCTTGGAATCAGTATCGGCCTTCCTCACGATCCAGTTGTTGTCCACGGTTCCTTCACAGGTTGGTCTCGGAACCCAGGTTGGTGGTCCTGGGTGCCCGGACTGGCCGCGCTGGTCTTGATGCAATTGGTCGTCGAGCCTCCCTGGCGGCTCCCCTTAGGAGACAATCTGCTGTCTCAGGGGCTGTTCTTCCATCCTGCTTTACAGTCGCTGGCCTTGACGGCGTGAATGTTAACAGCCAGATCTTGAGAGATTGGGGTCTCTCGTCGGAGGTCACTCCTGCCTTGCTTGGAGCTAGGGAGGCCTCGTCCGGTAAGTTTTTCTTATCGTACCTGGAAGGCTTGCTTCACCTGGTGGGAATCGCAGGGTTTCCATCCTCGCTACTTTTCGGTGGCAAGGGTGTTAGCCTTCCTGCAATCCGGTGTGGATCTACGTCTGTTGAGGGTCAGTTATCTGCGCTGGCCATTCTTTCCAGTCAAATTCCTTGATCCGCACATTTTTTCAAGGGGTGCGTCATTTGGCCCCCTCGGTGGGCGCTCTTAACCCTTGGGACTTGAATTTGGTTCTGTCGTTTTGCAACGTCCTCCCTTTGAGAACATCCGGGAGATTCCTCTGCTTGCACTGTCACGGAAAGTTGCCTTTCAGATGGCGATCACATCTGCTTGCAGTGTGTCGGATTTTGCGGTCTTATCTTGCCGCTCCCCCTACCTGGTGGTTCATAAGGATGAGGTGGTCTTGCGACCACATCAGTCCTTCCTTCCGAAGGTGGTGTCTGATGTCCATCTCCATGAGGACATTGTTTCGCTGTGTGCGAATCCTACGCATCCTACGGAGTTTTGCTTTACATTCCTTGGATGTTGTCAGGGCGATCAGGGTTACTTGTCTACTGAATCCTTCAGAAGGTCGGATTCTCTTTTTTTTGTCTTTCCTGAGGGCCTCGGAAGGGTATGGCTGCGTCTGCGGAAACCGTTCGTGTCTGGTTCAGATGGACGATTGTACAGGCTTATTCGCCTAGGGATCGGGTTCCGCCCTTCCCTGTCACAGCGCACTCTTCTGAGCGAAGGGTGCGTTTTGGGCCTTTCGCCATCAGGCGTTGGTGTCCCGGATGTGCAATGCGGCGCCCTGGTCGTCCCTGCACACCTTTACAGAGTTTACTAACTTGATGTTTTCGGCATCGGCAGATGCCTCCTTTGGCCGCGAAAGTTCTGAGTGCGGCAGTACTTTGGGGGAGACATGGCATTTTTAGCCTGTCCCCTCCTGTGGGGTTTTTTTCCCCCTTGGTTATTTTACCTTCCTGGGTTTGTTCGCTACTGTTGAGCTCTCCTGTTACCCAGTGGCTTACCTTTCTGGTTCAGATAAGGTTCGTTTATCTGACCTTGGGGGCTTCGTTACCTTGAGACGGTTGCGTTTCCCACCCCTCATGTCTACACTGCTTTGGGACATCCCATTGGTGAAGACTATAAGAGGGGCGGTGACTGTCAGAGGACGTAAGAGAAAACAGAATTTTTGTAAAATCTTACTGTAAAATTCCTTTCTCTGAGTCCTCCGACAGTCGCTGCCCCCGCCCCTCTGTTGGGGTTCATGGACTATCTACTGCTTGCTACCAAACTGAATTGGGAATGAGGCTAGCCGGGGGTATTGGACCAGAGGGACAGCCCCCTGTAGGTGTGTCTATGCAAAGTTTAGTGTTTTTAACAAAATCTTCTGCCTAGCTTACTCCTGTGGATAAGAGGTCAATACCCATTGGTGAAGATTATATGAGGGGCGGCGACTGTCAGATGACTCAGAGAAAGGAATTTTATGGTAAGATTTTACAAAAATTCCATTATTTCATGTGCACATGGAGGAATACACAAATGCAAGCAGGTGTATGCTAAAGGTTCAGTCGACCTGTAGGTAGTCCTCTCGACCCCCACAGGCTTAAGTTTTTTATAGTAATGAATATGCATGAGACATAGGTGTATTCTGGGCTGTAACCTAGGTGTGACCATGTAACTGGTCCAATCAGAGTCTATTTTCTTCTTATGGTGAATTGAGGGTGAAATGGGTGGCAGCATCTATTATTGCTAAATAATAGAACTGGCGGGCATTTTAGTCGGTCCAAACCAGTTCTAACCACAAATGTCTATTCGTTGATCAAACAGGGAAGTAAGCCATTGGTTTTCACCATGCTGCAACTGTATTCTTTTTATATAAGTGGACCATCTTTCTCCATTAACAGATGTTTTCCTCGGGTAAGCACATTTCATTAGTAACAAGCTTAAAGCATAACTCCTAGATATAGTTCACACAAAACATAATTTATTCAATTTACCTGACATTTCCCTCCTGTTGAACCTACAATATATAGGCTTGGCTCAAATACATGTCTCAGGATTACCCTGTTTCAACAGGCATTATCATTAAAACAGTTGGCCTACTAATTTTTTTTTATAAGCATATATGTACATTTTTACACTGTCGTTACCTCATCCAAAGGTGGATCAAGTTCATTGGTGGCAAGAACTGTATACATTACATTGCTAGCAGCTTTGTCCGCTATCCTTGAGATGAGTCCCTTCATACATGGTACCAGACAGCAGCCTAAGCATAATAATACTGACAGCACTACTGCAACCACAGTGGCTAGGGTAGTAAAATACTTGCCCCATTTTCCAAACCATTGTTCCATCCATCCGGTGAAGGGGTCCTCGATCCCGTTATTTTCTGCCAATTCCAGAGATAGCATCTCCAAGCCCTTCAATGCGCAGGAGACGCTGCCATCCGGTGCAGTGTTGTTGGGGATGTAGGTACAGCAGGTGGTACCGAACATCACACAAACCCCTCCTCGTTCAGCCAAGAGCATATCCCGAGAGATCCTGTTCTTCCAGGCTGGCTGTGAGGTCGCATCAAGCTGCTCGACAAGGCCCTTGACTGCATCTCTTGTATAGTTAACAAAGCGCTGTTGATTGTAATATATATATATATATAGTTTATCCAATCAGTATTCTTATTTACAGATATAAACAGGAAGATCAATCCAAAGCCAGCTGCTATTTGACTTCTTGATGTACATTTATCTGGGACACCCCTTAGGACCACTATAGCATCTATGTAAACGGACCTATCAAAACTTCCTCCTGGGGTATCTCGTTTAGTCAACTTGGTTAATTTCTTAGTGTCCTATCCCATATAGGAACACCCCCCCCCCACTCTAGCGGGGAGAATGAGGAATGGCTGCACCACCTTTACTAGCGAACATGTCCTGCCCCAATTCGGTCCTAACATGGACCTGAGCTTACTATTTCCGCATAGCCACCAGGTGTCTGCCAAAGCTTGCGTTTGATTGGTAAACAATGTGTCCGGGAAGCTACTAATTCTCCCGACCTGGTATGTGGTTGTACAGTACCTTAATTCTTGTGAAACCGGTCTAAGGGTATTGTTAAAGCAGGTGTCATTTCCCTTATAGACTGTCACTCCTACTGGCTTGGTTTTCATTCTAGTCACAGGAAACTTTTTGATTTTTGTATTACATGTAACATTATCAGCTTTACTTTGCATTATTAGTAAAATACATGTCCGGTTAAAAGTGTGTGGTACAGGAACCATTGCCAACCGAGGCCTACCACTTGAACATACAACACAATCAGTCACGTTAGAATTTTTAGCAGTAAACTTCATCCACTCCAGCCATTCTTTTTTGTCAGAGTAGCCAATCTCTACGCTCATCTATCTTCTAGGTGTATCGCTACCCCAACTACCTCACTGTCCTGCTCATTCCCAACCTTAGGCAGTGGGCCACCTGTAATGCTGTCAGGGGCATTTCGGGAAGGGTTTACCTGAAGTTTGATTTCAGCCAATGGATCCTCCCCTGACACAGTTATTCCCAACTTATAATCCCCACTGTCTTTGACCTCTGGGTTTTTTATTGTGAAGATAATGTTTGCTTGACTTTCCTTTGCTAAAAAGATCCTTTGATATGTTATCTGGAGGAATCCTAGCTGAACTGGTCTCCCACTTGTGGGGGGTCTGTTGTCCACCATACATCCTCCCAGTCACCACATGCCTTATCCTTCCCACATATGTAAATAAGGTACAAGTAATAATCAGAAACCTTCCTTGTGGGGTTTTGTGGTACCCCAGGGACAGCAGAGAAATCATGGTCACCTCCTATCTACCTATTCCTATGTGTTGAGTTCACAGTGTTAATTTCACCTCTTGTAGGTGGGAGGTGGTCTCTCCTTCCAGGATGTGACTCCCTTTATTTAGAAAAAGATGTGCCCCCATTCACAACACTCACTCACATAGGTTTGTTTCTCTACTCTAGTGATTTTTGGGGATTCTCTGCTGTTTCTGTAAAGTCAGGATCTGTGTTTCTGCTTTCTGTCAGGCCTAAAGCTTTCTTACACTGTGTAATATGTATCCAAGCGCACACTGTGCACAAAAAAATGTTTTGTTTGAGTAATTTGAGAATCCAAACACAGTAAATGTCTTCTCCACTAGAGATACCATCCCTCCTGTTGAGACATGGTTTACCCCATGGCTCAAAAGAGCCACATGCCAGAACAAACTGCGTAGGCAAGATTGGTCCAGAATCTGGGCCAATTCCCGCAAAATTGCAACCTCCTGTCTGTGTTTCAGGATTATCTCATAATAATGAGGGATTTCAGAAAACCCACCTTTAGTCGTGTGTCATTTCTAATCTGATCTAAATAAATAAATATTTAATACTTTTCATCGTGTAAGATTCTGGTACCTCTGGTACCCTTATTTTCCACTTTTCTTTCAAATATGCGTCCCACCTTTGTAATTAGGTGGTAAGCATACACCTTTAAAACGGATGACGTCATCGCCGAGCGCCGCAGAGCGGCTATTTCAACCGCCGGCGTTCTCTCTCACATCGTTCGTTCAACCTGCCGTGTGTCCACATGCTTACAAGCTTACCTTGCTACCGGAACCTCCAGCTATTCCCTTTTACTTGGAAACAGACCGGAACCTCGCTACCGATCCCTGTTTCTCGCTACTGGATCACTCCCTTACTACTGGACCCTGCTACTACTAACTTTACTAGTGATAAGTACCCCACAGGGGAATCCTCCATAACCTTACTTACACTATCTACCTCTGCACATAAGGACTGTTACTATCTATGCATACTAATTCTATCATCTGCACTGTTACATAGATTGCTAGCTCTTGAGTCTACTACCATCTATCCTTGCACTGGGTTAGTCTATCCTGTATTTGTCATCTGCTGTCCTTACCACCTGCTACCATACTCGATTACTAACCTATCTGCATTCTACCTAATACCATCTAATACTCTCCTGAACATTCCTATCAAGTGCTTGCCATCTCTGTCACTGTTCACACCTGTCCCTTCAGCACATCATCTTCATACTGTTATATACATCCTATCACTCCAGGAACATCTTATTGAGTGTGTATATCTGTATGCTGAAGCTGACAAGCCCATAGTGATGAGTCTGGAGAGTTGGATCTGGTTATTCAACACATCTCTACATGACTACTGAGTGGAGATTCTGCAGCTGCAAATCCAGCCTACTACAAAAACGCAGGAGCGTTACACATCGGTTCTATTCCCCACCCAGTTTACCTTAAATGAAAAAATGGGGGATCTGCAATATATCTAATCTAAAGTATAGATACCTACTTTCCTTTTCCCTAAAAGAAAAACTCAGCTTTCCCATTCAGGGTAATACATTGGCACAAAAACACCACCACCCATCTCCCAACTGGACTTCTACATAATTTTGTATCTAAACTAAACAATGTCCAACCAAAGGCCCAACTTCAAACTACTTAATGTGTGCATTTCCTCTATATTTTACGGTCTCCTCCCACACTCTAAATACACTCTGTAAAATAATTGGATTTTATCTATATTTACCCCAGCTTCTGTGTACATATTACCTATACATATATGTGTCACCATACTCTGCATGCCTGACCTAAACCCAGGCAATCAAAGAGAGATGAAGAAACCCATATGTGGGAACCTATCTAATTTCATAATCATTCATCAAGAAAATGTAATCAAGTGTATCAAACGTGGTTAAAAGATTGCTAAGTGTCAGATATTACTATATATATATATATATATATATATATATATCTCAAGATTTACAGTACCCTATTTTGAAGGACTTGCTTTAAAATTTGCAACCATTGCAATAATCAAAATTATCTCTAATAGAAACCAACAATATTAAGTAGGCTAGAAATGACCTTTTCCATAATAAATTACACAAATTGCTTAGATTCAAACTGCAATTCATAAAGAAAAATGTACTTGAAAGCAGATATCAGTTATGTGTAAAACCCAAGTTTAAATCTCTAACTCTTAGTGTAACCCTTTGTGTTTCTGTACTGTGCACATCCTGTGAATTGTGTGAACTCTGTTTTCCAAAACGTTTGCGCACTCCAAAAGTGCTACTGCCTTAGAGGCCACTGTAATGATTATGACAGAATATACAAAAGTTGATGCTGCCATAATTAAACAAAACACTCGCACAGGAAAGGACAATAGAGAAAAATATAAAATCAGAAGAAAAACTTAAATACCATAAAAATTATTTAGCTGCTCTGTATATAACCAGTTGTAACAAAAATTATCATTGCATTTATATAAACAAAGATGATGCAAGTTGTCAATGGTTGCTGTAATCTTCTTTAGATTTTGGACATCAAACCATATCGGACAGGTGGATTGATACTGTTGAGTACTATCTGGAAACTTAAACAAAATGAAAGGTCATAGTGGGTTACATTTACATTTCTTTTTTTTTTTAATTATTTTTATTGAGTATTGCAACAAGAAAAATACAGACAACAACAAATACCAGTCCCTGTTACAGGCGGGACGGCACAACAACCCAAGCATAACCCTGTTACAGGCGGGTCGGCACCGGCTCAATCTTAAGATCAGCAAACTGACTCTGAAAAGCGTGCCGTAGCTGTAGGTAGCGAAAAAAATAAGTCGTGGGCAGGTCGTGACGAGAGCGTAGGGTATCAAAAGTAACCAAGTCACCCTCAGTGGTAATGTCCCCCAATGTCTTGATCCCCACAGCAGCCCACACCCCAGGGTCCAGAATTTGGTAGAAATGAGGAAGTCTGGGATTCATCCACAGGGGGGCAGATGGAAAAAACCCAAGGTAACTGGGACACGCCAGCTTTACCGTCTGACCCCACGCCTTAATCGTTGCCCTCATAGAAGCTGTCAGCGGCAGGTCGGTGCCCACACCTCTGAACAGTGCCAGGCGCATACTCTCATAGGATCCCAAGTGAGCAGCCTCCAGAACCGTAGCCGAGTCTGCGTCCGCCCGCAACCAGCGCCTCGCAAAAACCATCTGCCCTGCCAGGTAATATTTATGCCAATCGGGGAGGGCGAGCCCACCGCTATCCTTAGGCTCCTGGAGGGCCTTCAGACCTATCCTAGGGGCCCCCGGCGACCACAAAAAGGAACCAATGATGCCATCCAATTTGCGGGAAAAAACCCTAGGGACCCAAGTGGGGGAGTGCCGCAGAAAATAAAGCACCACCGGTAGAAACTTCATCTTCAGCAAGGCAATACGGCCAAGCAATGAGAGCTGGAGCCTCTTCCACACCTGCACCAGCTGTTGTAGTCTAGGCACAAGTGGGAGGAGATTCAGGGTAGAATAGTCCCCCGGGCACCGCGTAACCCGCACCCCCAGGTAAGTGAAGGACTCCACCCAACACAAAGGAGGATCAGTAGAGGAGACCGGCATCGGGGCCCCGGCGAGAGAAAGGATGGAAGACTTCCCCCAGTTCACCTGGAGCCCCGAGTAGGTACCAAAGGTGTCCAAAATGTGCAAAACCGCCCGCAAGGAGGGACCAGAGTCTCTAAGGAAAAGCAGCATATCGTCTGCATAAAGTGCTACACATTCTTTAATGGATCCCACGCGAATGGTGTCAAAGGCTCCAGATGTTCTGAGAGCAGTGGCAACCGGTTCAATTGTAAGAGCAAACAGAAAGGGGGAGAGGGGGCAACCCTGCCGGGCACCCCTCCCCACCCCAAAGTACTCAGATGTGGCCAGACCCAGTCGAATGGCCGTACGAGGAGAAGAATACAGTAGTTTAAGCCACAGCCTGAACGTAGGGCCGAAACCCATCAGCTCCAGGACCTTATGCATATACGACCAGTCGACTGAGTCAAAGGCCTTCTCAATATCAATAGAAATACATTTACATTTCTCACCTAGAAATAATCAAATAGTTAGCAATAAACATATTAATCACAAAACCTATGGCCATGTTGTTTAATGAGACTGCACTTTTTTCTACCCATAATAAATGAGCTCATAATAATTAGGTAATTTGATTATCACCACGTGGATTTTGATTAAAGGAGGTCCATCAAAAGTTGTCAATAATTCACCATGGTTGAAATACATTCACAATAACATTTATAGTGTGTTCATATACTGTTACTCTTAGCTTGGTCGTACATTTAACATGTTATACAGAACTTGTCCTATTCAGCTATCTTATTCAAATACCTGCCATGTGGAAAGAACACACAGTTTTTATCAGTGGGTGGAGCTGTCTTCCTTCCCATGCCCAGTGGGCTGGAATGGAAAACTAAAGATTCTTAAAATAATGAAAATATTAATGGCTGCTCAATTATTTTCTCTTTGTGTCCAATTAATATTAAGGCTACAAAATAAACATCCAACCATTTCAACTAGGATTTTATATCTGCAAATATATTTAAAATAAAAAAAACTTCCTTTTTTTTTTTTTTTTTTTTTACATCACCTAAATTTGAACATCACATATTACAGTATATTACTCATTGCTTATGTTCAAAACTCTCCTGTAGTCTGTCTGCATCTCTCACTTCCTCCCTCCCATTCCAAGGGGGGGGGGGAATCTATAGAGGAACAAACAGGCTTCTCTGTCAGAAATGATTTTTTTTTTTTGTTTTTTTTTTAAGCATACAAAGGCTTTCTAACAAAAACTTCTTTCTCACACACAGTACTAGTTTACAGAACTTTGATTACTTATCTCTCCTAATATTACGCTCTCATTTATTCTCACTTATAAGTAGCTTATGTTTCAAAGCAGCCATGCTTGCATACACGTAATCCACACATATATAAACATATATACCATACACACGCTACCTCTCTGTCTGAATTCAGATGACATTGTCACATTTACTACAGCAACAACAAAATGGATTCAACAAACAACACTTTCTCAGCAGGGACTAAAATATTTACTGTGCTCTCTCTTAATAAAAGACTAACATAACTGTATTGCTTTCAGATTTGTTATAAAGGTTTGGATAAAAAGTGAATTCATAACATCATTCGTATCCAATCCTGCTTCCTACACTTATTTTTGTCTAAGCGTCCGTCAAAGTTATATTCTTTCTTCCATAATTTAAAATGTGTCAGTTTTATCAATATTCAACATGTATGTTTCATCATCAGTACCTTCAGGATCCTTTCTGTAATAAGAATTTATCTTTCCCATAGCTACTTCTTATATCTTTTACGTGCACACGGTAAGGTTCAGGTTTGTATATAGAAATTGGTCACAACAACCTATAAATTCTACTATACAGGTATAATAGTTAGTCACAAAATATACCTTTCAGTAACTACCCGTATACTAAAAGTTCAAACAGTGTATATTTCTGACTACACTATTTCTATGAGAAAGATAAATTTGTTACTCACCGAACCACTTGTTGTTCCGTGAAACCAACTCTGGACGACAGGACCCCACCTGGAACAACTGGCCTCTGTTTACAGTCAACTTGAAGACCAGACGGCTTTTCTGTGGCGATCATCAGCGTTTTGCTTCAGATCTTTGATGCAGTCGGAGGGAGGGGTACCATTCATCATCCAGTAGTAGTTTTCCGGCTCAAGAAGGACCATGAAATGTTGGAAGAATTCCAGGCTGGGAAACCGGTGTTTGTAGGAAAACAAGTAAGTTCGCTTTATTTCATGTGCACATGGAGGAATACACAAATGCAAGCAGGTGTATGCTAAAGGTTCAGTCTGCCTGTATGTAGTCCTCTCGACCCCCACAGGCTTAAGCTTTTTATAGTAATGAATATGCATGAGACATGGGTGTATTCTGGGCTGTAACCTAGGTGTGACCATGTAACTGGTCCAATCTGAGTCCATTTTCTTATGGTGAATTGAGGGTTAACTGGGTGGCAACATATATTATTGCTAAATAATAGAACTGGCGGGCATTTTCGTCGGTCCAAACCAGTTCTAACAACAAATGTCTATTCGTTGATCAAACAGGGAAGTAAGCCGTTGGTTTTCACCATGCTGCAACTGTATTCTTTTGAAATAAACAGACCATCTTTTTCCATTAACAGATGTTTTCCTTGGGTAAGCACATTTCATTAGTAACAAGTAAGCTTAAAGCATAACTCTAGATATATTTTAGGTTCACACAAAACATGGTTTGTTCAATTTACCTGACAGAAATGGCACGGCTTCCCCCTGCGGTACTGGAACTAATAGACCAGTTGACCCAAGCCCTGGTGTTCATGTGTGATGCATCCCTGGACTCAGCTTTGTTGTTGGACAGGATGTCAGCAGTGGGATTTGCTATTAGGCGCATGGTATGGCTAAAATGCTGATCGGCTGGCAAGGCTTCTAAGAAGGCTGTGACTGATCTTCCTTTTACAGGGGAGAGGCTGTTTGGATCCTCCCTGGACGAGTTTATCAAAGGTATCTCGTGGGGTAAGAGCCCTCATCTTCCCCAATCCTCTAAAGGCAAGGCGCCGCGTACTAGGCGGGGTATTTCTTTACTGTTCACAAACGTCTTTTTTGTGCCTCTGGGTCGCAAGATAAAGGTAAACCGTTTAGGTCTTCTGAGGGTTCAAGAAGCCATGATCGGGAAAATCTAAGTCTGGCCAATCTGAACCGGCAGACAAGTCCTCGGCTGCATGAAGGGGCGCCCTCACACGAGTCTGGGGTGGGGGGATGTCTTTGATTCTTTCAGGAAACCTGGACCTCCTTGATTCAGGAGGAATGGGTTCACAAACTAATCCGATTAGGATACAAGATCGAATTCCGGTCTCGTCCGTCAGACAGGTTTTTCCCGTCCAATCTTTAATTATCCCCAGTCCGGTTAAGGGACTTGCGAGGGGCGGTACATGACTTGCTGTTGCAAGTAGTGATTTCTCTTACATCCTCCGACAGTCGCCGCTGCCTCTAAGTCTTTACTGTTTGGTATTGACTTCCGCTCCGCAGGAGTAGCTAGGCATAAAGACCACACCCATGGGGGCTGTCCCATCTGGTCAATACCCCCCTGTAGTGACCACTCCCAACTCACCTCGGAAGGGCATGGCTGCATCTGCAGCGACTATTGCCAAATGGATCAGACAGACTATTGAACAGGCTTACGCCTTGAAGGAACGGGTTCCACCCTTCCCTGTTAAGGCACACTCTACCGGATCTGTGAGTGTGTCCTGGGCCTATCGGCTTCGGGCCTCGGTGGCCCAGGTGTGCAAGGCTGCGACCTGGTCGTCGGTGCACACTTTTTCCAAATTCTACAAAGTAGATGTTCTGGCATCAGCTGATGCCTCCTTTGGCCTCAAGGTTCTCAGTGCGGCAGTGCCATGAAGGACCCTTGTTGTTTTATGGGTCCCTGGCTGTTGGTATTTGCTTTCCTGGGCTGTTGCTCCTGTTGAGCATTGTTTTCTGTTGCCCAGAAGGTTCTCTTACTGTGCATGTAATGTTTGTGGAAAATCCTCTAGGGGTGGGACTTTATAGGTCACTCAAAAAAAGTTATATTAAGAGTATAATTATTTGAATATAATAAAGGTTTTATTAATAATCATGAAAATAAATATAGAAAAAACACATACAAAATACGTTCAAGAATACAATTAAAATTTGGCAAAACTGGTGTTTTATAAAAAGGTGTGCATATACACTCAACCGACTATTCCATGTATGATCCAACGTTTCGAGGTGGAGACCTCTTCTTCAGGGATTGTACTGGAAATAGTTATTTCTACAAGTATTGGAAAAAGCAGATGTGTCATAACAGACAGCTGACAGTTTACAAAATACAGCAGAGAAATATAAATATATCATATTTTGTGTACATACATATAGTCATTGTGTCATATAAGACAATTAGAAATAATGCATGGTGAACTTACATGGTTGGTGGAGATATGAACATCAGTGAATTGTTTTGCCATCGGATAAAAACAAGGATTTTTTGACAGCACCCACAGGAACTAGTAGTTTTGTAGGGAAGGTTTAATGCAAGTATAAAGTCAAGGTAGTGCCAATGGACATGCAACAGATGGAATGTGCAAAACTGGGGACCAAGTGTCACAACTGGAGTCCAATTGTAGCCTGATTAGACGGGCAGAGGCCAATCACATTGTGCTGCAAAAGGTAAATGAAAATGGATATATGTCAACAGGCAATTGTTCTGTATGCATGTCATGCATATTACTGTGCATGTAAGGTTATTTTCTACGGTTGCGTCTCCCACCCCTCATGTCTATACTGCTTTGGGACATCCAAACAGTGATGACTTGGAGGCGGCGACTGTTGAAGGACGTAAGAGAAAATGGAATTTTTGTAAAATCTTACCTGTAAAATTCCTTTCTCTGAGTCCTCCGACAGTCGCCGCCCCTGCCCCTCTTTTGGGGTTGTGTTCTTATTACCTACTGCTATGCTACCAAACTGAGTTGGGAGTGGTCACTGCAGGGGGGTATTGACCAGATGGGACAGCCCCCATGGGTGTGTGTATGCAAATGCCTTTGTTCTTTTGACAAAGTATTTATGCCTAGCTACTCCTGCGGAGCGGAAGTCAATACCCAACAGTGATGACTTAGAGGCGGTGGCGACTGTCGGAGGACTCGGAGAAAGGAATTTTACAGGTAAGATTTTACAAAAATTCAGTTTCTCTTACGCCATTTTGCGGTAGCCGAACGATCAATCCGACCGCATGTCCGGCGGCCATTTTGGCGGAGCCTTCCATGCAATCCTATGGGGCAGCCTTTTTCCCTGAGTCATGCAGCTTGTAAGTTCAGCCTACTCTAGCAGCACTTCCTTTTCCACTGAAGCAGAACATCGGTGGCAACGCTCTGCAGGTTATTGCTCTCATTATCTTTCTGTATTGTCATTTCTGGCTCAGTTTTTTCTTCTCCTGTTTGGGGGTCCTTGTCACTGTAGCTGAAGCGGTGGGCTGCGCACTCCGCAGTGATCTTAAAGGGACAGTACAAACTTTATTGCACTGTTGTTTTTTTGTCACCTTGAGCAATGGATTCTCAGGACCGCAAATTCCCCCCAGCTCTGGTGGGGGTCCCCAGTTCTCCTGTGGCCCCTCTGAGACCTGATTTGGCCGTTGTAGTAGCGACCTTGGTGTCAAACATGGAAATGCTGATGGCTGAACGTGCTGCTAAAAAGAGGCCCAGATTGTCTCTCTCCTCTGATTCAGATGGTGATATGGCTTCTGCTGCTGCGAGCGTGCCCTTTTCAGGGTCTCGCTCATCCTTGGACCCGCTGGGGTCTGAGGGGGAGGCAGAGGTGGAGGGGGTTGATACCTCCTCCCCGGGGTCGCCTGAAGAGCGGGCGACCATGGATGAATTAATTGTTTCGGTTAAGGAAACACTGCATTTGGAGGATGAGCCCAGTCCTCCGGGCGTTGTGTCCTCATTTGGGACGCACAGGACCCGCAAGTTGGCGCAGCTTTTTCCCTGCCCAGCTGAGTTTCATTACACTGTTAATGAAATGTGGTGCACGTTAAAACGTCCATTCCTGGTGCCTAGTCGGTTCAAATTGCTTTATCCTTTTGCACCGGCTACGGAATCACGATTGTGTGTGCCTCCACAGGTAGATCACACTGTGGCTGTGTTAAACAAGGCCACCTTGGTTCCTTCTGAGGATACCCCGGTTTTCCGGGATCCCACGGACCGGCGGTTGGAGTCTCTAGACCGCCATTCCTATACGGTGGGGGGCTCGTTGCTCAGACCCGTCTTCGCGTCCGTTTTGGTGTCTCAGGCGGTGGCTGATTGGACTAAGGTGCTTAGGAGCAACCTCGTGTCTGATGCTGTTCCGTCTGCCCGATTGGATATGGTGGATCAAATTCACCAAGGAATCATGTATCTATGTGATGAGGCCTTAAATGAGGCCCCTTTAGTAGCAGGCCTGTCTAGTGTCTCGGTACTTAACCGGCGTCTGATATGGCTGAAGAGCTGGTCGGCTGACCAGTCCTCGCGGAAAACAGTTGTTCATTTTCCCTATGCTGGTTCTCGCCTTTTTGGCGAGGCGTTGGATACCCTGGTGAAAGGCGTCACGGGGGGGCAAGAGCACCTTGCTGCCCCAGAACCCGAAGAACAAGTCCTTTCGTGGCAAGCGGGGTTCTGCGTCTCGATCCACTCAGGGGTCCTTTCGTACCTTTCGGAACCAATCCAAGAACAAGCAGGAGTCGGGCGATGCCGACTCGGCAGGTCAGTCCGACTCTGCCTGAAAGGGCGTCCTCACCCGTTTCACGGGTTGGGGGGACGCTTGCGCAGTTTCCTCCAACCTTGGCTGCTCTGGATTTCGGACAGGTGGGTTCAGGAAATCATTCGATCAGGGCACAAGATCGAATTCCTTTGCCGGCCGGCGGACATATTTTTCCCCTCAAAGCTTCGCTTACCTCCTGGTCGTCGGCAGGACCTGCATCAAGCGGTGTAGGACCTCCTTGCTCAGGGGGTGATTGTCCCGGTGCCTCATCGGGGCGGGTTTCGGGGGTTTTATTCCGATCTGTTCGCGGTGCCCGGGAAGGGGGGGGCATGTGCGTCCTATTCCCTATGTGGGAATGCTTCTGGACTCTGCTCAGGCAAAGGTGTTCTTGCCTGAGGACAAGCTCCGGACTTTGCTGGACGAGCTGAGGTCCCTCTGGGACAACCTATCCTCGTCACTCAGGACCTGTATGCGGGGCCTGGGGTTGATGGGTTCGGCCTTCAAGGCGATACCCCTTGCTCAGTTTCACACGCGGACTCTCCAAGCGGGATCCTGGACAGGTGGGACAGACTGCCTCAGTCCCTGGCTCTGAGTGTCTCCTTGAGTCGTCAGACCGGATTGGTTCTTCTGTGATGGCTCCAGTCCCTGTCGGTGGAGGAAAGCAAGTCCTTCCATCCGTTGGTGTGGACGGTGATTACCACGGATGCCAGCCTGTCGGGCTGGGGTGGAGTCCTGGGCAACCTGTCTGCCCAGGGCACATGGTCGGAGGAGGAGTCCTCCCTCCTGATAAATGTGCTGGAACTGCGAGCGATAAAACTCTGTCTCTTCCAGTGGTCGGACTGTCTTCGGGGCCGTCCTGTCCGTGTACAGTCGGACAATGCTACCGCGGTGGCTTACATCAACCACCAAGGGGGCACCAGGAGTGCTCGGGTGGCCCGGGAGGTGACCGACATTCTGTCTTGGGCCGCGACTCATGTCTCGGGGATCTCGGCAGTTCACATTCCCGGTGTGGAGAATTGGCAGGCCGACTATCTGAGCCGCCAGACCCTGGACCAGGGGGAATGGTCCCTACACCCGGAGGTCTTCCAAATGCTGAGTGCGAGGCGGGGATCCCCGGACGTGGATCTGTTCGTGGCAAGAACGCGCGATCCGCTGGCGGACGCCTCGGATGCGTTAGTGGCCCCTTGGCATCAGTATCGTCTGATATATGCCTTTCCTCCGATTCAGTTGCTATCCAGGTTCCTCCGCAGGTTAGCCTCGGAACCGCACCTGGTGATTCTGGTGGCGCCAGACTGGCCACGCCGGTCCTGGTACGCCGATGTTGTTCACCTGGCAGTGGCGCCTCCCTGGCAGCTGCCGATGCGGGAAGATCTCCTGTCTCAGGGTCCGATCTTCCATCCTGCTTTACAGTCGCTGGCTTTAACGGCCTGGCTGTTGAGACCCAGGTCCTGAGGGACAGGGGTCTCTTCTCTGAGGGTATTCCTACCCTTGTCAGGGCTAGAAAAACCTCCTCTGGTAAAATCTATTACCGTACCTGGAAGGCTTGTTTCGCCTGGTGTCCAAGGGGTTCTCCCCTCGCTCGTACTTGGTGTTGAGAGTTTTGGCATTCCTCCAGTCTGGTGTGGACCAGCGCCTGGCGCTGGCCACGATCAAGGGCCAGGTGTCCGCACTGCCTATTCTTTTCCAACACCCTGTGGCGTCCCATTCTCTGGTTCGCACCTTCATTCTAGGTGTGCGACATTTGGCTCCCCCCAGGAAGGAGCCTTTACCTCCATGGGACTTGAACTTGGTTCTGTCCGTATTACAGCATGATACCTTTGGAAACATTCGGGATATATCGTTGTCTCTGCTGTCTAAGAAGGTTGCCTTTTTGGTTCACTTTGGCTCGCAGGGTGTCGGAAGTGGCAGCGTTATCTTGCCGTTCTCCATGCTTGGTGATTCACCGGGATAAGGTGGTTTTGCGTCCGCATCCCTCCTTTTCTTCCTAAGGTGGTCTCTGAGTTCCACATTAATGAGGACATTGTCCTACCTTCGCTTTGTACGAAGCCTAAGCATCCTTAGGAGGTTGCTCTGCATTCCTTGGATGTTGTCTGGGCGATCAGGGTTTACCTGTCATCTACGGAATCTTTTCGGAAGACGGATTCCCTCTTTGTCCTTCCTGAGGGACCTCGGAAGGGCATGGCTGCATCCGCAGCGACTATTGCCAAATGGATCAGACAGACCATTGAACAGGCTTATGCTTTGAGGGAACGGGTTCCACCCTTCCCTGTTAAGGTGCACTCTACCAGATCTGTGAGTGCGTCCTGGGCCTATTGGTATCGGGCCTCGTGGCCCAGGTGTGCAAGGCTGCGACTTGGTCGTCGGTGCACATGTTTTCCAAATTCTACAAGGTAGATGTTCTGGCATCAGCTGATGCTTCCTTTGGCCGCAAGGTTCTCAGTGCGGCAGTGCCATGAAGGACCCTTGTTGTTTTATGGGTCCCTGGCTGTTGGTGTTTTCCTGGGCTGTTGCTCCTGTTGAGCATTGTTTTTTCTGTTGCCCAGAGGTTCTCTTACTGTGCATGTAAGGTTCCTTTCTCTGATGTGGGTACTGCGTTGCCTTTTCTACGGTTGCGTCTCCCACCCCTCATGTCTATACTGCTTTGGGACATCCCAACAGTGATGACTTAGAGGAGGCGGCGACTGTCGGAGGACGTAAGAGAAAACTGAATTTTTGTAAGATCTTACCTGTAAAATTCCTTTCTCTGAGTCCTCCGACAGTCGCCGCCCCCGCCCTTCTTTTGGGGTTCTTATTACCTACTGCTATGCTACCAAACTGAGTTGGGAGTGGTCACTGCAGGGGGGTATTGACCAGATGGGACAGCCCCCATGGGTGTGTATATGCAAATGCCTTTGTTCTTTTGACTAAGTCTTTATGCCTAGCTACTCCTGCGGAGCGGAAGTAAATACCCAACAATGATGACTTAGAGGTAGCGGCAACTGTCGGAGGACTCAGAGAAAGGAATTTTGCAGGTAAGATTTTACAAAAATTCCGTTTTTTTCCCAGCTCAGTAACTTTTTCAGGGATTTTATTCAAACCTATTCACCGTGCCCAGAAAAGAAGGCAAGGTGCGTCCCATCCTGGATCTCAAGGCCCTGAACCGCTTCGTGAGGGTACAGAGGTTTCGGATGGAGTCCATTCGCACGGTAGTAGCGTCTCTGCATCAGGGAGATTTCTTAGCCTCCATAGATATCAAGGACGCATATCTACACATCCCTATCTATGTTTTTACACCAGCCGTTTCTTCACTTTGCGGTAGCAAAGGAGCATTATCAATTTGTGGCGTTACCTTTTGGTCTCTCCTCAACTCCCAGAGTGTTTACCAAGGTACTAGCATCGGTATTAGTACTGCTGCGCCAGCGGGGGATTGCAGTACTGGGGTACCTGGACGATCTCCTGTTGAGAGGGGACTCTCATTCAGCCTTGTTGGGGGATCTGACGATCACGGTGAGAGCTCTGCAGGAGTTTGGTTGGAACATCAATTTCAAGAAATCTGCACTGACTCTGGTTCTGAGACTGATTATCTGGGCTTGACTCTGTATTCAGCCTTGACAAGGGTTTTTCTTCCCCCGGACAAGCTGCAAAAGTTGCAGGGGGCGATTCCGTTGTTGTTGGATAGCAATCTGTCCTCGATACAAGTTTGCATGGGTCTGATGGTATCGACCTTCGAGGCGGTCTGTTTGCTCAGTTCCATACAAGGCCTTTTTCAAAGGGAGATTCTTGTAAAATGGAGCATAGTCCTTGGATTCTTTGATTCGGTTGAGCCACAACACAAAATCTGCTCTTAAATCAAACAAAATAGCAGTAATCAGATGATGGTCCAAAGTTCTCCAGTGAAGCAGGACATAAAATGTGAAAGAGGGGAAGATGGATCCACCACCAGGGAAGAGACACACACTGACTCTTACCGAATCCAGATGACTGCTGGGATTAGCAGCAGTCTCACACGCTTGTGCAATCACATGATCTTTTAGTCCAGAATCCTTAAGTACCTGGACAATGGAAGAGTCAAAACTTCTGATTAAATGTTTTAGAGCTCAGAGCGATAAAGCTTTTTTTCCTGCTCTCCCCCTTTGCATACCTCCTGTCCAAATCACTTTGGTCATGGGGGCGACTTTCTCTGTGTCGTGCCGCGTTAACTTCCGGGTTTCCTGATTAAGCGTGCATGCGCTGCTCCACAGTTGTGGCAGTCGCGTTGGCACGCTACGCCAGCGAGCCACGCCATTTGCGGCAGAAGTGATGGCGGTGGTTGGGGCAAACGCCTTCAGGAGCGCCGGATGGACCATGAAGTGGCTACCATGACGGCTTGGGCATTCAGGGAATTCAGGCGGGTAGACACCAGTAGTTCCCCCTCCTCCCCACAGGATGACAAAAAGTAAATTTGGATACATATAAATAACCTCGTCTCTGTGCATGGTCCCAGTATGTTCTCTGGCACCGCAGGAGTAGGATGTTTCCAAGGGTGTTGCGATAATCACCATTATCTTTGTAAGTACACATTCATTATCCCTTTTTTTCTCAATGCTCTTGCACTTTACACTTAACGTTATTTGAGAATACAGGCTTCTATTAATTCAATCACCAGTGAGCCACACCTCGGGTAACCTGCATGTTTTTTTTTTTTTTATTTCATTTTTTCCACTATTATATTCTTTGCTGCACCCGCCACCCCCGAGGTGATAGGTTGCACACAAACATGGATGTTTTTTACATCATATTCTCCTTACTACATCAACTCAATTGGTTGCTTATCATTTTTTGTTCTTTTCTCTTTTCTTTTATTTTATTTCACCATATTCTTCATTTGCTTCCCTCACTTTTTCACGGTATCCATACTACGTTTTTGGAATGTGTACTTTTTCATTTGTTTGTTTTTTTTTTTTTCAACCTTACAGACACTAATCACTTACCATATACCCTTGGTTCATCCGACATGAGTGTTATTATATAATTCTTTCTAATTATTTCTTGTTTATAATAAATTTTATACATTACTTACTTTTTTTCATAAGTTAACCAACTTGTGGGGAATGTGCTCCCTGGTTATGCTCCTCGCCATCTTCCACCTGCCTTAATTGTGATCCCTCGCAAGCCACTTTTTCCCCGTGGACACCGTGGGAATCTGGGGGATCTCCTAGGGAACATTTCTGATCGACACCTCTGGTCACAAGTTGCTTCCTTATCCTTTAACGGTAATTATATATACACTTACCATGTTTCACATGCACAAATGCAATAAAATGTAATAATGTAGTACTAATGACATGCATATATTTCATAGATAGAAAAAGTTCCTGAAGAAGACCACCACTTTAAATGGGTCAAAATCCATCGGTGTATTCTATTATTCGGTAGTTTGTCCTACTACCATGTATCATTTTTTCTTGCTGTTGGATGATATCTTGTTGTAACCAGAGTTTGCATTTTTATCCCATGTGGAACCAATTTTTTATTATTTAACATATATATTGTTATTAAAAAAAAATAGTAATTTGATTTAATACACTGCTGCTAAAAAAAAAAAAAAAAAAAAAACCCTGGGAGAATTCTTCCTGTTTTCTTTCAATAATTTGGGGTGTGCAGCACTTCCAGCTCCTCATGTGTTTCCTACTTTGTTTTTGAGCGATAAAGCTTTGTTTGAGTCATTGGACAACTCGTCCGCAAGGTTGTCCGGTCTGGATTCAATAATGCCTCGTTTCCACTGAGCGGAACGGTTCGGGTCGGTAAAGTTTGGAAGGGTTAGAATGGTCCGGTCTATTCAGGTGAGCGTTTCCACTGCAAGTCGGGCCACCAGGGACCATGCAGGGGTTACACCAAATTAGGTGTTTGTTTTGCTCTTTCATTTGACTTGAGCATTGAAGTTTTCCTGTCCGCCAATCAGTGGAATCTATCGTGTGACGCCAGTAGCTCCGCCCTAACCGTACCATTTCCTATGGCCCTACATCTGAAGCAGGACCAGGAATGGTGCGGTTTGGTTCGGTTGTATGGGCCACTTTCATAATGGAAACACTCAAATTAGCGTACCGTACCGAACTGAACCGATCCGCTCAGTGGAAACGAGGCATTAGACAACCCCACAGCTGTGGCTTACATCAATCGCCAGGGGGGCACCAAGAGTGTCTTGGTGGCTCTTTCTGCTGTACACATTCCAGGTGTGGGTAAACTGACAAGCGGAGTCGTTAGGTGTTGGATCAAAAGGAGTGGTCCCTACACCCGGAGGTGTTCCGCCTCCTTTGTGTTCAGTGGGACTCCCGAGGTCTATCTGTTTGCCTCTTGCCTCAACAAGAAGCTGCAGAAATTCGTAACCAGTCTCGAGATCCTCTGGACGAAGCCACAGACGCACTGGTGGCTCCTTGGGTCAGTATTGGTTGGTTTATGCATTTCTCCCATTGAAACTCCTGCCTAGGCTTCTGCGCAGGATAGAGGTGGAAAACATTCCAGTCATTCTGGTTGCTCCAGACTGGCCTCCGTGGAATCTAAATCTGGTGTTCTGTTCTTCAAAAGCCTCCTTTTGAGAGATTTTGCTGCTTTCTTTGTCTCAGTAGGTTGCCTTTGTGTTGTTGATCACTTCTGTCCGCAGGGTATCTGAATTGCCCGCGTTGTCTTGCCACTCGCCTTCTCTGGTGGTACACAGGGATAAAGTGGTACTTCGACCTAATCATTCTTTCATAAGGTGGTTTCTGATTTTCATCTGAATGAAGACATTGTGTTGCCTTCACTTTGCCCTAAACTTCAGCATCCTAAGGGGGGTATGCCTTGCATTCTTTGGATGTGGTTCGGGCGATCAGGGTTTATTTAGAGACCACTCAGTCCTTTAGAAATTGTTGGTGTTGGTGACAGAAGCAGGTCATTTGCATAAAGCAGGAACTTTACCTCGTTGTCATGCAGAGTCAGTCCAGGTACTGGGGAGGAGCCCTGTCTGACTCTGACTTTTCTGAAGGATGCCATGGACTATCCTTAGGTCGGTGTTGTTGGGGATTCTGTGTTGTTATTGGAGGCTGTTCGTAAGGTGTTCCTTACAGCAGAGTTCCAGCCTCAAAAATGACTTTGGGCCATCCGCTTACGAACCTTCACCTGAAAAAGAAATGGATAATGACGATTTTTTTTTCTTTACTTAACCTTGTTATTGAAGAAAATATACTTGCCTTTCTTCCACTTCCTCCCTCTGCGGCCGCGGCCCGCGCCGTCACTTCCTGCTTGCATTGATTCCTGGGAGCTGAACGTCATCGCTCCCAGGAATCAATCCGCCTGCACCGGCCCCGCTTGTCAGTTCCGATGCAGGCGCATCATTCCCTGCTAAACAGCTTCTGGGCATGCCCAGAAGCTGTGCAGGGATGACGCTCCTTCCCCCGGAAGTGACGAGCGGGGCCGGTGCAGGGCATTGTGGGACCGAAGAGGACACGGAAGAGGACGCAGAAGAGGACGCGCTGGCTTCAGCTGCCCACACCTGAGATGGCAGCGCTGGACAAGACATTTTCAAGGTAAGTATTTCTTCTGAAAGGTAAGTGCAACCTGGGACAGTTCAGAGGCTATCCATTATGAAATGTACTAGCCCTGACTGTCCCGGGGCTATTTTTTTAAAAAATAGTTTCCGAGGCCGGAACTCTGCTTTAATGCTTTGCATTCTTTGTCAAACCATTTATTGGATTGTTTGAATGTTTTCTTGCAGTTGACTTTTTTCAGCTGGGCTGTTTCTGCTATGGTGTATAGTATTTCTTGGAAGTCCTTTGTTCACACCTCGTGGGCTTACCTCATAAGTGTTCTTTTGAAAGTTTTCAAGATGTTTTTTTTTTTAAAATCAGAAAACATCTTTATTGAGAGAAATTCACATCACCACAATAAAACAATACACGGTACAAGCATAATAACATGAAATCACCATCACCTTTATAGAATAGTATGCAGAGCAAATACGCCACAACCCCCCTTAAAGCAGACAACCCCCATCAATGGTGCCTGTTACAGTATTAGTATTACGTCCCTCCAATCCACCCCCAGTGCATCAAGCAATCATCCCTCAGCAGCCCCAGCCCATATTTACACAGTTAAGATAATAAACAATCCAGGATGAGGTCAGTAGGGGCCATTCCCGGGCAATTCAACAAAGCACCCCATATTTTAGAGAATTTTTGTGGAGATCCCCTATGTTGGTAAATAACCTTTTCCATTCTGAGAGTGCCCCCTATCTGCTCTAGCCACATCTGAAAAGTCGGAGGTTCAGGTGCAGTCCATTGTCGCAATATAAGTAAGCGAGCCTGGAACAGTGCGCGGGAGGCCGCATCCCGCAGATATCTGTCTTCCACTTGTTGGTCTAGAATGCCCAGAAGGCAGTGTTTAGGGTCCCCAGGTATATCTATTCCCAGGGTTCTATTAATAGCAGAGCGCACCTCAGTCCAGTACCTGTGCAGCTTTGGACAGCGCCATAGCAGGTGAATCAAGTCACCCACCTCCCTTTGGCAACGATCGCATATGTCGTCGTCCCGGACACCCATAGAGTACAGTTTCAGAGGAGTATGATGGGCTCTAAGTAAAATGTACAATTGAGATACCTGATGCGAAACATTCAAAGAACACGTGCAGACCGACTCTAGGGCCTCCTCCCACTGCTCACCCGGGATCTCTCCCACATCAGTGCTCCATTGGTCACAGGCCTTGCTAGGGTATTTTTCTAAGTACGTGCTCAACAGGGCGGTATAGCAGCTAGATATGAACCTCTTGGTGTCAGTAAACTGTTGCATAAGGTAGAATATAGGAGAAGGGGGCCGGTGGAGCTGTCCTGTGGCAGCCTGAGCCCGCAGCGCATGTTGTAACTGTAGGTAGTAGAATTTCATGTGGTCGGGTAAGGAGAATCGCTCCTGTAGCTGCGCAAATGGTAGCAGGACCCCTCCGCGGAGGATGTGCCGCAAATGAGTCAACCCCAAAGCCCGCCATCTGTCCGCCTGATCTAATTTGACAGTTCCGGGTAAGCACGATTACCCCTGATCGGAATAAATTTGGTATATCCCGTCACTTGTTGCATTTGTTTTGTCTTATCCCATACCTTCTGTAAGAGGCGATACGTCGGGTATCACCGATTGGGTTTGGTGAACAGCTGTGCCTCCAGTGCCTCCGGTACCTCAATTGCCCCCGTAAATTCCTGCATAACTGTCAACGCTGCACCAACCTGAGTCCCCGACATCGCGCCTACCAGGTGTTGCAGCTGGGATGCCAGATAGTACAGCCAGGGGTTGGGTAGGGCAAAGCCCCCCCCCCCCATCTCTGGGCTTCTGCAGTTGTTCCAAGCGGATCCTAGCCGCCTTCCCCTTCCACAGCAAGGACCGGAAGAGGGTATTCACAATGCGAAAAGTTTTTAAAGTTATAACAATCGGGGAATTGTGCAGGAAGTATAACAATTGAGGCATCAAGATCATTTTGATAAGGTTTACCCGTCCCGCTAGGGAGAGCCATAGCTTAGTTGAGATCCTAATTTTATCCCGGAACCGTGTTAGAAGAGGGCTAAAGTTGAGCACACTATATTGATTCGGGTCTGCCGAAACCACCACCCCCCAGATACTTAAATTTATCAACCACTGGAACCGGGCATTGAGAGTCCAATGGTTGAGCGGCGTCCGCATCCAGATGCAGCAGCGCCGATTTGGACCAGTTTATGGTGAGGCCCGAAAACCTCCCAATCTCAGTGATCTCAGACATAACCGCCCGTAGGGAGCCACCCGTGTCTCCCAATGTCAGGAGCATGTCATCCGCGTAGAGGAGTATTTTGTCCTGGAGAGGGCCGTACTTTAAACCCACTATGGAATCCCTGTGTCTGATACGCGTCGCAAGGGGCTCAATTGCAAGTGCGAATAACAGAGGGGAAAGCGGGCAACCTTACCGCGTTCCCCTACCTAGGCTGAAGCCCGCAGATGTCCTACCTCCCTCCCGTATCGATGCCCGGGGTTGATGGTATAACAACCGCACCCATGACAGAATCACTGGGCCGAACCCAAACGCCTCCATCACCGCCCACAGATATCCCCATTCCACACTGTCAAACGCCTTGTTGGCATCCAAGGATAATAACGCTCTTTCTCCCACGTTATCTGCAGGTGTTTGAATCGCGACAAACAGTCGTCTAAGATTAAGGGCCGTGGACCTATTGGGCATGAAACCCGCCTGATCCTCATAATATGAGTGATCACTGAATTCACCCACCTTGCCAAAACCTTAGCTAACAACTTGACGTCCACCTGGAGCAACGAAATGGGTCTGTACGATCCCGGGTCCGTGGGTGACTTCCCGGGTTTAAGCAGAAGCACAATGCTCGCCCTAGACATGGACTCCGGCAGTGTCCCAGCCTCTCTAGCCGCCCGAAACACTTCCAGCAACTTTGGCATCAGCAGCCCCGAGAAGGTTTGATAAACCTCCACGGGGAGGCCATCATCCCCGGGTGCCTTGGCTCCCGGAAAGAGGGCCAATGCCTCCACCAACTCCTCCGTAATGGGTGCCTCTAGCCCCTCACGTTGTTCGGCCGTGAGTCTCGGGAATGGTATGGTACCTAAATACTCCTGCAACTCCTCTGAAGTGTACGTTGCCCTCGTAGAATAAATGTCAGTGTAGAATCTAGTAAGTTCCGCCATAATCTCCTCCTGCCTATTCACCAGCTGCCCTGTTGGTAACCGAAGTGCTCCTATGGGGGGAACCGAGGGGCGCGCCCCCACCAAAGGAGACAGCAAGCGGCCCGTCCGCTCCCCCTCTTCATAAAACGTGGTCTTGGTGAAAAATCGTTTCTTGTCAACTTTAGCACACCTCAGGAAGTGCCGCCATGGCTAACAGAAGATAGACTTAGAACTAAACTAGAGAAACTTAACATAAATAAATCACCGGGACACCGGGACAGAGAAAGACATTGTGGGGCCTCGGCCCCCCTGCACCGCCGTCGTGCAACAGAGCAGGGAGCGGCATCCAGCAACAAGAGTAAAAGAGGTGAGGTGTGCGGAAGCATAGAATCCAAAAAGTCCAGTGTGGGTGAAGTTCTCTCAAAAACAAAAATGGAAAACAGAATGAGAAGTCTCAGTCTAGCAAGGCACAACGGTGCCTCGTCACAAAACTGAAAACGAGCGGGCAGCCCATTCGCAGTGAACCCGACAATGTCTGGACAATCCAGTGGTGTCCACCCACCCAAAAACGCACAAAAAGTGCGAGAAAATCACAACATGCCACACCATCAGTGTGGGTAGATACAGCAAAGTCCAGATACGCATACCTTGCGTAGAGCTTCATCATCCAAACGGTTAACTGTAAACGTCCCCGGCCGGGCCAATTTGTAATCCAAACGTGTAATCACATGTGGAGGGGAACAGACCCCAAAACTCTAAAGGAACCGGTCGAGCCAACACTCCAATTCAGTTTCCTGGATCTTCAGGGCGTCTGCGGCGGAGATCGCACTCGTGCACGTCCAGCCAATTCAGCCAATTCACCGCGTCCGCGGCAGTATCAAAAAAGTGTGCCCGTCCCTCAGCCGTGATACGGAGGCGAGCAGGATACAACATGGCATACACCAGACCAAGGCGGCGAAGTCGCTGCTTCACTTCAATAAACTTTGCTCTTTGCTTCTGCACCTCGGCAGAAAAGTCAGGGTAGAATGACACTCTGACCCCATTGAAACGTATGTCTGCCTTCTCTCTGGCCAGCCGTAGGATCTTCTCCCTATCATGGTAGTGGAGTATTTTGGCAAGCATTGGCCTGGGGGCATTGCCAGGCAGGGCTCTAGTGGGGACCCGGTGTGCCCTCTCCACAGCAAACAGAGGGGAGAAGGAGGCCCGCTCAAAAGTATCGCACAGCCAAGTCTCAACAAAGTCAGTGGGGTTCCGTCCCTCCACCTTCTCCGGGAGCTCCACTATGCGGACATTATTCCTGCGCAGGCGGTTCTCAATATCTTCCGTCTTATTCCTATTAGCCTGAGCCAGCCTGGCCGTTTCCCTGGATTCCAAGAGCAATGTGGGCATCTGATCCTCTAGGTCGCAGATGCGACTTTCAGCAGCAGTGGTGCGTTCCCGTATTTTTTGTAGATCCTAGCGTAAAAGGGCCACCTCCTCCGTGAGACCCCCCCCAATCTGTCCTTGACAATATTCACGGAAGCCATGCACTTCTGTACAGCCATCAGGATATGTCCCAAGGTGCGTCCCCCAGTGCCTGTGCACCCGGCTGGGGTGCAACCTCCACAGCACAAAAACTGATGCCAGTCTCGCAAAGCTGGAGGAATTGTAGTCCCAAGGGAGGTGAGCCGGGTCCCAGGTCCTCAAGGATAAGGGAGGATGGCGAAGGATGGCAATCCGGCAGCGTGGCCCTCTCCCTGCGGTCCGGAGAAGCTCGATGTCAGGCACCCATCCGGGAGCGGTGTGCAGTGCCAGGCTCAGGGGGATCCCCTGAGAAGGATTAGGGTCCAAAAGAATGTATCCCGGCCGGGGAAAAGGGTAAGTAATCCGGATTAATGGAGGGAGCTCCGTGAGTTCCTTCTACTCACATGCCCGGTCGGCCACGCCCCCTTTCAATATGTTTTTTGATGTCAGGTCTGTCAGCTACCTCTGTATTTTGTGGTGGACTGTTTGGACCATTTAAATATTGATTGTACTGTCTCTATTTCTTTGTATCTGTATCAACTCATGACCATAATTTGCAGAGCCTAGTATGCACGTGTTGCCATCAGAAGTATAGTCCTTCTCTTTCTCTGCCACCCCCTCTCTTTCTCTGCCACCTCCTCTCTTTCTCTGCCACCTCCCCTCTCTCTCTCGCTCTCTCTCTGTCACCCCCTCTCTCTCTCTGTCACCCCCTCTCTCTCTCTGTCACCCCCTCTCTCTCTCTGTCACCCCCTCTCTCTCTCTGTCACCCCTCTCTCTCTCTCTGTCACCCCCCCTCTCTCTCTGTCACCCCCCTCTCTCGCTCTCTCTCTGTCACCCCTCTTTTTTGTCACCTCTCTCTCTGTCACCCCCCTCTCTGTCACCCTTTCTTCTGTCACCCCCCTCTTTTTGGTCACCTCCACTCTTATTTGTCACCTCCACTCTTTGTCACCTCTCTCTCTCTCTCTCTCTCTCTCTCTCTGTCTCTCTCTCGCTCTGTCACCCCCCTCTCTCTCTATCTCCCACTCTGTCACCCTCTCTCTCTCTGTAACCCTCTCTCTCTGTAACTCTCTCTCTCTCTCTCTCTCTCTGTCACCCCCCTCTCTCTCTCTCTCACCCCCTCTCTCTCTCTGTCACCCCCCCCTCTCTCTCTGTCACCCCCTCTCTCTCTCTCTCTCCCTGTCACCCCCTCTCTCTCTGTCACCCCCCCTCTCTCTCTCTCTGTCACCCCCCTCTCTCTCTCTCTGTCACCCTCTCTCTCTCTCTCTCTCTCTGTCACCCCCTCTTCTCTCTCTCTGTCACCCCCTCTCTCTCTTCTCTGTCACCCCTCTCTCTCTCTCTGTCACCCCCTTTCTCTCTCTCTGTCACCCCCTCTCTCTCTCTGTCACCCCCCTTTCTCTCTTTCACCTCTCTGTCACCTCTCTCTCTCTGTCACCCCTCTCTCTCTCTCTGTCACCCCTCTCTCTCTCTCTGTCACCCACCTCTCTCTCTCTCTCTGTCACCCCCCTCTCTCTCTCTCTCTGTCACCCCCCCTCTCTTCTCTGCACCCACCTCTCTCTCTCTGTCAACCACTTCTCTCTCTCTCTCATTCTCTCTCTCTCTCTCTCTCTAGTCACCCACCTCTCTCTCTGTCACCCACCTCTCTCTCTGTCCACCCACCTCTCTCTCTCTGTCACCCACCTCTCTCCTCTCTCCTGTCACCCCCTCTCTCTCTCTCTGTCACCCTCTCTCTCTCTCTCTCTGTCACCACCCTCTCTCTCTCTCTCTCTCTGTCACCCACCTCTCTCTTTCTCTCTCTGTGTCACCCATCCCTCCCTCTCTCTCTCTCTCTCTCTCTCTCTCTGTCACCCCCCTCTCTCTCTGTCACCCACCTCTCTCTCTCTCTCTCTCTCTCTCTCTGTCACCCTCTCTCTCTCTCTCTCTCTCTCTCTCTCTCTCTCTCTCTCTCTCTGTCACCCACCTCTCTCTCTCTCCTCTCTCATCTCTCTCTAGTCACCCACACCTCTCTCCTCTCTGTCACACCACC